>NC_090382.1:40946934-41249955 GCF_036365525.1 Heterodontus francisci
GGAATATATTGCCACCGAATTACCACCCATCCCACACCTAACAGCGGATTGGGCACAAATAGCAGAAGAGGCAAAAGAGATAATTCATCAATGGAATAAACACAATAAAACAATTAGAACTCATGCCGACAAGGCAAATGAACTGTTGCGTGACCCAGGGTTTTGGAGTAAGTTTCGGAATTGGGGATCTAATGTTCAAATACATCCATGGGTCAGAATTGTATCACATATTGCTGTCATAGTGATTCTATGTGCGCTAATAATTGTTGTATTCAATGTATATCAGCTTAGAAGGTGGAAAAATGAACTTTTGCGAAGATTGGATGATGGGGTTATAATGAAAGAGAAGGAACGGTTATCAATATAAACAAAAACTGAAAAAAACAACAGTATATACTAATGTATAACGTATCTTTTTATATGTAACAGTACTGCACACTCATTGGGGGACAATGACGTTCTCAGAAATGGTTCACGGAGAAGGGAAACTTGATGATCTTAAGATAAGTATCTTTGGATCATGAGGGGGAAGATGTTGGCCAGGGGCTGCAAGAAATACAGAATCAGTAGTAACCTGGAGCTCGGACACTGGCCTATGCTGGTAAAAACCAGTTTGAACTAATTACTTTATGAGACAACAAAGGATCGATCACAGGAAAAGGGCCTTATTTAGACACAGTGTGATACCGGGGTCTTTGTGCCTGGGCCAATTAAGAGAAGATGTGAACAAGGTGAGCAGGCTTAAGCCAACCGGAAAGAGACAGCTCAGATTTGGAGAGATAAGAGGGAGGATAAGAAGAGAGCTTTTTGGGCATAGAGCCAGCGAAAACTCCGGAGACCAACCATCATGGAAGTGGAAGACCCTACGCGAGCAACGCGGCGATGACGTAGAAGAGAGAGAGAGAACGGAACGCCTGGCCAGCGTTAACTCTCCCTTTTTCGGGTATTATCCTTAAGTTTTCTGTGACTCGGTCAGGGAAAGGTCAGAGGAACCTAGTGGGTGTGCTTATGAATTCCAGCTAGTTTTGTTATTAACTGTATAACTCAGTTGGAGTTGCATGCTTTTGTCTAACTAAGTGTATAAGCCTTATTCTTACATTGTACAACAAAGTGAATAAAGTAAATTGATAGTTAAAGAAAGGACTGTGTTTCCTCCTCTTTGTACTAAGCCATTAACTGTAGCTGTGGATTAAGCTGGTGGGTGGCTCTCTTGTAACCCGATATTCCAAACACCCAGCCTGAGCCTGAATTAAGAGGACTTCAGTCCCACGTGACAGCCAGGATCAAGTGGGTGCAGGGAATAAAGGGGACAAGGGGGAGTTGACTCCGTGCCACGGTTTACACTCTCCATGATGTTAAACTCTGGTCTCCCCTTCCCCCCTCAATTGATAAGTGCAACAGCTGGATACAAATATATTCCCACCTCCTGACCACAACTCAAGGAGGGCATGTAATGGGCTCAATCAAAGAAATCCTTCAATATACTGTTAAGTCAAATGGTTTGGTAGCTGCCTATTGATTAGGCAAGGACCTTACACATGGCAACTGAGAAATTGCTCACAGTTGTCTGGCTAACCAGTATCAGAATTCTGCACTTAGATGAGCCTGCGAAGGGGCATTTTCTGCTTATCCTGATGACCAGCAGAGGTGGGATAATGTTGAACGCATTATCCGCTGGAATCATGCCTTGCTGGGTCTGCCCCATACTAAGCCTGTGGCCCAACCGGATCCTAAGGTTAAAAATAATACAGACAGTGTCACTGTTTCATACAGACAGGGACAAAATAGGACATGGACTCCTTTTTGTACCAGTCACCTGCAGACTGGTTCCTTTGGGCTCCTGGACAGGAGCTCTGGTCGGTCTATACCGCCATCTCGCCAGGATTGCGAGTGGCATATTTTCCCAGAATGGTGTGAAAGGTCTAGCATTACACCGTGCAGAAATCGCAGTGTCAGCTGGGATCCCTTTGGGGATGAATTTTACACTGGCCGTTCCTATCATAGAGTAATGGGAGGTTCCAAGGCTGACAAAGGCAGGGATCAGAAAGACTCCAAACAGGATCAGCATCCACCCCAAGGGGGCGATAGTCATGACTGTAAGCCTTCTGATAGACCACCTTAGGGATCGGGAAAGCATGAGGCTCCTAAGAGGGAGGGGCAGACTTCAGTTAAAGTCATCCAAAATCAAGGCAGCGCTGATGGTCAGGACTCAGAAACATCTGACTCTCCACAGTGCAGGGTTGGCACCCAGCCAGGGTCTCTCAAATTCCCCAATGCCCTAGCAACATTTCCCACTGCTGAACAGCCACTCTTTGATACAGGAGCTGATTACTCAGTCATGGATCCTGTAATTACAACACCTCAGTGGTCAGATTTGGGAATTCCACTTTATCAGTTATCATTAGGGGGATTTACACACTATAAGGCACAGCGGATGGACTTTTACACCATTCCTGTTACTATTTATGGTATTACAGGCACCCTGGAGGTGGGTTTAGTACCTGATTTGGTTTTCCCTCTTTTTATAGGACAGCCTGATATTAAATACTTCCTTAAGATCACATCCAGGCCTGTGGAAGCATCCACGGACCAGGATGGCTACACCGCACCTGCCAACAGGAACAGCTCCGAAACAAATACTACCCTTATCTACAGCGTCATCCGAATCAATGTGGCAAGGTAGATATAGAACCTCACTGTCTTGATGCAGGCTGGCACAAGCCCAGAAAACAGTGGCCTATTCAGGATCATAAAGAGAAATTAGATACAATTCAATATCCCCAAACTTTGAAAAATTTGCAGGCAAGTTTAGGACTCCTGAACTTTGCTAGATCATTTACATCGACCTTAGCTGAGCTCTCAGCACCTCTGTATGCTAGAGTAGGCGAGACAGTAAAAGGCCCGTTCATTTTTTCCCCAGATGATTACTTGAAATTGCAAAAACTGTGCCGTGATGTATTGAAGGCTATAGATTTGGAGCAAAGGGACTTGCAGGTCCCACTTAATCAAGTTAAAACATCTCCCAAAGTAGCAGTTGCAGTTTTTTTACAATGAACAAGAACAAAGAACAAAGAACAGTACAGCACAGGAACAGGCCATTCGGCCCTCCAAGCCTGCGCCGATCTTGATGCCTGCCTAAACTAAAACCTTCTGCTCTTCCGGGGTCCGTATCCCTCTATTCCCATCCTATTCATATATTTGTCAAGATGCCTCTTAAACGTCGCTATCGTACCTGCTTCCACCACCTCCCCTGGCACCAAGTTCCAGGCACTCACCACCCTCTGTATAAAGAACTTGCCTCGCACATCCCCTCTAAACTTTGCCCCTCGCACCTTAAACCTATGTCCCCTCGTAACTGACTCTTCCACCCTGGGAAAAAGCTTCTGACTATCCACTCTGTCCATGCCGCTCATAACTTTGTAAACCTCGATCATGTCGCCCCTCCACCTCCGTCGTTCCAGTGAAAACAATCTGAGTTTATCCAACCTCTCCTCATAGCTAATGCCCTCCAGACCAGGCAACATCCTGGTAAACCTCTTCTGTACCCTCTCCAAAGCCTCCACGTCCTTCTGGTAGTGTGGCGACCAGAATTGCACGCAATATTCTAAGTGTGGCCTAACTAAAGTTCTGTACAGCTGCAGCACGACTTGCCAATTTTTATACTCTATGCCCCGACCGATGAAGGCAAGCAGGCCTCTGATGTGAGAAGAGCCACTCATATCACATACGACAAATGGGCCTCCTTTTTGAGTGATCCTACACTCATTTTTACATTTCTATCCTTAGACATGGACTTAGAACACCTCCCTATTATGAAAGGTGATGATACTGAGGAGGGAGTCAAACAAGTACCTATGAAACCACTTACAGTTTATCATCAGGTTATTTACTGTGATGGGTCATCAATGATGATTAAAAAAGGGATATCCCAACAATCCTCAGCTAGGATGGGGATAGTAATAGGTACCTTTCGGGATTCTTACTCTTTCTATCCAGAAAAATTACTGTCCATTCCCCTTGGCCAAGGGACAGCACAGTATGCTGAAGCTGTAGCATTACGGTATGCTTTAGCAGACCCTATTAAGTCCGCATTAATTAGTACAGATAGTGACTGTTGTAAATGGGCTTACAATCAAGACTTTGTGTTCTGGGAGCAAATAGGTTTTACCAATCATAAAGGTAAACCCATAAAACACAAGTTGTTGTGGGAAGATATTCTCCATTTGCGAAAGGAGAAACGTAATTGTCAGATAATTCATGTACCCGAGCATACCATTGGTTCAGTTCATTCAAACGGCAACAGTCTTGCGGATAGACAGGCAAAACATTCAGTCTGCATGACACCCCCTCGAGAGGGGCCTGCCACAGTTAATGTAATCAGTAGGGCAGAATGGGCAGCTAATCAGGATGAAGAACTGTTTCAGCAATTGGACCCGATGAAAGAGAATCCAAAAGAATATCCATTAAAGTGCTTCTATTCAGAGACCCCGACTGATATTGTACTGGTTTAGTTACCCAAAGGTGTCCGGGAGCTATCTCCGAATCACAAATGAGAACAGCTTGTAAAAGAAGCTCACGAAGGTATAGGTCAGGCACATAGTGGTGTCCAAACAACATTCGGTAAATTGACTCCTTTATATTGGTGGCCAGGCACGTTTAAAGCCTGTAAAACATATGTGGCAAATTGTGAGTCATGTAATTTGATCAACAAATCATCACTTATTAAACCGCCACCATTGACTCCCGTGGAGCCGAATAAATCAAAGGGGGATTGGGTTAGAGCACAGCATACCACATCATCTGCAGTCAGTGGGACTGGTGGAACGTAAAAACCAGGAAGTAAAAAAGCTGTTGACCAAACTGTTGAGAATCAGAGGGAATAAGAGGGCCGCCATCATTCCAGATGTACAGTTATCACTAAATAATGTGCCCATGTGCGCATCAGGGACAGTGTTCTCTAGAACACTATTATGTAATGTATGGTGTTGACATGCATACACTACTTACTTGCAGTTCTTTTATTGCCTCCACGCTTTCGGACTCCTTGACAGCAACAATTATATTTGAAATGTGAAATAACAGTTCAACTTCATGAAATTGATCAGAGAATCAGAGAGAAGAAAATCCAAAAACAGGTAACTAACAAAGCTTGGCAACCTGCAACTGAGGAGTGGGTTCAGGAGAGAAAGTTTGCACAGAACCTGGCTTGAGAGCTAAGTGGAAGAAACCTGTTCAAATACATTCTGTTATTAATGAAAGAACTGTCAAAATATTTGCTAATCAGCCAAATGGCAAGCACTCTTTTAAAATTGTCTCTGTAGACAACCTGAAGAGGTATCCTGAAGGGTACAGGAATGGAGGAACAGTACAAGGAGCAGTCGTACACTATCTTTCAGGATCCAGCCTGGAGGATGGCATCAGAAACGGTGCTAATCGAACTGAAACCAACTGCGTCAATAAATATTCCTCACCCACGCAGGACCTCACAGCGCCTCAAAGGTTGGTTTCACAGGGAACTGCACTCAATGCAACGAGCTATAGTCAAGTCACAACAACAGACGAAGGAAACACTGTGGGAATGGAATGACGTACTGCAGACTCTCAAGGCTGAATTTTATTGGGGCACTGCCATTCGCAGCGACGCCCTTTGAACTTGGCGGAGCGCCCGCATTCACCGGCCGCCTCAGAGCCCCCGCAATATTAATCGCCGGGGCTGATTAGAATCACGGCACTGAGCCGGGGTGAAGCAGGACTTTCGGTGCAGTGAGAGAGACTTTGACAGCTGTGCAGCAGGTGCTGAGGCCCTATTTTAAGTGCTCCAGTACCTGCTTCCTGACAGTTGTCAAATAAATACTTACCTTACTGCTGAAGAGTGGGGCTGCTGTCAATCTGTCAGCAAAGCAGAAAGTCCTGAAGAAATCCAGAAATCCAAATTCACAGACCTAAAAGTTAACTCTGCTTCTCTCCCCACAGATGCTGCCTGACCTGCTAATTTACCTCAGCACTTTCCGCTTTGCTGCCACATCCTTACCCTACTGTGTCCCAGTGTCCTGTGAAGTTGTGATCCTCTTCTCCCACTCAAGTGTAACATTCTTTCTTGTAGGTGTGCCGCACCTGGGTGAATAATCTTAATTTTGCACATTCCAGGATGTGAGACTTAAATAGACCATAAAAGGTATTACAGAGGTTTACAGAGAATACACAGACACAAATGGGAATGCACAGGTTTCACAGCAATGTAAATACGTCTTTCACTAAATGTTCCTCACCAACATATGTGTCCTTTTCTCTGTGAGAATGATGTGTGCCAGCATGTAGTGCCAATGTCATATCCCTTTGCACCATTGGCCCTTCAGGAGAGCCAACGTATGCAATAACATCATTGTCATGCCACCATTACTCATGAGCATCTCCACGGACTCAGTGACATGGACATTGCCTCAGCCAGCTGTTACCTGTAATGGTTTACACAGGGATGCTGCAGATGTGGACTGGTACACAACAGGTGAACGAGGGTGATGTGTGACTTGCAGAGCTCATGTCAGTTCCTATGGAGCAGACAGCCTTTGTCTGATAAGTCATTTCCGTACATCCCTACCTCACTGCTAGCCCTGTGTGCAGAGCCTGGGAGCCATCTGCCCTCCCATGCATCTTTCATGTTGTAGGCCGTCAGCATCCTCATAGTCTGAGGAGGAATCCTGTTGACGTCTCTCCTCATCATGCCAGGCCTGACCCCTATTGGGTGAGCAGTTGTGCAGAGCAGCAAAGAAAGGAGCTGGCCTTTTCGGCCCTTAGTACAGGGCATCACCCTATCCATACAGGCATTGGAGGCACTCTTTCAGCATGCTGATCTCCTGCTCAATGGTGGCTCACGTAGCTCAGTGGCTGGCGTTGTATCACTCCTCTGCAGTAGTGGTGGAGTCTCTCACTGGAGTCGGGAGCCATGTCTGCAAAGGTTAGCCCTTATCTCCAAGAAGCCACCCCTCCATCTGAGTCAGTTCAGTGAACAGCGGTGGCAGACGGGACTGGCACAAGACCCAGGTGTCATGGCAGCTGCCTGAGAAGCAGTCACACATTTGCTGCAAGCAGCCGTGGTGTTCACATACCAGCTTCACCTAGATTGACAGGGCTCCTTTCATGGTGATGTCTGCAGGTGGTAGCCTGGCAGTAGGCTTGATAGCCACATGAGCGCAGTCTATGAACATTATAACCTATGGTTCTCCGGCAATGGTGCCAGAACCACTGGCCCTCTGGGCCTGGCTGTGAGAGTCCGTCCTGAAGCGGACATACTCACTGGCCCTCTGGTGCAGGTCATTGGTGACCTCCCTGACACAGCGGTGCACTGCTGACTGTGTGACCCCCACAAAGGTCTCCGGTGGGCCCCTAAAAGGCTGCAGAGATGTCAGGCGTGAGAACCGCTGCCTCTATGAGGAACAAAGGCATTGGATGTTCACCGGAGCCCATAGGCTGCAGGTCACCCTTGAGCAGGGCACAGAGACGTGTTACCACCCTCTCTATATGCGCAATCGCCTCTGACACTGGTGTTCTGATATCCGATGGCATGTAATGTGGGGCCTGTAGATGCACGGCAACGGTAATGGCGAGTTCCCCTTGGGGGCTGCTGCTCACGACCGGGGGCCTCGACGTGGATCGCACCTGCTTGTTGGTATTGCCTCTAGTGGATATGGATCCTCACGTGCAGAGGATCACACAATGTAGGATGAGCCATACCTATTTCCATGTGATAAATAAAGTTGAACCCTACATGTATTCGAAGGTTCCTAATAGGGCAGGGATTGCTGTTGATGGGTACATCAACTGCTTTCCTGGGTCAACTATGTGGGTGCCATGGCATTACCCATCTTGGCCAACACTCACAGTGGTACAGCATGGCCACATCAAGATCCTATCAGCTGAATCGCTTACTACCACCATCCATACAACCTTAATGCTCCTGCCCTTTCTGGCACCCTCCCCACACACAGGGTGCCTCGTGTGCCATTGCCCCTCACAAACACAGAGTGTACACTGTTAACGGAGGGATGGTACACGGTACCTCCCTTCATGCCAGCATAGTTTTCCCTCCAGTAATCCCAGACCCCCTCTTTTCAGAATGCAGAGTTAGACCCCTGTGAATCCCCTCCTCCCTTTAAGAATGCAGAGTGAGACCCCTGTGTATTCCCCCCCCCCTCCCTTCCATAATGCAGAGTGGGGATCCGACGGCTTTTCAGATCGTGAACAGAATGGCACGTGACGGCCGCCCGTTGAACGGAAAATCCGGCAGTGTCCGTGGAGAGGAGGCGGGCTGCATAATCAGCATAGGTAAGTAAGCATTACCATATTCTAATTGTGGTGCCGCCGCTGTGCGGCAGGGAGGCCGCACCAAGGTCCCGCCGCCACCGGCAAAATGCGGCGGGCCCGTCTCGACGTCGCGGGTCGAGGCGGGCCTCTCCCCGCAGCGGTTTACCGGCCCCCGCACCGCAATTTGTGGTGTCCAGGGGCCGGTAAAATTCATCCCTCAGTGCATATGACATGCTAGAGATGTCTTACTGCTTGAACACCTTACCCTATGCGATTTCTTGCAGAGGAGCAGGAATAAAACATTTTATTGCATTTGCCCTGAATGACGTTTGGAGGGGAGGGAATGCAATTGATGTTCTTATTCATCGTAACATTGGAAGAGTGTGATGGTACTAAGGAGAACATGGCGGATTGGCTTTTCTTTGTATCGTCAAGTTAGCTTCTGATGGAAAGTACACCTATTAGACAGATACTCAGGTTCTGAATAACACTTCTATCCAGGTGATCTCAGAATTCCCTGATGTTAAGCTCTTTTCATTTTATTCTTGGTATGAGGACATTGGCTGGCATGTGACTGACAATAGACTAAAGCACATCTTAGTTTATCTCAACAGGACTTTATTGGTTCAAGATCAAGCGGAAGCTATGGATCCTTTTCTACTTCTCTATGCAATTTCATCCATTGTTCAATGATGTTCAACATGTCGAGCTACAGTCGTCTTATTAAACATTTTGCGACCTCAGATCGTGGACGCTTCGCATAGTTTTATTCTGAACTTTGTACTGGAATTACAAGATATATTTTTGGAAAATTCAGATGATCCATGTAAAAATGCAGACTATGATTGTTGTCAGTGTACTCTTTTGTATTATTGCCCTGTTTCACGTAATAGGTTATGACATTTTATTGAATGTTTATATTTTAAGCATTGTTTAGTTAAACAACTTTTTTTGTTGTTTGCCTTTTTCCTAGTCAAGAGGGGGGTCTGATGGAATATAGGTATACTAGGCTTGATTAAGTAGAATTTGGAAATAGTTAGTGTATTATGCATTTAGAGTTAAAGATTGAATAAATGGTTAGCTTTCAGAGCTCACTGAGGTTCCCCTCTAAGATGGTAGAGTTAAATATTTCAAGGTCTCTGTTAGAATAGAATTACTGTCACCAGAGGCTTGGAAGATAAACACACACATTGGACTATCCTGTGTGACCTCAGTAAGAGGTAGCAATAAACTTGATTGGTTTGTTCAGACAGGTCGGCTCCGGAGATGCTGTGGGTACCATGGAAAGGGCATTAACAATAAATGGAATGTACTCACAGGAACAAGAGAGGTTAAGTAAGCACAATTATAAACATTTTGACCAGATAAAAGCTCACAACTTCAAATTCCAGTAAAACATTAAAGATATGGATTTTAAAAGGAGCACAGGAAGCTCACAGCTAATGCAAAAATCATATGACACCTAAGAAATAGTATAAAAATACAAGGTTCTGAAGCAAACACTTAGGGGTGTTGTATCCTCAACAACACCTCTCATCCCGTGCCTTATTAGGAGATTTATGGTACAAGTTTACTTTAAATTTTGATTGATATTCTGGACATTCTAAGATAATTTTGCTGTAACATTAGCAAGGTTAAACTTTTGGATTCTATGATAGAAATAAGAATATGTTACATCTCTCAGTAATATTTGATATTGTGATATACTTATCCACTTGAGAAGTTTATTGCATGTTAAATTCTTTCATAAATATATAAAAGTTAATAAATCGTCTCATGTAGCATTCTGTACACAACTACAAGAACCCCCTCTCTGTGTCTCTTTAAGTGGAGAGATACATATTGAAGAGAGTTTCCCAGACCCTTATAATATCTGGGATATTTATGACTTAGCCACAAAATATTAGAAATAGGCTATCTGAAAGATGGTAAAATTCTCTGCTGGTTTTCTTTCTTTGAGAGGAAGCTAGTGCAATTCTTTGGACCCACGATCTTTGGATCATCGTGGATAGCATGTACAGGGAGGTGGTCACACTGCAGGTAAAGACTTCTCAGACAGAAAGGGAACGGGTGACTGCCAGACAGAGTTGTAGAACTAGACAGGTAGTGCAGGAGTACACTGAGTCCATCTCCCTTTCTAACAGATTTTCCACTTTGGATACTGTTGGGGGAGATTGTTTCTCAGGGGAATGTAGCAACAGCCAAGTCTGTGGCACCACGGGTGGCTCAGCTGCACAGTGGGGGGGAGGAAAAGGAGTGAGAGAACTATGGTGATCGGGGATTCTATTGTAAGGGGTACAGATAGGCATTTCTGTGGCCGCAAACGTGACTCCCGGATGGTATGTTGCCTCCCTGGTGCTAGGGTCAAGGATGTCACGGAGCGGCTGCAGGACATTCTGAAGGGGGAGGGTGAACAGTCAGAGGTCATGGTACACATTGGTACCAATAACATAGGCAGAAAGAGGGATGAGGTCCTGCAACAAGAATTTAGGGAACTAGGTAGCAGATTAAAAAGCAGGACCTCAAAGGTTTTAATCTCTGGAATACTCCAGGAGCCACGTGCTAGTGAGTATAGGAATAGGAGGATAGAGTAGATGAATGCGTAGCTGAGGAGATGGTGCAGGAGGGAGGGCTTTACTTTTCCTGGATCACTGGGACTGATCCTGGCAAAGGTGGAACCTGTACAAGTTGGACGGGTTGCACCTGAACTGGAATGGGACTAACACCCTTGCTGGGAGGTTTGCTAGTGCTGCTGGGGGGTGGGGGGGGGGCGGGGAAGTTAAACTAATTTGGCAGTGGGATGGGATACAGAGTGGAGGCACAGTAAGGGGTGATGCACAAATATTGAAGAGAAACAGAGTCAGTCTGGAAGGCAGAGCAAATATCGACCTGTTAAGGCACAAGTGAAAAATGCAAGGCTGGATTGCATCTATTTTAATGCAAGGAGTCTTACTAGTAAGGCAGATGAATTGAGGGCATTGATTAGCACATGGGAATATGATATTATTGCTATCACATGGTTGAGGGAGGGGCAGGACTGGCAGCTCAGTATTCCAGGATTAGACTCTTCAGGCGTGATGGGGAGGGGATAAAAGAGGAGATGGTATTGCACTGTTGATCAAGGAGTCAATTACTACAGTAAGGAAGGATGATATCTTAGAAGGTTCTTCAAATGAGGCCATATGGGTAGAACTTAAAAACAAAAAGGGGGCAATCACTTGGCTGGGAGTGTACTACAGGCCTCCAATCAGTCAGGGAGAGATAGAGGAGCAGATATGTCGGCAAATCTCAGAAAGGTATAAAAATAATATAGTAATAATAGTAGGGGATTTCAACTTCCCTAATATCAACTGGGATAGTCTTAGTGCAAATGGCTTAAAGGGGGCAGAATTCTTAAAATGCATACAGGAGAGCTTTTTGAGCCAGTACATAGAAAGTCCTACAAGAGAAGGGGCAGTAAAGGACCTAATCCTGGGGAATGAAGCTGGACAAGTGGTAGAAGTGTCAGTGGGGGAACATTTCAGGGATAGTGACCATAACTCTGTAAGATTTAAGGTAGTTATGGAAAAGGACAAAGAGGGACCGGAAATAAAGGTACTAAATTGGGGAAGGCCGATTTCAATATGATAAAACAGGATCTGGCCAAAGTGGACTGGGAGCAGCTACTTGTAGGAAAGTATACATCAGACCAGTGGGAGTCATTCAAAGAGGAAATAGTGAGAGTTCAGAGCCAACATGTACCTGTTAAGGTGACGGGTAGGACCAATAAGTCCAGGGAACCCTGGATGTCAAGGAATATAGAGGATTGGATCAGGAAACAAAAGGAGGCTTATGGCAGATTTAGAGCGCTAAAAACAGCGGAGGCCCTAGAGGAGTATAGAAAGTGTAAGGGGGTACTTAAAAAAATAATTAGGAGAGCGAAGAGAGGACATGAAAAAACACTGGTGGGCAAGATAAAGGAAAATCCTAAGGTGTTTTATAAGTATATTAAGGGCAAGAGGATAAGCATGGAAAGAGTAGGAACCATTAGGGACCAAAGTGACAATCTGTGTGTGGAGCGGGAGGATATAGGTGAAGTTTTAAATGATTACTTTTCATCTGTGTTCACTATGGAGTAGGACGAAATAGGTGTAGGGATCAGGGAGGGGGATTGTGATATACTTGAACATATTAGTATTGAAAGTGATGAAGTATTTGCTGTTTTAGCGGGCCTAAAAGTGGATAAAGCCCCAGGCCCAGATGAGATGTATCCCAGGCTGTTATGTGAGACAAGGGAGGAGATAGCAGGGGCTCTGACACAAATTTTCAAATCCTCTCTGGCCACAGGAGAGGTACCAGATGACTGGAGGACCGCAAATGTAGTGCCATTATTCAAGAATGGTCGCAAGGATAAATGAGGTAATTACAGGCCAATGAGTCTAATAGCAGTGGTTGGGAAACTATTGGAAAAAATTCTGAAGGACGGGATTAATCTCCACTTGGAGAGGTAGGGATTAATCAGGGATAGTCAGCATGGCTTTGTCAGGGGGAGATTGTGTCTAACTAACTTGATTGAATTTTTCGAGGAGGTGACTAGATGTGTAGATGAGGTCAAAGCAGTTGATAGTTGATGTAGTCTACATGGACTTCAGTAAGGCTTTTGATAAGGTCCCGCATGGGAGATTGGTTAAGAAAGTAAGAACCCATGGGATCCAGGGAAATTTGGCAATTGGATCCAAAATTTGCCTAGTGGCAGGAGGCAGAGGGTGATGGTTGAGGATTGTTTCTGCGAGTGGAAGCCTGTGGCCAGTGGTGTACCACAGGGATCGGCGCTGGGACCTTTGCTGTTTGTAATGTGCATTAATGATTTAGACGTGAATATAGGAGGTATGATCAGTAAGTTCGCAGATGACATGAAAATTTGTGGTGTCGTAAATAGTGAGGAGGAAAGCCTTAGATTACAGGATGATATAGATGGGCTGGTGAGATGGACAGAGCAGTGACAAATGGAATTTAATCCTGAGAAGTGTGAGGTGATGCATTTTGGGAAGACTAACAAGGTAAGGTTGGTCTCTTTTATCCTTTCTTTTTGGAAAGGATTAGAGTCATAGAGTCATAGAGTCAAAGAGTTATACAGCACAGGAACAGGCCCTTCGGCCCATCGTATCTGTGCTGTCTGTCAAGCACCTATCTATTCTAATCCCATTCTCCAGCATTGGCCCGTAGCCTTGTATGTTATGGCGTTTCAAGTGCTCATCTAAATATTAGAAATGTCTTAACGTTCTATTTAAGACAAACTGAGTTCACACAAATTTTTAAAAAGGACACAGACTTTGGCTGAAGGTGTCTGTTTATGGCATGTCACAACTAACAGTTCAATCCAAAGTTGTACAATGAGAGTCAATTGCCCCATTCCAGGCCTATTAGCCTGGATGCCCCTCCCATCAGTTGGAGAGCAGCAGAAGATGCCTTCTTCAAACATGTACCACAAGGCGGGATAAGGGATAGCCAGTTTTATTTACAGGCATATAGTAAATCACTAACCAGCTTCAAAACCCAAACCCTTGTTGGAAACATGGGATCAAAATGGGACCAAGGACCAGACATGTTTTAAACAAGAGACTATGAGGAAAAGGCCTGCAAGGAAGTTTTGTTACAGCTGTACACAGCCTTGGTTAGACCTCATTGAGAGGACTGTATACAGTCTGAGCACTGCACCTTAGAAAAGATACATTGGCCTTGGAAGGAGTGCAGTGCAGATTAACCAGCATGTTTCCAGCGCTCCAAGGATTAAATTATGAGAAGAGATTACATAAATTAATCTTATGTTCCATAGAATATAGAAGGTTAAGGGGTGATTTGCTTGTGGTTTATAGGATTTTGAAGGGAATTGATTGAGTAGATAAACTTTTTCATGCGGGGGAGTCTAGGCCAAGGGGAAGTAACCTCAAGATCAGAGACAGGCCATTCCGGAGAGAAATGGGGGAAAAATCTTCACACAAAGTATGGTAGAAGTGTGTATCTCGGTGGCATTAGATGCTAGCTCAATTAATAATTTTTAATCTGAGATCGATAGATTTTTGCTAGACAAGGTTGTTAAGGGTATGGAACCAAGGAGGATGGATGGATTAGGATATTGTTATGATCATCTGATTCATTGGTTTGTATTAATTTTCTTAAGGTAACTTTTAATTTGGGAATTGAATTTTTTTAATGCAAGACAAATGAAAACACCTGGGGCTGGGGAAAAAAAATGGCGGCGCACCTGTGCGGGCCACACCTTGTGGAGCTGCCGCAATATTAAGCACAGTGGCTCATTAACATGCCCGTGTTGCACCGCACCCCCCCCCCCCTCCAATGACATGGAGGGGGCGGGCCTGACACCGCCCTGAACAGTGTCAACTGACAAGAAAGCAGGTGCTGGCGCCATATTTAAATGGCAGCCAGCCCTGCATTAAGCTAAAACCTGAAAAAAAATCAGTCCACTGCTGCACAGCAAGGAAGGCACAGAAATGTCTTGCCAGCAACATTCTGCAACTTCCAGAAAATGTCAGGCACAATCCAGTGTGGCCCCATGGTTCAGCGATGCCTCCTTGCTCAGTCTCCTCCAGGCTATGCGGGCAAGGTGGGAGGTCCGTTTCCCTAATGGTGGTAAGAAGAGGCCCTCCCGCCTGACCAAGTGAGCCTGGGTGGAGATCGCAGAGGAGGTGAGTAGCCATGGGGCCATTCGCCAGCACTGGGTGCAGTGCTGCAAGAGTGTGAACGATCTATAGCATTCCGCAAATGTAAGTGGCACTTTGTTTCATGGCTCCGCTGAACCTGGGTGTCCCCATACATGTATGCCACTGCCATGACAAAGGAGGTCGGGCAGGGATGAATGACGTTACATGAATGGATGCATGTATGAAAGAACTCATCCATGTCTGCTGACCAGAGCATGGCACCTACATGACAGGCTCAGTCAGTAGTGCAGACTTAGCCTCCCCCACCTTTGGGCCCAGCACCCCTGTTGTGACATGTGTCATGTTGTTGCTTTGCAATGCTTAATATCTGCCTCCTTGCTCCTCCCGGCAAAGAGGGCCCACAATGCGTGTGAGGCAAACAGGATTGGTGGAGGAGTGCTGGGCGTATGCCCACTTACATAGGTTGAGGAGGAGACCATGGAACTTGTGTAAATCCATGTGGAACTTTCTGTCGGTGATGTCGAGCTCAGGGTCCTTAGTTAACAGACAGCTATTCGATATACACAATGATTACAGTGAAAATGTTATTGTTTGAGACAATGCTGTCATAATTGTTACGCACACCACAAAGACTGACAGGGTGCTCTTCACATTGTATCTTGCAGGTCAATGCTCTGGATCCAGCCTGCCGGCCCAGGACTCCTCCCACACCTCTGAGAAAGAGACATCCTCCGAGGAAGCAGCGTCCCATGACAGACCCGCACCTTCCACCAGTGCAGATACGCTCACCTCGATGGGAACCTGATTGGCCTTAGAGTCTGGGTCACAAGCTGGTGAGAGCACTGCACAGCCTCCCGAGCAGCTGACTGAGGCTGAGACAGCCAAAGCCACTGACAGTCGGAGGGTTATGGGTGGCCAGGCCTATGCTGAGCCCCAGGTTAGTGATGACCCTCTGTTGTTGACAGCACAGGGCATGCTGGAGCTGCAGCAGCAGTCATGGCAACATCTGGTGGAGATGCCGCAGGTCATGCTCAACCTTGATTGGACAATAGGGGAGTCCATTCAGGCCATGACAGCTGCCATGTCCCAGGCATTTGACCGCATGTCTTCATTCATGGAGCGGATGGCAGCCCTCTTGGAGAGCCAGATTCCATTGCTTTGCGCTGACCTGTAATCCCTCGTTGCAGCCATGAGATCCACGCAGCAGTGGCAAAGCAAGAGAGGGACCAGGGGCACGGAGACTGTCCCTCCCCTGGTCCTTCCCGGGAGAGCAGCGAGGTTTAAACGAGTCTTAAACACCGTGACAGAAATGGGTCTGCACGGGTGACACTACAATGTAAAAAGTTAAATTACTAAATGTTCTTCACTAACATGTCTGTTGTTTTTACTGTGTGAATGATGTGTGCCAGCATGGACTGATCGTCTCTCCTCCCACTACATCATTGGCCTTTCAGAACTGCCAAAGTATGGATTAACATCATTACCATGTCGGCATTACTCATGTGTGTCTCCACGGATGCAATAACCTGGACAAAGGCTCTACCAGTAATGGTGGAGACAAAGATGTTGCAGATGTGGACTGCTGCATAATAGGTGAACGAAGGTGCTGTGTGGCGTGCAGAGCACATGGTGAACTTTATGGTGTGGAGAAATGTTGATCAATAAGGCATTGACGTGCATCCCTTTCTCGCTGCTCGCCCTGCATACGCCACCTGGATGCTCTCCATCCTTCCATCTGTCTTTCCTGCTGCAAGCCCTCTGCATCCTCACCGTCTGAGGAGGAGTCCTGCTCACGTCTCTTCTGAGCCTGCAAGGCCTTCCTGCTATTTAGTGTGTAATTGTGCAGAGCACAGCAAGCAGCAACTATACAAGCTACCCTTTCTGGCTCCCAATTTACGCAGGCAATGGAAGCACATTTTCAGCATACCGATTGCCTGCCCAATGTTGACTCTTGTAGCTCCATGGCAGGCAATGTACCTCTCCTCTGCATCTCTGGTGGGGTTTCTCACCGGCATCAGGAGCCACATCTGCAACGGGTAGCCCTTGTCTCCAAGGAGCCAGCCCTCAATGTGAACCAGTTCGTTGAACAGCAATGGCACCTGGGATTGGCACAGGATGAAGACATCATGGCAGCTGCCTGGAAAGCAGGCACAGATTTGCATAAAGCGCTTCTGGAAATCACATACTAGCTGCACATTGAGCGAGTGGAAGCCCTTTCGGTTTCGGTATGCAGCTGCTTGCCTGGCGGGAGCCTTGATGGCCACATGGATGCAGTCTATGCACCTGTGGGAATCTTGTGATGGAGCCAAATCTGATGGCCTTCTGGGCCTGGCTCTCAGGGTCCATCCTGAAGCAGACATAGTCATCGGCCCTCTGGTACAGGGCATTGGTGACCTCCCTGATGCAGTGGCGCACTGCTGACTGTGTCGCTCCACATAGGTGGCTGGTGGGATCCTGAAATTATGCAAAGGCGTAAAAATTAAGAACTGCTGTCACTTTGAGGGCCGCAGGCATAGGATGTCCACCAAAGCCCATCAGCTGCAGTTCATCGTTGAACAGGGCACAGAAATGTGTCACTGCCTCTTTCGACATTTGCAGTTGCCTCTGACACTGGCGCTCAGACATCTGCAGGTATGTCATGTGGGACCTGTAGATGCATGGTGATCTATAGTGGCGAGTTTGCCTTGGGTGCTGCTGCTGCTCACGGCCGGGGGCTTCCATGTGGGCTACACCGGCCCCTTGGTTCTGCCTGTGATGCGTATGGCTCCTCACGACCAGTGGATCAATGAATATAGGGTGTACCATCCCCATCTCCAAGTTACAATTAAACTTGGTGCCCTCACGACTTCAAAGGCACCTAACAGAGCAAAGAATGATGTTGATTGGTGCATCGGGTGCTTTCATGCATGAGGAGCAACAGGACCGGAGGTTTCAAAAAACGCGCCAGAAACGGGAAGTTAAGATGAGCTATAAAGTACTTACCTCGTGATTCGGCAGACGCGGACACGGGGACTGTTGGGGAAGTGAACTTTTATATTCGGGCAGTGGCTAAACCCGAAACACTACACGTGTAGTGTCTCCCATCCATCCTCCTCCTCTAACCAAAAAAAAAAGAACTCTTGTGTGGATGGTTTGGGAAGGTAAGGTTTTCCTTTATTTTTTTTATTCTCTGTTGTCAATTTAGAGCAGAGGGGATGGAAGCTAGGGCAGTTGCATGCTCCTCTTGCAGGATGTGGGAGGTAAGGGTCACCACTTGTGTTCCTGCTGACTTCACCTGTGAGAAGTGCACCCAACTCCAGCTCCTCACAGACCGCGTTAGGGAACTGGAGCTGGAGCTGGATGAACTTTGGATCATTCAGGAGGCTGAGGGGGTGATAGAGAGCAGTTATAGGGAAGTAGTGACACCTAAGTTACAGGATAAAGGTAGCTGGGTGACTGTCAGGGGAGGGAAAGGCGCACAGTGCAGGGATCCCCTGTGGCCGTTCCCCTCAATAATAAGTATACCGTTTTGGATACGGTTGGGGGGGGACGACCTACCAGGGAAAACCCACAGCGGCCAGGTCTCTGGCACTGAGCCTGGCTCTGTGGCTCAGAAGGGAAGGGAGGAGAATAGGAGAGCGAAAGTGATAAGAGATTCAATGGTTAGAGGAACAGAAAGGAGATTCTGTGGTCGCGAACGAGACTCCCGGATGGCATGTTGCCTCCCGGGTGCCAGGATCAGGGATGTCTCGGATCGAGTCTACAGGATTCTTAAGGGGGAGGGGGAGCAGCCAGAAGTCGTGGTACACATCGGTACCAATGACATAGCTAGGAAAAGGGAAGAGGACCTGAAAAGCGAATATCGGGAGTTAGGTTGGAAGCTAAAAGGCAGGACGAGCAGAGCAGTAATCTCAGGATTGATACCGGTGCCACGTGCTAGTGAGGCTAGAAACAGGGAGCGAGTGCAGCTGAACACGTGGCTACAGAGCTGGTGTAGGAGGGAGGGCTTCAGATATGTGGATCATTGGGATACCTTCTGGGGAAGGTGGGACCTGTACAAGAAGGATTGGTTGCATCTGAACTGGAGGGGTACCAATATCCTGGGCGGAAGGTTTGCTAGAGCTCTTCGGGAGGGTTTAAACTAGTTTGGCAGGAGGATGGGAACCGGAGCTACGGATCAGTGGATGGGGTAGTTGTTGAACAGGCAGATACCGAGTGCAGAGAGTCTGCGAGGAAGGTTAGACAATTGACAGGGCAAGGTTGCAGCCAGTATGATGGGTTGAAGTGTGTCTATTTAAACACAAGAAGTGTCAGGAATAAGGGTGATGAACTTAGAGCATGGATCAGTACTTGGAGCGACGATGTTGTGGCCATTACAGAGACGTGGATATCACAGGGGCAGGAATGGATGTTGGATGTTCCGGGGTTTAGATGTTTCAAAAGGAATAGGGAGGGAGGTAAAAGAGGTGGGGGAGTGGCATTATTAATCAGGGATAGTATCACAGCTGCAGAAAGGGAGGTCGTCGAGGAGGGTTTGTCGACTGAGTCAGTATGGGTGGAAGTCAGAAACAGGAAAGGAGCAGTCACTTTGTTGGGAGTTTTCTATAGACCCCCCAATAGCAACAGAGACATGGAGGAACAGATTGAGAGACAGATTTTGGAAAGGTGCAGAAGTAACAGGGTTGTTGTCATGGGTGACTTCAACTTTCCTAGTATTGATTGGAACCTCCTTAGTGCAAATAGTTTGGATGGAGCAGTTTTTGTCAGGTGTGTCCAGGAAGGTTTCCTGACTCAATATGCAGATAGGCTGACTAGAGGGGAGGCTATATTGGATTTGGTGCTTGGCAACGAACCAGGCCAGGTGGCAGATCTCTCAGTGGGAGAGCATTTCAGTGATAGTGATCACAACTCCCTGACCTTTACTATAGTCATGGAGAGGGACAGGAGCAGACGGGATGGGAAAATATTTAATTGGGGGAGGGGGAATTACAATGCTATTAGGCAGGAACTGGGGAGCTTAAATTGGGAACAGATGTTCTCAGGGAAATGCACGCCAGAAATGTGGAGGTTGTTTAGGGAGCACTTGCTGCGAGTGCTGGATAGGTTTGTCCTGATGAGGCAAGGAAGGGATGGTCGGGTGAAGGAACCTTGGATGACAAGAGATGTGGAACATCTAGTAAAGAGGAAGAAGGAAGCTTACTTAAGGTTGAGGAAGCAAGGATCAGACAGGGCTCTAGAGGGTTACAAGGTAGCCAGGAAGGAACTGAAGAATGGACTTAGGAGAGCTAGAAGGGGACATGAAAAAGTCTTGGCGGGTAGGATTAAGGAAAATCCCAAGGCGTTCTACACTTATGTGAGGAACAAGAGGATGGCCAGAGTGAGGGTAGGGCCGATCAGGGATAGTGGAGGGAACTTGTGCCTGGAGTCGGAGGAGGTAGGGGAGGTCCTGAATGAATACTTTGCTTCAGTATTCACTAGTGAGAGGGACCTGGACGTTTGTGAGGACAGCGTGAAACAGGCTGATATGCTCGAACAGGTTGATGTTAAGAGGGAGGATGTGCTGGAAATTTTGAAAGACATGAGGATAGATAAGTCCCCGGGGCCAGACGGGATATGCCCAAGGTTATTACGGGAAGCGAGGGAAGAGATTGCCGCGCCTTTGGTGATGATCTTTGCGTCCTCACTGTCCACTGGAGTAGTACCAGATGATTGGAGGGTGGCAAATGTTATTCTCTTGTTCAAGAAAGGGAATAGGGATAACCCTGGGAATTACAGACCAGTCAGTCTTACGTCGGTGGTGGGCAAATTATTGGAGAGGATTCTGAGAGACAGGATTTATGATTATTTGGAAAAGCATAGTTTGATTAGAGATAGTCAGCATGGCTTTGTAAGGGGCAGGTCATGCCTCACAAGCCTTATTAAATTCTTTGAGGATGTGACAAAACACATTGATGAAGGAAGAGCAGTGGATGTGGTGTATATGGATTTTAGCAAGGAGTTTGATAAGGTTCCCCATGGTAGGCTCATTCAGAAAGTAAGGAGGCATGGGATACAGGGAAATTTGACTGTCTGGATACAGAATTGGCTGGACAATAGAAGATAGAGGGTGGTAGTAGATGGAAAGTATTCAGCCTGGAGCTCGGTGACCAGTGGTGTTCCGCAGGGATCTGTTCTGGGACCTCTGCTCTTTGTGATTTTTTTAAATGACTTGGATGAGGAAGTGGAAGGCTGGGTTAGTAAGTTTGCCGATGACACAAAGGTTGCTGGAGTTGTGGATAGTGTGGAGGGCTGTTGTCGGTTGCAACGGGACATTGATAGATGCAGAGCTGGGCTGAGAAGTGGCAGATGGAGTTCAACCTGGAAAAGTGTGAAGTGATTCATTTTGGAAGGTCGAATTTGAATGCAGAATACAGGCTTAAAGACAGGATTCTTGGTAGTGTGGAGGAACAGAGGGATCTTCGGGTCCACGTCCATAGATCGCTCAAAGTTGCCACCCAAGTTGATAGGGTTGTTAAGAAGGCGTATGGTGTGTTGGCTTTCATTAACAGGGGGATTGAGTTTAAGAGCCTCGAGGTTATGCTGCAGCTCTATAAAGCCCTGGTTAGACCACACTTGGAATATTGTGTTCAGTTCTGGTCGCCTCATTATAGGAAGGATGTGGAAGCTTTAGAGAGGGTGCAGAGGAGATTTACCAGGATGCTGCCTGGACTGGAGGGCATGTCTTATGAAGAAAGGTTGAGGGAGCTAGGCTTTTCTCACTGGAGCGAAGAAGGATGAGGGGTGACTTGATAGAGGGGTACAAGATGATGAGAGGCATAGATCGAGTGGCTTGCCAGAGACTTTTTCCCAGGGCAGAAAGGGCTATCACCAGGGGGCATAATTTTAAGGTGATTGGAGGAAGGTTTAGGGGAGATGTCAGAGGTAGGTTCTTTACACAGAGAGTGGTGGGTGCGTGGAATACACTGCCAGCGGTGGTAGTAGAAGCAGATACATTAGGGACATTTAAGTGACTCTTGGATAGGTACATGGATGATAGTAGAATGAAAGGTATGTAGGTAGCTTGATCTTAGAGTAGGTTAAAGGGTCGGCACAACATCGTGGGCCGAAGGGCCTGTACTGTGCTGTATTGTTCTATGTTCCTATGTTTCTATGTGGCGTGGCATGGCATTGCCCATCTTAGTTTCCACTAAGAGTGGCGCAGCATGACCAGATTCAGATTGTGGCAGCTGCATCGATTGGCCCACCAGCCAGGCTACATTTAAATGCCTACCATTTTATGGCACCCACCCCACACAAAGGGTTTCTGGAGTGACATTGTTCCTTCACTCCCAAAAATATTCAAGGGTGCAGAGTGCCCCCCTTTACAGAGGGAGGGTATGCAGTGCCCCCCTACATGCCTGCAGAGTTGTTCCCCTGGTAATACCATCCCCTTCCTACCTCCCTCGACCAATGCAGAGTTGTGCCCCCGGTAATACCATCCCGCTCCCACCTCCCTCGACCAATGCAGAGTTGAGACCCGTCTTGCAACATTAACCTTCACAGGCTCTGAGCACTGCAACTTCTGTCCTGCCGGCTTTTATCAGTCAGGAATGGGAAGGCACGTGAGAGATGCCCGTTCACCTGAATATTCGAAAGTGTTCGAGAAGTCACAGTGGAATGCATAATGTGGCAAGGTAAGTAATGCTTTGCATATTTAAATTTGGCTCCCATTGCCGAGCGGCAGGGGGCTGCCACGATGTCTCGCTGCCGCCGGCAATATGGGGCCCAGTCTTCCCGATGTTGGGATGCGCGGTGGGCCTCTCCCAGAGGCATTTTCCAGCCCCTCACCACCGTGACCCCCGACATCGTTGGGTCTGTAAAATTCAGCCCCTAGTGCGAAAAGCTGGCAAACAAACTTAGCGTGTTTACAAATCAAAGGGTGGTCCATGTTTATTTAGTAAGGTCATAGTGGAAAGTATAAAGACCCCACACAATGGGAACCCCTCTTAACTTGTTGATGGAGACGGTGTGTTTGCAGCTGCTGTCAACAGGGGTTTAAATTATTCATATGATTTCCCAGAATGAACAGATTTCAAGATCAAAAATCTTTCCATGAGTGTTTACAGAGACAGAATTAGAGGCAAAAGTCATAAAAATGCAGGTGGCCTCGTTTAGTTGGGCAATTGGAACCAATAAGTTTCGGAGTAATTGTTCTCTTGTTGTTTGTAATATCAATTATTCATGTGGTCATCAGGAATCAAAGAGAAGATTTGAGAGTTGGAAATAATTAGTTTAAATTGCTATCTGGAACATCCCACAAGTACCACATTGCTATGGCAATAGATGTTGCTAAGGAGTTGCCTTTTGGGGTCAGGTATTTTTTGGGTGTTGGCTGAGACTGTCACTGAGTTGGCTTCCGAAGGTCAGTTGTCTTTTGGAAAGCTGTTGGCTTCAGACAAGTAGTTGGCTTTTGGAAAGCTGTTGGCTTTCAAAGCAGTTGGACTCAGGAGCAAAGAGGCCACTCGGAACCAGGGTGTTTCTATTTTGAGGCAGGCCCGTGTTCACGCTGGGAAGTCCAGATTCGGGAGGTGATCTCTTACCTCTGAAGATAGCTGCAAAACTAAGGAATGGAAGTGAATTCCTAAGAGCTGTGGTACACTTTGGATTGGTCCCAGGAGAAGTGATCAAACCACCAAGATCCTGTAACGTATCGAGAAATCCTTGGAGGTGGAAGCAAAAGTAATACAGAAGTGTTCTGTTAATATTTTAAGTTTAAAATATAAATGCTTTCAAATTATAGCATTAAACTAGTAGTGTTTTGTTTTAACTCTTGTACAATAAAGTTTTTGTTTAAAACATGAAATCTTGTGGTGTAATTCTTTCAGTAATAACTGAGAATTCAACCTTCTCTTTTTAAAAGTTAACGTTCCCTAATGGGTTTATAACAATATAGATCAGCTGTGATCTCATTTAATGGTGGAACAGGCTCAAGGGCTGAATGGCCTACTCCTGCTCCATGTTCCTATGTATGAGTTTTACTTGAGGCCTTTTAATTTTTATAATCATCCTCTAGTTATTATCTCAGAGCCTAAGTTAAATAACAAACTTAAATAACAATCTACATCATCCATTCCTTTGAACATTTCAATATGCCTAGTTATATCGCCTCTATATTGTTGCAAAAAAAAATACAGTTCTTAAATGTCTCTTCACAACGAAGTGCCCTCACTCAGCCCTTAAGTCAACTGCATCAGTCTTTTCTATATCCCTTCCAATGAATTCCAAAATTCCAAATGTACCTTCACCAATGATCTAAAGAATTTGTTTTAATGGCTCAGATTTTGCAGTCAGTGGAGAAGGAATGTTGCTTGCCATTAACCTTGCTGACAGTTGCCCACAAAGTTTTCACTGGTTTTAAATGCCGAGACCTTGGGCCTGATTTTTAAGCCCCACTGGGGCCAGGAACAAAGGTGACTGGGAGCTTAAAATAGCGCTGCTGGCCTGAGTGCCGGATCCCCCATTCCATCACTTCCCCCAGGCCATTTTTG
Organism: Heterodontus francisci; assembly: GCF_036365525.1. Lineage (NCBI taxonomy): Eukaryota > Metazoa > Chordata > Chondrichthyes > Heterodontiformes > Heterodontidae > Heterodontus > Heterodontus francisci. Next base: position 40,971,404 of record NC_090382.1, read on the forward strand.
CGGAAGTGGGATGGAGCAGAGTGGGGGGTAGCGCAACTTGCCTGCAAGTGGCGGGTAGCTGCTCCAATTAATTAAGGGACAAGTAAGGCCAACTGAAGGAAGTTGACCTAGATTTTCCAGGTGGCCTCCAGGTTCCTACAGCTGGTGGGTGGGGGACAGTTTAACTGCTTGGAGGTGGCCTCCTGGTGGCAGACCAGTGGGGCCAACACTTCAGGCTGCCTGCCTGGATGCAGCAGCAGCTACAGGCTGCCCTGTAGATGGGATCCACCCCCCCCGCCCCCCCCTGCCCCACCACCCCCCCACCCCCCAACAGTGGTAGCCTGGCTTCAAAAATCAATTTTTTAGTTTAACTTTAAATAAGTTGGAGGGCGCCTCCATTTTGGGCCTCCCTCTCCCTCACCTAAATGCCTGGGAATCCTGCTGCTGCTTTCAAGCTGGAAAGCCACAGGTTGGCCCTCCAGCTTTGAAAACCCACTGCCCACCCTCTGGCCATTAATTGGCCGCTCCGGGGAAAATCACAACGAGTGACTTTTTTTTTTCATTCATGGGATGTGGGCATCGCTGGCCAGGCCAACATTTATTGTCCATCCCTAATTGCCCTTGAGAAGTTGGTAGTGAGCTGCCTTCTTGAACTGCTGCAGTCCATTTGGGGTAGGTATACCCACAGTGCTGTTAGGAAGGGAGTTCTAGGATTTTGACCCAGTGACAGTGAAGGAACAGTGATATAGTTCCAAGTCAGGATGGCGTGTGACTTGGAGGGGAACTTGCAGGTGGTGATGTTCCCATGCATTTGCTGCCCTTGTCCTTCTAGTTGGTAGAGGTCACGGGTTTGGAAGGTGCTGTCTAAGGAGCCTTGGTGCATTGTTGCAGTGCATCTTATAGATGGTACACACTTCTGCCACTGTGCGTCGGTGGTGGAGGGAGTGAATGTTTGTGGATGGGGTGCCAATCAAGCGGGCTGCTTTGTCCTGGATGGTGTCGAGTTTCTTGAGTGTTGTTGGCACTGCACCCGACCAGGCAGTTGGAGAGTATTCCATCACACTCCTGACTTGTGCCTTGTAGATGGTGGACAGGCTTTGGGGAGTCATGAGGTGAGTTACGCGCCGCAAGATTCCTAGCCTCTGACCTGCTCTTGTAGCCACGGTATTTATATGGCTACTCCAGTTCAAATTCTGGTCAATGGTAGCCCCCTGGATGTTGATAGTGGAGGATTCAGCAATGGTAATGCCATTGAATGTCAAGGGGAGATGGTTAGATTCTCTCTTGTTGGAGATGGTCATTGCCTGGCACTTGTGTGGCGCAAATGTTACTTGCCACTTATCAGCCCAAGCCTGGATATTGTCCAAGTCTTGCTGCATTTCTACATGGACTGCTTCAGGATCTGATGAGTTGCGAATGGTGCTAAACATTGTGCAATCATCAGCGAACATCCCCACTTCTGACTTATGATTGAAGGAAGGTCATTAATGAAGCAGCTGAAGATGGTTGGGCCTAGGACACTACCCTGAGGAACTCCTGCAGTGATGTCCTGTAGCTCCGATGATTGACCTGCAACAACCACAACCATCTTCCTTTGTGCTTGGTCTGACTCTAACCAGCGGAGAGTTTTCCCCCTGATTCCCATTAACCTAGGGCTCCTTGATGCCATACTCGGTCAAATGCTGCCTTGATGTCAAGGGCAGTCACTCTCACCTCAGCTCTTGAGTTCAGCTCTTTTGTCCATGTTTGAACCAAGGCTGTATTAAGGTCAGGAGCTGAGTGGCCCTGGCGGAACCCAAACTGAGCGTCACTGAGCAGGTTATTGCTAAGCAAGTGCCGCTCGATGGCACTGTTGATGATGCCTTCCATCACTTTACTGATGATTGAGAGTAGGCTGATGGGGTGGTAATTGGCCAGGTCGGACTTGTTCCTACACAGTGTGGGCGTCTGACCCACATGAGAGTCTGACGGTGGGAATCAGAAGCCCACGGGGAAAATCCTGCCCTTGCACTCATCGGGCATCTGATCAAGCGTGGCACCTTCTATAGGACATCTATGAGCAGAACAAGAAACAGCAAAGCTTTTGTTCTTCAACCAATCAGGTTGAAGAATCCTCACTGAGATACACAGGGACTCACTTTAAATCGCACAAATGTGCGGGGTTGGTTTGGATGGGACGTTAAAAAACTGAAAATCTGAAACAGGAACCCAATCCACCTCAAACCCATAAAAGAGAGATGAATCATGGGAGTTAAATAAAAGCAAAATACTGCGGATGCTGAAAGTCTGAAATAAAAACAAGAAATGCTGGAATCACTCAGCAGGTCTGGCAGCATCTGTGGAAAGAGAAGCAGAGTTAACGTTTCGGGTCAGTGACCCTTCGGAACTCAGTTCCGAAGAAGGGTCACTGACCCGAAACGTTAACTCTGCTTCTCTTTCCACAGATGCTGTCAGACCTGCTGAGTGATTCCAGCATTTCTTGTTTTTATTTTGAATCATGGGAGTTGTTGTTTACACACAAATCAAGTGGAATTATGATGCCCAGAATGCACAACAGCAACCATGCCACATGACAAATAGGCAGAAAAGGATTGGGAATTCTAGCTCCTATTGAAAAATGTATGTCCATGCATACGCACACTGCTGCGGACAGACACACACGCCCACACATACATACGTAACACACATATAGACATACACACAGGAGACCAACAGATGTATCACATAAATTTTCATTTTCTACCACCTCCTGTTAAAATACAATACTCATGATGGTCTGGGACAACAAAAGCACATACTTTTTAAATAACCATTGTTAGGTGCGAGTGCCACCAAAGAAGCATCAAAAGTTGACATTTTGGGGCTGAAGTTGGCCCTCGGCAAAGACAGCAATAACGAATCGGCAGTCCGTTTTACGCTCCAGCCAACTTTATTTTTCATTGAAGTAACTACAGCCAGTTCCTTCAGTTCCATTGGAAACTTCTATTGCTAATACGCAAACACTATACATTAAGCTACTCTGATTATAGTAAGAGTCACGTATCATTATAAACAGCTGTTAGATGTGGAACTGTGAATCATTTGATGCCTTAGAACCAAGAGCATAAGAAAAATAAAAGATGAGAAAAGGCCACTTGACCCATGAAAGCTCACTCTTCTCGCACAATAACTCCATTTACAGCATCCAGCCTTATTAGGAGTTAAATTATGAAGTATAGACAGCTTTTTGAACCACATCGGTCCTTTAATTTCTGTATTATGGAAAATGTTCTTGCACATTTGACTCCAAGAACAATATTTCTTTACATTTCCTGCCAGGATATTCCAAGCTAGCGTAATTCTGTGCAATTCCCCAGTGAATACATATATCTAAAAAAACATATGTATTCACAAAGAATATTCACAAACAGTAAACTGGAATGAAGGTAACTTTGTTAATAATTTTTTACACAATGCACTCGTGCTAAATTGCCCCATCAATAGATGTTTCTTCCACATGGATAAATAAAGTCATAAGGGAAAAATTGAGGGTAAGGAAATGTACATTAAATGCATAGACATCAGAGTTGAGCATGGCAAGGGAGAACACAAAGAGACTAGGAGAGAAGTCAAAAAAATACTTTAGGAAGGCAAAAGGGAACTCTGAAATTAAATTAACGAGGAACATAAAATAAAAGAGTAAAATATTTTATGGACACATAAGTAAAATTGAAAATCAGAATGGGAGTAGAGCCACTAATGGATGGTGAGGATAGAATCACAGGCAGCACGAAGTGAAATGGCAGAAATATTAAATAATTATTTTGCTGTAGTATTTAGCAGGGAGACAGATCAGATGGACATGACATTGGTAGATGAGATGAGAAATAATATTACTACATGTAAAATTAAAGGAGGAGAAATATTAAATAAACTAATCAAAATCAACAAGGGTAAAACCCCTGGTCCAGCCAAATTGCATCCACACATTTTAAAAGAAGCTAGAGAAGACATAGCAGAAGCACTCTTACATATATTTAATAATTCATTAGAAAAAAGTATATTGCCAGAAGACTGGCACATAGTGGCAGCAGTGTGCACCAACTACATGATGCATTGCAGCAACTCACCAAGGCTCCTTCCACAGCACCTTCCAAACCCATGACCTCTACCACCTAGAAGACCAAGGGCAGCAACACCACCACCGCAAGTTCCCCTCCAAATCACACACCATCCCAACTTCAAACTATATCACCGTTCCTTCACTGTCCCTGGGTCAAAATCCTGGAGCTCCCTCCCTAACAGCCCTGAAGGTGTACATACACCACATGGACTGCAGCGGTTCAAGAAGGCAGCTCACTACCACCTTCTCAAGGGCATTTGGGGATGGGCAATAAAAGCTGGCCTTGCCAATGATGCTCGCATCCCAAGAACAATTTTTTTTATAAAAGCTAAAATTATACCTATATTTAAAAAGGTAGACAGAATGCGACCAGGGAATGATAGACCAGCCAGCTTAAAATTGGTAGTGGGAAAAACAATGGAATCTCTACTAAAAGAGAAATGGACAAAATCTAGAGACCAAAAATATAATAAATAGCTAATATGAATTTCAAAAGGGAAAGTCTTGCTTGATCAACCTCATTGAATTTTTTGAAGAGGTAACAGGGACAATAGATAAGGGTAATACCGTAGATGTACTATATCTACATTTCCAAAAGGCCTATGATAAGTTACCACATAATAGACCAATGAATAAGGCATGAGGAGCCAGGAGACAATTAGTAGAATGGATATCCAGCTGGCTGCAAGACAGAAACCAGAGAGTAGTGATAAAGGGTAGCTATTCAAAGTGGTAGAAGTTGGGAAGCGGGGTTCCACAAGGATCAGTGCTGGGACCACTTTTGTTCACAATTTATGTTCATGATTTAGGGCTGGATTTTGTTTTTCCACCGCCGAGAGTGAAAGAAATGCGGCCGGCAAGCATGGGCCATGCGCCACCATGCCGCTGCAAAGTTGAGCCCCATCTCCCACCACCCCCCACCACTACCTTAACATTGCAGAGTTCACTCCTTCCCCCCAACCAAACTGCACAAAGTACAGATTTCACCCCTTCTGCCCACCGCCCCCCACCGCACTAAAAATGCAGAGTTCCGATCCAATACACTCAAAATGCTAGCTTCCCTCCATCCCTAGCTCGGTGGGACCAGCATTCCCTGGACGGGAAAGTGAAGGCACATGAGTGTCGCCCGTCGCACTGACGATCTGGAACTGCCGATAAGAGGGGAGGCGGTGGCGTAGTGGTATTATCACTGGACGAGTAACACAGAGACCCAGGGTATTGATCTGGAGACATGGGTTCGAATCCCACCACAGCAGAAGGTGGAATTTGAATTTAATTAATAAATCTGGAATTAAAAGCTAGTCTAATGATGGCCATGAAACGATTGTCGATTGTCGTAAAAAAAAAACATTTGGTTCACTAACGTCTTTTAGGGAAGGAAATCTGCTGTCCTTACCTGGTCTGGCCTACATGTGACTCCAGACCCACAGCAACATGGTTAACTCTTACATGCCCTCTGAAATGGCCCAGCAAGCCACTCAGTTGTACCTAACCGCTACGCAGTCAATGAAAATGAATGAAACCGGATGGACCCCCTGGCATCGACCTAGGCACCGGAAACGACAACGGCAAACCCAGCCCTGTCGATTCTGCAAAGTCCTCCTTACTAACATCTGGGGGCTTGTGCCAAAGTTGGGAGAGCTGTCCCACAGACTCGTCAAGCGACAACCTGACATAGTCATACTCACGGAATCATAACTTACAGACAATGTCCCAGACACTGCAATCACTATCCCTGGGTATGTCGTGTCCCACCGGCAGGACAGACCCAGCAGAGGTGGTGGCACAGTGGTCTACAGTAGGGAGGGAGTTGCCCTGGGAGTTCTCAACATCGACTACGGACCCCATGAAGTCTCATGGCATCAGGCCAAACATGGGCAAGGTAACCTCCTATTGATTACCACCTACCGCCCTCCCTCAGCTGATGAGTCAGTACTCTTCCAAGTTGAACACCATTTGGATGAAGCACTGAGGGTGGCAAGGGCACAAAACGTACTCTGGGTGGGGGACTTTAATGTACATCACCAAGAGTGGCTCGGTAGCACCACTACTGACCGAGCTGGCCGAGTACTAAAGGACATAGCTGCTAGACTGGGTCTGCGGCAGGTGGTGGGGGAACCAACACGAGGAAAAAATATACTTGACCTCGTCCTCACCAATCTGCCTGCCGTAGATGCTTCTGACCATGTCTATATTGGTAGTAGTGACCACCGCACAGTCTTTGTGGAGACGAAGTCCCGCCTTCACATTGAGGATACCGTCCATCGTGTTGTGTGGCACTATCACCGTGCTGAATGGGATAGATTTCGAACAGATCTAGCAATGCAAAACTGGGTATCCATGAGGCACTGTGGGCCATCAGCAGCTGCAGAATTGTACTCAACCACAATTTGTAACTTCATGGCCCAGCCATTACTATCAAGCCAGGAGACCAACCCTGGTTCAATGAAGAGTGCAGAAGGGCATGCCAGGAGCAGCACCAGGCATACCTCAAAATGAGTTGTCAACTTGGTGAAGCTACAACCCAGGACTATCTGCATGCCAAACTGCATAAGCAGCATGCAATAGACAGAGCTAAACGATCTCATAACCAACGGATCAGATCTAAGCTCTGCAGTCCTGCCACATCCAGCCGTGAATGGTGGTGGACAAATTAAACAACTGACTGGAGGAGGTGGCTCCACAAATATACCCATCCTCAATGATGGGGGAGCCCAGCACATCAGTGCGAAAGATAAGGCAGAAGCATTTGCAACAATCTGCAGCCAGAAGTGCCAAGTTGATGATCCATCTCAGCCCCCTCCTGAAGTCCCCAGCATTACAGATGCCAGACTTCAGCCAATTCGATGCACTCCGCGTGATATCAAGAAACGACTGAAGGCACTGGATACTGCAAAGGCTATGGGTCCTGACAATATTCTGGCAATAGTACTGAAGACCTGTGCTCCAGAAATTGCTGCACCCCTCGCTAAGCTGTTCCAGTATAGCAACAACACTGGCATCTATCCAGCAATGTGGAAAATTGCCCAGGTATGTCCTGTACACAAAAAGCAGGACAAGTCCAACCCAGCCAATTACCGCTCCATCAGTCTACTCTCAATCAGCAGTAAAGTGATGGAAGGTGTCATCAACAGTGCCATCAAGCAGCATTTGCTTAGCAATAACCTGCTCAGTGATACTCAGTTTGGGTTCCGCCAGGGCCACTCAGCTCCTGACCTCATTACAGCCTTGGTTCAAACATGGACAAAAGAGCTGAACTCAAGAGATGAGGTGAGAGTTACTGCCCTTGACATCAAGAGAGCATTTGACCATCATCAAGTATGGCATCAAGGAGCCCTAGCAAAACTGATGTCAATGGGAATCAGGGGGAAAACTCTCTGCTGGTTGGTGTCATACCTGGTGCAAAGGAAGATGGCTGTGGTTGTTGGAGGTCAATCATCTGAGCTCCAGGACATCACTGCAGGAGTTCCTCAGGGTAGTGTTCTAGGCCCAACCATCTTCAGCTGCTTTATCAATGACCTTCCTTCAATCATAAAGTCAGAATTGGGGATGTTCGCTGATGACACAATGTTCCGCACCATTCGCAACTCCTCAAATACTGAAGCAGTCCGTGTAGAAATGCAGCAAGACCTGGACAATATCCAAGCTTGGGCTGATAAGCGGTAAGTAACATTCGCGCCACACAAGTGCCAGGCAATGACCATCTCCAACAAGAGAGAATCTAACCATCTCCCCTTGACATTCAATGGCATTACCATTGCTGAATCCCCCACTATCAATATCCTAGGAGCTACCATTGATCAGAAACTGAACTGGAGTAGTCATATAAATACCGTGGCTACAAGAGCAGGTCAGAGGCTAGGAATCTTGCGGCGAGTAACTCACCTCCTGACTCCCCAAAGTCTGTCCACCATCTACAAGGCACAAGTCAGGAGTGTGATGGAATACTCTCCACTTGCCTGGATGGGTGCAACTCCAACAACACTCAAGAAGCTCAACACCATCCAGAACAAAGCAGCCTGCTTGATTGGCATCCCATCTACAAACATTCACTCCCTCCATCTCCGACGCACAGTGGCAGCAGTGTGTACTATCTACAAGATGCACTGCAGCAATGCACCAAGGCTCTTTCGACAGCACCTTCCAAACCCGCGACCTCTACCACCTCGAAGGACAAGAGCAGCAGATGCATGGGAACATCACCACCTGCAAGTTCCCGTCCAAGTCACACACCATCCTGACTTGGAACTATATCGCTGTTCCTTCACTGTCACTGGGTCAAAATCCTGGAACTCCCTTCCTAACAGCACTGTGGGTGTACCTACCTCACATGGACTGCAGCGGTTCAAGAAGGCAGCTCACCACCACCTTCTCAAGGGCAATTAGGGATGGGCATAAATGCTGGCCTAGACAGTGACACCCACATCCCATGAATGATTTAAAAAAAAATTCCCTGCGGGTTAGGTTTTAATGCATGCAAACACCCCACTTAAATATTTAAAGTCGGGTTCCGTCACCGAGCGGCAGGGGGCCATCATGGAGCCTCCTCGCTGCCAGGAAGATCAGGCTTGACAATCTTCCGGCTCCCCCCGACATGGAACCCTGATGCCAGGAGCTGAACAAAATTCAGCCCTTAGTCTCTGGAATCAAAACCAAAATTTCTTAATTTGTGGAAACATCAAATTGTGAGGGACAGTCAACAGTGAGGAGGACTGCAAAAAATTACAAGAAAGCATTAATAAACTTATAGATTGGGCAGATAATTGGAAAGTGAATTTCAACATAGATAAATATGAGGTATTACATTTTGGTAACAAAAATAAGGAGACTGCATTGTATTTGGAAAATAAGAATCACATAGGGGTAGAGAAGCAAAGGGATCTGGGAGAACAAATACACTAATCACCAAAAGTAGCAGCACAGGTTAGGAAGGCCATAAACTAATCCAACACTCGGATTTATTTCTAGAAGGATAGAACTGAAAAGTACGGAAGTTATGCTAAACTTGCATTGGACCTTGATTAGACCACACTTGGGGTAAAGTCTGCAGTTTTGCTTGCCATATTATAGAAAGGATATAGAGATCCTGGAGGTGGTGCAAAAATGATTTTCAAGGATGGTACTAGAAATGCAAGATTATAACTATCAGGAGAGTCTGAACATACTCGGTCTCCTTTCTCTTGAAAAGAAAGGCCAAGAGTTGACAATATAGAGGTGTTTAAAACTATGAAAGGTTTTGATAAAGCAGATACTAGCATGCATACGTGATATGCACATGCAAATAGAGACAGAAAACAGCATAAGAAAGATAAAGTAGAGAAGTTTGAGGCAATATCAAAAGAGTTTCTTGTTACTGTGCCTCGAGCTCACTGTAGTCCTTTTGTAGGTAGTTCTTGCTTTTTGTTGGGGCCCAGTATTCTTCTTAAATCTTGTTCACTGTAGGAGACTTTTCTCTCTTGGTTCATGTGTCTTCAATGGGTCTTCAGTTCTGTGAGAAAGAGATGGGAGCAGACAGGAGAGAGGTGTTCTCAGTCCAATAGCAAAGAGCTTTCTGAGTTTTAAAACTCTGTGGCAAGCTCAAATTCAAAAAACTCCAACTGCCAGTTAGCCATGTGACTAAACAGGTCTGACCAGGTCTTCTGTGTATTGGGGAAGCAGGGACTGGGTAATGGGGAGGCGGTGGCATACTGGTATTGTCACTGGACTAGTAACCCAGAGACATGAACATGCGGACATGGGTTCGAATCCCACCACAGCAGAAGGTGGAATTTGAATTCAATTAATAAATCTGGAGTTTAAAGCTAGTCTAATGATGGCCATGAAACCATTGTCAATTGTTATAAAAACCCATCTGGTTCACTAATGTCCTTGAGGGAAGGAAATCTGCTGTCCTTACCTGGTCTGGCCTACATGTGACTCCAGATCCACAGCAATTGTGGTTGACTCTTACATGCTCTCGAAATGGCCTAGCAAGCCACTCAGTTCAAGGGCAATTAGGGATGGGCAATAAATGCTGGCCTGGCCTGTGACGCCCAGATCCCATGAAAGAATTAAAAAAATACAGAGAGTGTGTTTCCACTCATGGGGAAGAGCAATTCTAGAGGCCATCAGTATAAGATAGTCACCAAGAAATCAAACAGGGAGTTCAGAAGAAACTTGTTTACCCAGAGAGCAGTGAGGATCTGGAAATCGATACCAGAGGGAGTGGTTCGAGACAAAAGTTAGAGGCGGATTTAAGGGGAGGCTAAATAAACACATGAGGGAGAAACGAATGGAGGTTCATGTTGATAGGGTTAGATGAGAAAGGATGGAAGGAGGCTTCAGGGGAGCATAAATGCCAGTGTGGATGGTTAGGCCAAATTACCTGTTTCTGTGCTGAATATTCAATATAATTCTATGTAATATTATAATGCCAATGAAATGCTAGTCTACTAAAATATCAACAATAACAACTTGCATTATATAGGCAGGTAGATTAAGGCAACAAGTGCAAGCTTTATAAATAAAAAGCAATAGAAATGAACTTCATTATTCCTAACATTTCTAGAGAATCTCTCAAATGACAAGTAAGCCACAATAGATGTTTCATTGTATGCCTTTCATAGGGATATCAACTAATTAAAACTTGGGCTAAGCAATGTGTCATGCAGGACCCCATCTGCCAAAAATAAGGCATATATTATTTCACCACATGAACATTAAAACTTAAAATTGCTGCTGGGAAGAAAATAGTGCATATCACAAGGAATTGCCAAGTACCCTTGCCGGAAAGACCTTTTTTTGCATACTAGCAGATGGTGTTGGAACAAAGGAACCAGTCCCTGCTTCCCCAATACACAGAAGACCTGTTCAGACCAGTTTAGTCACATGACTAACTGGCAGTTGGAGTTTTTTGAATTTGAGCTTGCCACAGAGTTTTAAAACTCAGAAAGCTCTTTTCTCCTGGACTGAGAACACCTCTCTCCTGTCTGCTCCCATCTCTTTCTCACAGAACTGAAGGCCCATTGAAGACACATGAACCAAGAGAGAAAAGTCTCCTACAACGACCAAGATTTAAGAAGAATACTGGGCACCAACGAAAAGCAAGAACTATCTACAAAAGGACTACAGTGAGCTCGAAGCATAGTAACAAGAAACTCTTCTGATATTGCCTCAAACCTCTCTACTTTATCTTTCTTCTGCTGTTTTCTGTCTCTATTTGCATGTGTGTATCACGTATGCATGCTAGTGTGGGGTGGGGTGTGTATCCATAGGTGTTAACTGAATTACAGTTTAAGTTTAAGTTTCAATAAATTTCACTTTTCTTCTTTAAACCTAAGAAAGCTTGTTTATGCTAATTTCTTTGCTTTATAATTGGAAAGTGGTGAACAAGGATTCACCAAAGGGGAAGCTCAAAACACAGTGTGTTTAAAATTAAACCCTGTTACAATAAGACCAGATGAAGACAGTTAAAAGACCCCAAGACACCTTGCTCACCTAGTCGTAACAGAAATTTGGGTGCTAGCGTCTGGGATTTTATCCACAGACAAACGAGAGCAATTGGAAGTGGGAAGCCAAATTGTTCCCAATCTATACAGAAAAGAGCAAGATTAATACAGGTTTTCTTGTGGTAGTGTGTGATTGAATACTATCATGTCTGCAACTGAAGCGTGTAGCTTTCCAAGCCAGGGTGAAGTAACTTGGGATAAATTAAAAGCACTGTCTATGGAGGAGTTGAGAAAAATAGCTGAGCAGCGTGGGATCACTGTAGTGGCAAGGCTAGGAAGACTGAACTCTGAAGGCTAGTGGACCATCATTTTCCCTTGAATCTGAAGAAGTAGAAACAAGCTTAGAAGCAGAATCCGACAGGGTAGTGTTAGCAAAGATACAATTGGAACAGAGGAAAATTGAATTAGAAGAAAGAGAAAAAGAGAGAGAGAGAGGCAGGAGAGGGAGGAAGAGAGAGTCTTCCAAGAAGGAACGGGAAGAAAAGGAAAGATGGGCGAAGGAATGAGAGAGGACAGAGAGAAAGAAAGACAGGAGAAGGAGCGAGAGAGAGGAGAGAAAGAGAGAAAGAATATTCTAGAAAGAATCTGAAGGGACAGAGCTGAGTTAACTAGGGGGTGACGGAGTAACCCCATGAAAGCATGGCCGATATGGAGGAGCATAATTCAGTGCTAGGTACAAAATTGCTAAAACCTGCTCAATTAATTCCAAAATTCAATGAGGAAAATGTGGAAGTGTTTTTTGTGTCTTTTGAGTAACTGGCAAGGCAGCTAAAATGGCCAGCTGAGACCTGGTCCATTTTAAAACAAAGCAAACTAACTGGAAAAGCCCATGAGTTTTATAATAAAAACAAGAAATGCTGGAAATACTCAGCAGGTCGAACATCATCTGTGGAGAGAGTTAACGTTTCAGGTCAGTGACCCTTTATCAGAACTGGCAAAGGTTAGAAATGTAATAGGTTTTAAGCAAATAAAGTGGGGGTGGGGAAAGAGATAACAAAAGGCAAGGTGTTGATAGGACAGGGTCACAGGGAATAACTGACCAGAAGGTCATGGAGCAAAGACAAATGGTGTAATTGTGCGTTGAAAGACAAAGCGTTAGTGCAGAGAGGGTGTTATGGACAGAAAAATTAACAGTCCTGGTCCAAAGCACAAACATGAAAAAAACAGTGGGCAGGCACATGGTAAGGACAATTAGTTATGAAACACACTGAAATAAAATAAAAAGAAAAAAAAAAAAACTGAAAATTAAAAGGGGGGCCCATCATGCTCTTAAATTATTGAACTCAATGTTCAGTCCGGCATGCTGTTGCATGCCTAATCTGTAAATGAGATGCTGTTCCTCGAGCTGGCGTTGATGTTCACTGGAACACTGCAGCAAGCCCAGAACAGATATGTGGGCATGAGAACAGGAGGGTGTGTTCAGGTTTATTCCTGGTTGCCGGATGAGAGTTCATCAAATTATGAACTGACAAAAAATGCTATCCTCGGGGCATATGAATTAGTGCCCGAAACCTATCGCTAAAAGTTTAGAACTCTCAAAAAGCAAGCTAATCAGACTTATCCGGAGTTTGAAAGAAGTAAACAGCTAGCTTTTGACCAGTGGCTGAGAGCTCTTAAAATACAGCTCAGCTATGAGACTGTCAGAGAAGTAATCCTGTTAGAGGAATTTAAAAACTCTCTCCCACTCTCAATAAAAACCCATGTGGAGCATCAGCGGGTTCAGGGAGCCCGGCAAGCGGCTGTTCTGGCCAATGAGTTTGCTTTAATTTATAAGTCGGTTCCCAGGGGAGAACCTTTTCTAATCACCTCCACAAATCCGAAAAGGACAAAGGGTGGGAAGGTGATATCTGTCCAGGCAGTCCTGAGGGAGAAAGGAAAGCAGGAGACACGGGGGCCCTCCTCCAGCCAAAAAGGAGGGTGCTGTGAGGAGGAGTGAGACCCGGAGATCTGTGTCATTCCATTGTAATAAAGAAAGGCATTTAAAAGTTGACTGCTGGAAACTAAAGAGGAAACCGATAGGCTTAATCAGGGCACACCCGCACTGTGCAGATGGAAAGCACAGCAGAACAAGCTGTGGCTTTAACTGCAGCAAGAGTGCAACCCAGGAAGCTTAATATAGCCAGTGCAGGAAAATTTAATAGGATTCCTGAAGATTATCAGGGTTTTGTGTCCGAAGGGAAAGTAATCCAATACCCCTCGGTTGCGGCAAGCAAAGCCATAGTGATTCTCCGGGACACAGGGGCCACTAGATCCCTTTTACTGGAAAAAGGCCCAACATTTCCCCCAGAGAATGCAGTGAACACCAAAATGGTGGTGAATGGTATTGGAGGGCAGTGTATGCCTGTAACTGTACACCGGGTGCAACTGGAGTGCGACCTAGTTTCGGACCGATGACCGATTGTCCCGAGTTTGCCTGTGGACGACTTTGACCTGCTCCTAGGTAATGATCTGGCAGGGGTGAAGGTGGTAGCCCCCCACCCCAGAAGTGAAAGAAAGACCACAGGAGGTCAGAGAGACAGGGTGGTGGCAGGAGACGGTCTCCTGCAGTGTCCCTGAATGTGTAATGGGTAAGGCCATGATCAAACCAGTTCCCCCAGTGGAGACTGCATTGACACAGCAGGCAAGTGACCAGGAGGTCTGCCTGTCTGAGATTTTCTTGGAAAGTTAGGAGACCCAGGGAATGAATTAAATGGGTTTTCCCTAGCTGAGGCTCAGCAAGCCGACCCAGTATTGTGAGAGTTAGTACAGGCTGCTCAATCTGAAAGTGAAGCAGAGGGACTCCCTGAAAGCTACTATTTAAAGAATGAAGTACTGATGAGGAAATTGAGTTCTCCTCACAGACCTGAGAGCAAGGAGTGCACAGTAGTTCACCAGTTAGTGGTGCTACAGAGGTACCGGGGAGAAATATTAAGAAGAGTCCATGAGACTACAGTGGCTGTACATGCTGGTATACAAAAGACCAAAGCCCGCATAAGACAGCAGTTTGACTGGCCAAAACTCCACAAAAATGTACTGGAGTACTGCAGGAGTTGCCACAAGTGCCAGATTGAGGCGAAACACCTACCTATAGTGAAACCTGCACCCCAAAGTCCTGTACCGGTGTTAGGAGATCCCTCCAGCAGAGAGCTGGTGAACTGTAAGGGACCCCCACCGAGAACAAAAAGGGACAGGCAGGCACATGGCTGGCAGAAGTTTAGACAGAGAAGGGGAAAAAGTGACCCAGAGGGCAGGTTAAAAGAAGTCTGTGAGAATCCCGGATGAAAACCCCTACCGTCTAGTCAGCCCACCCCGAAAAATTTGAAAGGTTAGACCCCACATGCTCTTATGGAAATGCAGATTATAGAAGCACCCCACCAGAGTTGCTAACAGTGTTTACAGGAACCTGCAGAGACAATGAGAGACCGCTATGGGGCACTGAAAACATGAGGGTGATGTCTCACCTAGTCAAAGTTCCACCGGACAGTGCAGTCAAGTCTGCATACATACCTGCAGGTAGGAGTGTCTCAGAGAACAAAGCGGAGATTAGTTTAGTTTAGTTTAGAGATACAGCACTGAAACAGGCCCTTCGGCCCACCGAGTCTGTGCCGACCATCAATCTCCCATTTATACCAATCCTACACTAATTCCATATTCCTACCACACCCCCACCTGTCCCTATATTTCCCTACCACCTACCTATACTCGGGGCAATTTTATAATGGTCAATTAACCTATCACCCTTCAGGTCTTTTGGCATGTGGGAGGAAACCGGAGCACCCGGTGGAAACCCACGCAGACACAGGGAGAACTTGCAAACTCCACACAGGCAGTACCCAGAATTGAACCCGGGTCGCTGGAGCTGTGAGGCTGTGGTGCTAACCATTGCGCCACTGTGCCGCCCTTAACAAAGAATTCTCCCCATATTCAGAGAAAAAAGGAAGTTAAAGCAGTACTGGCACCCAGAAAAGACAATTTTAATAGACTTTCAGATCGATGAATGAATGGAAATGAATGAGATAAATGCATGAAATAAAAACAAGAAATGCTGGAACCACTCAGCAGGTCTGGCAGCATCTGTGAAAAGAGAAGTAGAGTTAACGTTTCGGGTCAGTGACCCTTCTTCGGAACTTCGGAAGGGTCACTGACCCGAAACGTTAACTCTGCTTCTCTTTTCACAGATGCTGCCAGACCTGCTGAGTGGTTCCAGCATTTCTTATTTTAATTTCAGATTTCCAGCATCCGCAGTATTTTGCTTTTATTTTGAGATAAATGCATGGTTTTTCTTCCTGTATCTTATATTTCTCTCAAACCTTGTAATGAAATGTGCTTTTTTTTTTCAAATGGCATTTAATTCCCCTGGGTGTGGAGGTGTCATGCAGGCCCCACATGCCAAGAATGAGGCACACACTATTTCACCACATGGACATTAAAACTTAAAATTGCTGCTTGGAAGAAAATAGTGCATATCGCAAGGAATTACCAGGCCCTTTGCCGAAAAGACCTTTTTGCATACTAGCAGGCAGTGTTGGAACAAAGTAATCAGTCCCTGCTTCTCCAACAGACAGAAGACCTGATCAGACCAGTTTAGTCACATGACTAACTGGCAGTTGGAGTTTTTTGAATTTGAGCTTGCCACAGAATTTTAAAACTCAGAAAGCTCTTTGCTCTTGGACTGAGAACACCTCTCTCCTGTCTGCTCCCATCTCTTTATCACAGAACTGAAGACCCATTGAAGACACATGAACCAAGAGAGAAAAGTCTCCTACAGTGAACAAGATTTAAGAAGAATACTGGGCCCCAACAAAAAGCAAGAACTATTTACAAAAGGACTACAGTAAGTGCAAAGCACAGTAAGGAGAAATACTTCTGATATTGCCTCAAACCTCTCTACTTTATTTATCTTCTGCTGTTTTCTGTCTCTATTTGCATGTGCGTATCACGTATGCATGCTAGTGTGGGGTGGGGTATGTATCCGTAGGTGTTAACTGAATTACAGTTTAAGTTAAAGTTTTAATAAATTTCACTTTTCTTCTTTAAACCTAAGAAAGCCTGTTTATGCTAATTTCTTTGCCTTATAATTGGAAAGTGGTGAACAAGGATTCACCAAAGGGGAGCTCAAAACACAGTGTGTTTAACATTAAACCCTGTTACAATAAGACCAGGTAAAGACAGTAAAAGACCCCAAGACACCTTGCTCACCTAGTCGTAACAAGTGGTAGATAGACGTTGATGCGCATTCATGGATCTTAATGCATATTGGTATAAATAACATGTAATATCTATATGTTGAAAGGCGTATGTTGTCAAAAGTTGAAAAGAGAAAAAGTTTATGTGTAGTTACTGATGGCAGTCTAAAATTATAAAGTCAATGTTGTTACGACTGTGGCGAAAGCACCGCACTGTCAATTCAGCCCTGTCACTCCACAAGTCGCAGCATATTAAAGTTTTCCCACCCAACCAGAATACAGTCAACTAAACACTCTAGTAACCCCTGGAATAAAACACACCAAACCAGGTATCTTTAGACAACAACAAGTTAACTATTTATGAAAACTAAATCTTAAGCACTATTAGAATAAACCTATGTCTAAAGATCTTATAACTTCTTATTTTAATCTAACTCCCCCATTCACACATATACACTCAAAAATAACAGTTGTTAACTGGTTTTAAAAGTGGTGTTTTTTTAAAAATTAGCTGTTTCTTAAGAATAAAGAAACAGGCAATTCTTTGTGGGTTACGCTCTTGATGGATGAGGTATTCTAATGTGGAAATAATCAAATGCTACTCAAAGTCTTCACTTGGATTTGATGAAGTAGTCTGTTTTGATAGGTATTCAAACTCTTCGGCTGCAGCAAGCATCAACAGTTCCTTCAGCAATACCAAATAGTCTCTTAAAAATGTTGTTTCCTCTTTAGGCAATTACTTTGGCCTATACCTCCTGGTAGAATTTCTGCTGAGAGAGAACGGCCAGCTCTTTTCTCTTCAGTACGCTTCGCTGGTGAGTCTGGTTCAGACCGGTTTTTGCCAGTTTTACACACAGTCAAATCGAAACATTATACCATGTGACATCTCTCTACTGCTGTTGCCTAGGTAGCAAAATGCAGCTGTGGTTTAGCGTGTCCCCAGAAATCCAAAATTTCTCTCCCTGGATAAAGGCGCACTGTTTTAATCCAAGGAGAAAAATAATACAAATCTGTGACAATGTTTTCTCCTAGGATGTATGTGAGTCTCCCGATAACATATATTAGCAGCATAGTGCTGAGCATGAACAGATGTCCAAACAAAACTTACCATGGTACAGAAATATATTACTAAAATAAAGATTATTTAACCAGGGAGAAGGTCCCATTCTCATTAATTGTGAGGCAGAATGTTAGAGCAGTTAGGTGCTCATATTATTAGCCAAAATGAAAGGGTATAGGTTGGTAATTGGTTATGAGGTAGGAGACAGAAGAGTGGGAGAAATAAATGTTTTCTGATTGGAGAGATGTAACAATGATGCTCCCCAGGGGTCTGTACTCAGCTTTTCACTGCATATATATTGAGTTAGATGAAGGAGTAGGGAGTTATAAATCCAAGTTTGCAGATTTTAGGGGGCACAGTATGTTTTGAAGATGGGCATTTACAAAGGGACGTAGAACGACTGAGTGGAAAAAATGATGGTAGAGAGGTTTACTATATTTCATAACACCTAAAGGCTAGGAACTCTGAGGAGCAAACGGGTTTGCATGCAAATCACTAAATGCTACTCAACGGTTACAAAAAGTAATCAAAAAGGAAAATTGAATGTTAGCCTTTATCTCAAGCAGGTTGGAAGACAAAAGTGAATAGGTTATGCTTCCGTTATATAGAGTCTTTGTCAGATCCCATCTGAAATACTGCATTCATTTTTTCCATCGAGCAGCAGGAAAGATATTTTGGAGGGGATATAGCACAGATGCATCAAAATGATACCAGACCTTAAAGAGTTAAATTATGAGGATAGGTTGCATAAACTGGGCTTATATTCTCTTGCGTTTAGAAGGTTGGGGGGGTGAATTAATTGAGGTCTTTAAAGTGAAAAAAGAATTCAATGAGGCAGGTAAATGGAGTTGAGGTACAGATCAGCCATGATCAAATTGAGTGGTGGGACAAGCTAGAGGGGTTGAATGGCTTACTTCTGTTCCTATGTTATTGTTTCCTCTGGATGCTATGCATTAATGACTTTATAGAAACAGCGAGATGTGAAATTCTAAATCTATTTTGTCAGAAGTAAAATTGTAATTTTTTTTGGAAGGCTTGTAAATTTTGCTAGATATTGCAGAATTGCTAATACATTGCCACCAGACCACTGTGATGTACGGACAAGCTCCGTGTATTTTCTCATGAGTTTCTAATTATGATATTTTCATATTTTGATATTCCTATCAAATATGTAGCTACAAGTTATCCAGGCTGTGCAGTTTTACACAGAGGAAAGGGATCTCTCGGGACTTCAATATCTGACCCAAACTGACCTACATTTCAAAAGTTTAAGCTCCACCTTTAATGCTTCCTTCCAGATAGTATTTTATAAATTATTAAACATTAAAAACGAGACTGGTAGAAAATGAAACTTGCAAGAATACATTAACACCTTAGATCATCATAAATAGTACCCTTGAAATTCTTCCCTTTGCACAGCGGAAAAGATTTCCCTCATGATGTGAATCAAGTAAATGTTAGATTTGATCATTACGATCTGATGTGGTAGAAGAATCTATGAAACCCTAGTTAGAATTCAAATTGCCATTCTGCCATGGAATAAGATATAGCCTTTGCCATGGAACTCTTGCTAGGGGAGTCTCATATGAGAACAGTCATTAATTTTTTTTCTAATGCTACAATGGAACTATTTATCTTCAAATAAATGTTCTAATGTCACATTCCAAGAGTGATAAGGTTTTAACATTATTTTCATGTGATATTTTATGACTCCATTTCCATCACACGTTTACAGGCTTCCTCTTAATGGCATTGCTATACTTCAAAAGATTCCATTAAACTGTAATAAACTACATTCTGTAGTTAATGTCCATCTCCATATAAAATGTGTTGCTTTATATAAAAGCTGTGCACCTAATGTATTTGCACAGTAATACAGCTTGACTCTTCCTTCTGAATATTGAGTTAGTTTCAAAAATGTTCTTCATTTGAAATGCCCAGGAGTTGGTGTGATAAGGTGCAAGGAAAAGATATGAAGGAATGAAAGCAAATAATTTGGGTACTATGCTTTTAGAACCTGTGACAAGATCTTGTGGCTGCTCTACATTTGATTAAACAATGCAAATACTTCATGTCACAGTGTCACTAAAGCAGAACTGTGTTTACAATATATTGAAATATCTGAGCATGCAAAGTATTCACTCTGAAGGATCGCATGACTAGATGATTTAGTGTACAGTTTCTGAATGAAATCTTCACACAATGTCTATGCTCTACCAGTGTGCAAGCGATCAGACAATTTAACTACTAAATTCTCTTCATTATTTGTAGAAACTTTTCAATCTGGTTATCTTTCCAGTTGCACTATGTGTAAAAATATAACTGTAAATACAATAAAATAATGGATCTTTGTATCTAGTGTTACGACCAGGTGAGAAAGGTGTCTAGGGGTCCCTCTCAGGCTTCATCTGGTCCTACCATAACAGTGTTTAATTTTAAACACAGCATGTTTTTAGCTCCCCCTTGGTGAATCCTTGTTCACTGCTTTCCAATTATAAGGCAAAGAAACCAGGACAAACAGGTTTTCTTAGGATTAAGGAAGAAAAGCTGCAATTTATTAAACATGAACTTAAACTCCAAATCGGTTGACACCTATGGATACACTATGCGCCCATGCTGGCATGCATACATGATACACACATGCAAATCGAGACAGAAAAAAGCAAAAGAAAAATAAAGTGGAAAGGTTTGAGGCAACATCTGAAGAGTTTTTGTTACGGTTCTTCCGGTTACGGCTCATTGTAGAGTCCTTGATTGTAGGTAGATCTTGCTTTTCGTTGGGGCCCAGTATTTTTCTTAAACCTTGTTTGCTATAGGAGACTTTTCTCTCTTGGGGTTCATGTGTCTTCAGTGGATTCAGAGGTTTGAGAGAAAGAGATGGGAGCAGACAGGAGAGATCTTCTCAGTCCAGGAGCAAACAGTCTTTCTGAGTTCAAACTCTCTGTGGGTACTTCAAAGCCCTGGAACAGCCAATAGTCATGTGACCAGCTGGTCTAACCAGTCCTGGATTGTATCACCTTAGCAGTCTCTGGAATTCTCCTCTTACACACATTGTGGGTTGAATGTGTTAGGGAATGGTCCTTTGTTCTTCCAAGCACTGTCTGTTAATACGCAAATGTATTTTCCAGCCATGGCTGAGCTGCTTAGCAAGTCCTTTCCTCACTTCAGCAACAGTTTAAAATCAATGTTCATGACAAAATTAATGTGCCTCATTCTTGGCAGGTGGGGGGGGCGTAGCATGACACTCGATAGAACTGTAATGTCACCTAATATAGATAATGGTCTGGATTTTACGATAGGATTAAGGAAATCAGCGCTCACCATTATTATGGTGTAAATCGAACAAAAGCTTCTGGAGTCTGCACACATGCAGTTAAGCACAGAAATCTGGACGTTGCTGTCTGATTTGCCCTACTCCTCCACAACCTTTGCTACACCAGTACCTCACTGAGAGACTTTTGAAGTTATCCACTTTGGGAGGAAAAATAGAAAATAAGAATTTTTTAAATTGCTGACAGACAAGGAAATGTTGGTATTCAGAGGCACCTGGGTGTCCTTGCATACAAATCACAGAAAGTTAATGCTCAGGTACAACAAGCAATTAGGAAAGCAAATGTTATGTTAGCCTTTATTACAAAGGGATTGGAGGATAAGAGTAAATACGTCTTACTACAACTATATAGAGCCTTGGTCAGAGCACAACTGGCATACTGTGTAGAGTTTTAGTTTCCTCACCTGAGGAAGGATATGTTTGCTCAACAAAGGTTCACTAGATTGATTCCTGGAATGAGGGGATTGTTCTATGAGGAGAGATTCTATAGACTCCTTGGAGTTTAGAAGATGAACGCTGTCATGAAAACCACACCTGACAAAATGAGACATATTAATTTCGTCATATGGAACATTAATTTTGAACTATTAATAGACTAAAAAAATAGTTTGGTTTAAAAAGACCACTGAAACATGACTACTCATTTTGCATTCTAAAAGACAATGGGAACTGCTCCCTGATTCAATTAACAGAGATTGGTCTGGGCAGCGGTGACCCATATCTTGTCTGTGTAAGAGACAGCACTACATCCACCCCCACCAAGAGCTTTGAAATCCACAAACCGTAGATTTGTTCTACGGTTGTTCCAAATAAGGAGTTAATCACATGACTAACCTGCTCGGCAATTTGGAGTTTTGAATTGTGCTCACATAACAGCTTTGAGCAGAGACTGCAACTTGATGACAATAGAGAAGGAAGGTGTCTCCCTCTCTCTCTCCCTCACAAAGGTACAGGGGGATCCACTGAATCCACTCAAACCTCAAGAGAGAAGGCTCCTGGAACTAAACAAGTTTGAAAGTGTACACTGGGCCCCAATGAGAACTGCAAGACAACTGCAATCCAAGATTTTACATCAAACCCAAAAGCTAGTAACTGAACTCCAGCTATTACTTTAAACCTTTTGCCTACTTTCTCCTCTTCTGTCACTATTTGTGTGTGTACTTATCATGTGTGTGTGCTAGCACGGTCGCATCATGTATTTTTAGTGGTTATAACCAAATTACAGTTTTAAGGTTAATAAACTTACACCTTTCTTGTTTAAATCTAAGAAAACCTGTCTGGTTGATTTATATGCCATTACAATTAGAAAATGGTCAACCAGGATTCACTGAGGAAAAGATTAAAACATGGTGCTTTAAAAGGTAAACCCTGTTAAGGCCAAACCAGGCAAAGGCTGAGAGAGAACCCCTAGACCCCTTTCTCACCTGATCGTAACAATCGCATTGAAACATATTAAGGGACTTGACAGTGTAAATGCTGTGAGGATGTTTCCTCTGGCTCAGGAGTCTAGAACTAGGTGCCACAGTCTCGGAATAAAATGATTGCCATTTAGGACTGAGGAGAAATTTCTTTGCTCAGACGGTTGTGAATTTTTGTAATTTTCTATGCCAGAGAGCTGTGGATACTCAGTCATTGAGTATATTCAAGAATAATATTGATACATTTTTGGATACTAAGGGAATCAGGGGGTATGGGGTTCATGCAGGAGGTGTAGTTAAAGTGGGAGATAAGCCATGATCTTATTGAATAGTGAGAGACTCGAAAGACTGAATGGCCTACTTGTGCTCCTATTTCTTATGTTCTTACATAGCACACAACACTCACTCATATTGGCTTAATGTCAGAAGGGAGCAAAATATGATCATGTGCACTTAAAACATTCTTATCTTGACAGCTCCAATTCATGTCCTTAATCTCTCACAGGGCCTACAAGCACCCCACAGAAGGTGATGCAGGAGGACAACAATGACTCCTCAGAGGAGGTCACTCACCCTGCAGATGCACTGTCACAGGACTTATGCAGACCATCCATCAGCTCTGATACAGCTCGGTGAGACTGGTAAGGCAAATGGTTGAGTTTTCACCTGGTGACCCACACATCACAGGCTGGAGTTTCTTCCCCTCCCTACATCGGGCTCCGTGGTGGGAGGGAGGATGGGGGGGTGGGGTGCCAGAAGAACGGAGTGGCAGTGGCCTGCCACGGAACCCAATGCCAGGATTGCCAGGCCTGATCTTCTCGGAGGCGGGGAAGCTCCGTGGTAGGCCCTCCATGGCTCTGCGACAGGACCCGACTTTAAATATTTAAATTAGCTGTTTATATTAATTAAAATCTAATCCACAGCAATCTTACCTCAATTCCAGATCTTCAGCACAACGGGCAGCACTCACGCGCCTTCACTTTTCCATCCAGGGAAAGCTGGCACCACCGAGGTGGGGAAGGGGAGAGTCTCTGTATTAGTAGTGTAGTGGCAGAGATGGGGGGAAATGGGATGAACTCTGCCTTGGTAATGTAGTTGGGGGGGGGGGGGAGAACAGGAAAAATATGTATTTTCAGTGCAGTGAGGGGTGGGGAACGGGGACAACTCTGCAGTTTCTACGCAGGCTGGCAGCCCTTTAAAAATGTTTCACCGAGGCCATCCCTGCCATGTGATTGAGGGGGGCAGCCGCCCTGTATATGAAAATGAGCCGCTGGGCTCAAGATCACAGCGGCGTGGCCACGCACGGCTCGTGCGTGCTGGCCGCCATTTTTCAAGCCTGCCGCCACTCCTAGTGGCGGGACTACAAAATCCAGCCCCACATGTGAGCAGGAGCAAATGGTGGAGACATGGACTGTGGTGGAAAGCTTGTGTCAGAGGCTGCAGGATGCCCCAAGCTCTGTTTGGCTGGACACAGAAGCTGACCCTTGGGAGCCATCGATAAAAAACATACTTCCAAAGCAGCAGCAAAGAATGTGCAATGTACTGCAAGGTTTTTCAGCCGCATTGTGCATACTTGCAGAGAAACTGGAGGAGTCCACCTCCACAATAAGTGGCACCATGTTACATTGTTACCTTTGTAATGATGTCTTTGTCTATGGAAAGAGTGGCCTTCATGCAGCATCAAACGCAGCAATCACATGTTTATCCAGGCCCTCACCAATGGCTTGCACTCTATGAATGCTGCGTTAAATAAGATTGATGAAACCCTAGCCTTGACCATTAATTGCCCCACTGATTTGCAGCAAAGAGCTCTTCAGCTCATTGCTAGCAGGGAGGTGTGTGCAGGCCATGAGGGGGTTGATGGTGAAAGTGGGCATGGATGGGGACTTGGCTGAAAGTATTCAATTACTCACCCGTTGCCCCCAACCCAACCAGTTAGTACCATATACACTCCCTAATATCCTGATGGCCGTGTCTGCCCCAACATCGATTTTCCAGTGGGAATACCCCCGTTATCCAATGAAGATGGGGATACAGAAGAGGCTAGATTGGAGGCTTTTGCTACTTGCTGAGTTGAACAGGCTAAAATAGTGGCAAGTCAGCCTCAAGTTAAATGACCTGGGCAAACCGAATTGCTCAACAGCCCGATTTCTATTCGGGTAGCATTAAAATTACCTCCACAGCCCCACCCACCCACCTCAGCCACCATGATGTTTTTTATTCAACTTGGAATGCCAATTGACACAGGTCTATAATGAGATTTCTCCAACTGCTGATTCTGAGAGAATTCTGTGAGTAGAATATGTCCAATTGACTTCTCTCATGAGCTTCTTCTATCGCCTCTAATTTATCCTGGCAGATTGCAGCTGGGGCATTATACATTTCAGATAACTTGTTTCAACAAGGGATTGTCAGTCAAGTACAAACTGAACCAAGAATTTTCAGAAGGCTTTTGATAAGGTGCTATATGAAAGGTTATGACACAAAATAGGAGTTCAGGGTATTGGGGGTAATGTGTTGGCATGGATTGAGGATTGAGGACTGGCTAACACACAGATGACAGAGAGTTAGGATCAATGGATCTTTTTCAGGGTGGAAAGCCGTAACTAGTGGGGTGCCACAAAGTTTGGTCCGAGGGCCTCAACTATTTACTATCTATATTAATGACTTGGAGGAAGGGACAGAGTATAGAGTATCCAAATTTGCTGATGATACAAAAATAGGTAGAAGGCATGTTGTGATGAGGACACAAAGAATCTGCAAAGTGATACAGATAGATTAAGTGAGTGGGCAAAAACTTGGCAGATGGTGTTCAATGTGGGAAAGTGTGAGGTCATCCACTTTGGTAGGAAGAATAAAGAGGCAGATTATTATTTAGTTGGAGAAAGACTACAAAATACTACAGTACTGAGAGATCTGGGTGTTCTTTTACAGGAAACACAAAAAGCATGCAGATGCAGCAAGTAATTAGGAAGGCAAATGGAGTTTTGGCCTATATTGCTAGGGGTTAGAATTTAAAAATAAGGAAGTTTTATTACAACTGTACAGGGTGTTGATGAGGCCACACCTGGAGTACTGCGTACAGTTTTGGTCCCTGTATTTAAGGAAGGTGGGGCTAAAGAGAGGCGAGTTGAAGAGACTTAGTTGTTGGCAGGAAAAAAGACAGAAGCGCAAGGAGAGAGCCAACTGTGTAACAGCCCCGATAACCAATTTTATCTGCAGCGCCTGTGGAAGAGTCTGTCACTCTAGAATTGGCCTTTATAGCCACTCCAGGCGCTGCTTCACAAACCACTGACCACCTCTAGGAACTTACCCATTGTCTCTCGAGACAGGGAGGCCAAAGAAGAGAAGAAGAATTTAAGGAAGGATATACTAGCATTGGAGGCAGTTCAGAAAAGGTTCTAGGCTGATTCCTGGGATGAAGGGGTTGTCTTATCAAGGACAGCTAAAGGTTAGGCCTTTATTCATTGGAGTTTAGAAGATCTTATTGAAACATATAAGATTCTAAGGGGGCTTGACAGGGTAGATGTTGAGAGTATGCTTCCACTGGTGGGGGGATCTCGAACTAGGGGACATAGTTACAGAACAAGGGGGCACATATTTAAAACTGAGATGCGAAGGGATTTCTTCTCTCAGAGGGTGGTGAATCTCTGGAATTCTCTACCTCAGAGAGTTGTGGAGGATAGGTCACTAATTGTACTTAAGGAGGAGGTAGATAGAGTTTTGAAATCTCGGGGAGTGGAGGATTATGCGGAGCAGGCCCGAAAGAGGAGTTGAGGCCTGGGACAGATCAGCCATGATCTTATTGAATGGTGGGGCAGGCTCGAGGGGCTGAATGGCCTACTCTTGCTCCTACTTCTTGTGTTCTTGAGTTTTTGTGTTCAATCCTGGAGTCTGTATATATTGGAAAAAAATTTGGCAGACTCTCTATCAGTTCTGTTACCAGGGAGACCTCAACAATCTATGTAACATTCTATTGGACTACAACAGGTGCATGACCCTGGCTGTTAAAATCCCTCTGCAAAATGATAGATAACATGAGGCAAAAATACATAATTTGTCTCCCAGATGGAATGTCATTGAAGCACCTGTGCTTAGATAAAGATCTGTGAACTAAGCCACTGCGGTCTATTTAATGCGGTTAGCTGGACACTTTGATTGGACACAGACAGACAAAGGGAATAAGGGTAGAAATTTGTTTTTAGCAGTCGAGCGGCGTATAACGCAGGCTGCCAATTTGACATTGCCAATTTTGTGTTACTGTCCAATATAAATTTCTACCCTAAAGTCTTTGAACTTTTAGGCAGTACAGGTGTAGACAAATGTCCACGCAATTGTGAAATATAGACGCTGATATTAATCGCTTCACAATGGACGGGAGAGGGTCAGGGTCGGGAGGATGTTAAAAAATAAAAGATCAGGGAACATGTCCCCAACAAACCACGAACAGGCCTGCCACCATTTTTATGATGTGGTTTGTGTGTTCATTATCATATTTAAATCATGCTCCCACACTGCGGGCATAATTTTACCAAGCACTCGGCGTAATGATCCGTGGCAGTGGGGGCCTGAAGGTCCGGAAGAGACGCGCCACAGACCTCGACACCGGCAGGGCCCGGCCCGATCCTCTCGGCGGTGGCATGGCTCCATTACAGCCCCTCCCCCACCCCACCATTGGGCGATGGGACCTGCATTTAAATATGTAAATTAATGAAATAAATAAATTACGTACCCTCACCTGGAATCTTACCGGCCTGCTGCGATCTTCGGTGCGGTGGCCGGCACTCCCATACCTTCAGATCCCCATCCGGGGAAATGTGGTGCCACACTCATGGGGAGGGGGGAGGAGTTAAGTTTGTCAGTGAGGGAGGTGGGGGGATGGAGTCAAATCCACGTAATGGATGAAGGGGTGTTGGGAAGGGTTGAAACTTAAACTTCGTGCAGTTTCGGAGGGGGAAGGTCAGATGTAAATGTTAAGTGTTTTGGTCGGGGTGGGGAAGACAAATAGTTATTATAATTGTTATTGGGGGGGACGGTGGGAAAGGGATATTAGAAATGTATTAATTTAATTTTGGGGGGATATTTCTTTAAAAATTTAAATGAGCCGGCAGGGCTGGCTGCCCTTTAAAAATGCCATTGCTGGGAACAGACAGCACACCCCCTCCACGAGATTGTTGAGGGGGGCGGGGGCGGTGGCGGTGGCGGTGCAGGCCGTCCCGGCTATTTAAATGAGCTGCAGGCAGGCCACAATTTTTTGAACTCGCCGCCGAGATCGGCAGCCCTGCAATTGGGAACCGGATTTAAATTTAACAGCTGCCAGCTGGGTTTCCCAGGACTTGGCAACCCGATGGCGAAATGGAGGAAAGAGCTGTCAACTCCAGCAGGTTAGTGCTTTGTACAGCATTCCTAGTGGGCCAGGAGGAGCAGGAGTGCTGACCGTGGCTCCTCAAGGAAGCCTTAACCCTCCCTTCTGCCAATCGTGGCCTATCCTTGGTGCCACATTTGCAATTCCCACCCACCCAAACCCCATCTCTCCTTTACCATTGCTGGACTCTTCTCCCCTCCCTCTCCACTCAGTCCTGATGTGAAACCCGGTCATTAGCATCCGATTGCTGGAGATCGCCTCCAAAGGAATGTGGGTCAGTGAAAGTGCTGTAACACTCAGGATCGATTCTGTAAGTCAAACTTCCATCTAACAAGGCTCCGCACCTGGATTGGAGCCTCATAAAATTACCCATATATAGTTAGGTTCATTTGCACAGGTCAAAGAGTTCATTTTCACTTGTTAATACAGCATAACATTGGATGATTTTAACTAGTCGGCTATTGAATTGCCAGTGATCAGTTCGGACACAACTGTTTTGAAATTAGACTATTTGAATAAACCTGTTCCTACAAAGTTTCTTTCTGCAATGTTTTTATGGAGGTGTTCATTCATTTAAGTAAAATGGTGAACAAAAGAAATTCACATAAATGCAGCAAACATTTGTATACTAAGGGCTGAACTTTCAGGTCCCGCCAGGGAGGGAACAGAAACAGACAGGGGCCGAAAATACCAGCGCTAGCCAGCATGCTGATTTCTCAACGCCATTGCCAGTATCAAGCATGTACACAAGGGGGAGGGGGGAGGGAGGGCATCATCCCAATCCCTGATTAAGGCCAATATAGGTGGTTGAGGAGTTCATTAAGAGCTCGTTAATGGGGGGCAGGGGGCATTGAGATTTTCACAGGGGTGCACGGGCTGCATGTGCTGTCTGGGACCGACCAGATGAAAGGAGGCAGGTACCCAGTGGTGAGCCACTCTTGGGCACCCCAGTGAATTATCTTTGGACCCATAAAAGGTTGAACAGCGGGAGGGGGACTCGACCATTGATAAAGAGGTGCCCTTGGTGCAGTGCAGGTGGTGTGGAGAGTGGGCAGTAAGTGATCAGGGTCATCACCCTTCTGGCATCATGGGGGCAGCAAAGCAGGAGGCAAGGCTGCCAAGGACAATTGGGCAGCCACCCGACCACTAGGAAGGAATCAGCTGGCAATGGGGACACGATTCTTAGATTGTGGGCCCATAGCAATGAGGAGAAACACCCTCTGCAGGAAGGGTGGAGTCCTGGGCATCAGGAGGGCAGAGGAGAGGGATGAGGGCAGGAAGGCAATGTAGGCCATACTCTCAGTGTAGGATCTACTGCTGAAGATGGAGCTGCCTGGAGATGATGGAGAACCAGTGCTGTAAGAGACAGTGATTCTCCAGGCAGATGGTCACAGACATCTGTGTCGTTGTCAGGAGGACCTCACACCTTGCAGCACTGGTCACCATGCCCTACCAGTAGTCACTGTGTCCTTGAACTTGTTCACTTCTGACTGCTTCCAAGGATCAGCTGTGGACCTTGGTGATATTTCTTAAATTGCTGTACACCACTGCACCTTGCAAGTCACTGATGCCCTATTTGCCAGGTCTGGACAGTACCTTCATTTCACAACATACGCGGTCTTGCAGGCACAGAGGGCAGTGGGTTTCGCCACCATCGCTGGATTCTCCCAGGTGCAGGGCATCATTGATTGCACCCATGTAGACAGAAAGTGAGATTCATCAGCAGGAAGGACTTCCACTCTCTCAACGTTCACCTGGTCTGCGACCACAACAAGAGCTTTTCCCATGTGTGCGTTCATTTTCCTGGCAGCTGCCATGACTTCTTCATCCTCTGCCAGTCCAAGCTGTTACAGCTCTTCACTCCCCCTCCAAAGTCCATGGATAGGTCTTAGAGGATAAGGGATATCTCTTGAAGAGATGGCTACTTACCTTTCTACAAGAGCCCCACCCAGACAGAGGCACAGAGGAGTTACTGTCGAAGCCATCTGCTCACGAGAACAACCATTGAGCAAGCCATCAGGCTTCTGATGAATGCATTTTTGGTGCCTGGACCAGTTGAATGGCGCCCTGCAGTATACTCCTCCAAAGACCTTACTCATTGTGGTGGTCTGCTGTGCTTTCGATAACATGGCCTTCCAGAGACATGTGGACCTTGAGGACGTTAAGTCCCTGGAAGGCGACAGTTCATCGGAGGCAATAGAGGAGTAGGATGTGGGAGAGGAGGAAAAAGAGGAAGTGGGGGGTGGGATGCAGAACACCGAGGTACTCTGGCTGCAAAGGAAGGTGGCTGGGCACGACGCAGGGCTCGAAGATCTCATTTGGATCATCTTATTCAGGAACGTTTCAACTGAGCTTCTCTGACCCAGGATGGAAGGCATGGTATGGAACTCACTCTGCTAACAGATTCATTGAAGACGCATCCAGGAACATGTAAACTGCTAATGACGGATACACAGCCTCCCAGAGGTTTTGCTGCCACCGTTGAGGCACCCTTGATCTCTTACAACACCTTATACCTCATTTCTTGACTCACACATGTGACTTCAAGTCTCAGTATTTACACAGTGCTCAGAAAGGAAAACAGGTCCAGCAAGAACATACCCCAGTAACACGCTCAGTGCTCCAGGTAATGCAGTGGCCTTTGAGCACGGCCACTTCTACACGGTGCTCCCCTGCAGCCTCCTAGAAAATGGAGGCAGCCGGCTCACTTGTCTCACCTTGCAGCTGAGATGCATACGGCGGTTGTCCTCAGCTTCGAAGTGCCCTTGTGGGCATCTCCAGAGGCTGCTTCACCTACATCATTAAAGGGACGGCCGGCGTTGTTTAGCCCTGCTGCATGGATGCTCTGACTGTCAGAGGAGCCAAGGAAGCGCCCTGTGAGGGGTGGCACTTTCATCCTCCTCAGTGACATCCTCAGCCCTTGGTGAGTGCTCAGGATGGCTGGTGGGAGCACCAGCTGAGGCACATCTGGCATCCCCTCTAAACATCTCTGCACCACCAGTACCACTTACCAGTCAAGGTTACACAATGTGGAATGCATTTCATGTATGTTAGCACACAGTTCTTGTATGCACTCCAAGTGGGGTCGCATATGGCTCTCCAAGAGGTTGGCCACTCTTCCCATAGAGGAACTCATGCGCTCACAGCCCTGAGCCATTGTGCCGCACATGAGCTGGATGGACTCCTCTATTCCTTGGCTAGGACCACACACTGCGTCAAAGAACTCCAATGTGTGGGAGCGCAACTGCTGTTGCAGGTTTAGGTAAGAGCCTCCTTTCCAGTGATTCCTGAAGCCCTTCATCTGTGTGCAGCTGAGCATGACTCTGTCTGTCGTCCCTTCTCCGAGCGGGACTGACCACATCTGCCTCTGACACCACCTCCTGCACACTAGTGCCGTGCTTCTCACCCAGTCCCACCCTATCTAAATGCGCGTGAGGACCCACTGAGATGAGAGCATCTGTGCTGGTGGACAGTGCGTTTTTAAGGTGTGATGGTGCTCTTCAGTTCCTTGCTGATCATCTGGGCTGCTAATGGAGAGGGAGAAGGTCTCCTTCTGTGGATGTCTGCCCCTGTAGAGACAGAAGAAGAAATCATGAGAGCTAGCCTCGGAGAGTAGAAGCCTCAGACATGTTGAGATTTCCCAATCCATCGCAGTGTTCAACATGCTGTCAGACAGGGTGGAGTGCAATGCATCCCCTTAATGAGCACATTGCCCTCTGCAATCAACATCTCCAGCATGAGTACTCTTTTTATCAGGGCTGACCTCCTCATGGTCTGTGATCCTGGCTATTCCCATCACTCTATCCTTCATTGCTGTTATGATCTGCAGGTAGAGCACCCCTCCGCCTGTTTGGGCCCTCTCTCAGGCATTATGTACCCATTTACATACGGACATGAGAACATACGAATTAGAAGCAGGAGTAGGCCATTTGACCCCTCGAGCCTGCTCCATCATTTGATAAGATCATGGCTGATCTGATTGTGGCCTCAATTCCACTTTCCTGTCTGCCTCCATTACACTTGACTCCCTTGTCTATCCAACTTCGCCTTGAATATACTCAATGGCACAACCTCTACTACTTTCTGAGAAAGCGAATTCCACAGACTAATGATCCTCCGAGAGAAAAACTTTCTCCTCATTTCCATCTTAAATGGGAGACCCCTTATTTTTAAACTGTGTCCCCTAGTTCTAGTCTCACTCAAAAGTGGAAACATCATTCCAGCATCTACCCTGTCAAGTCCCCTCAGGATCTTATATGTTACAATAAGATCACCTCTCATTCTTCTAAACCCCAATGGGTATAGGCCTGACCTGTTCAACTGCATAAGATAACTCCCTCATTCCAGGAATCATCAAGTGAACCTTCTCTGAACTGCTTCTAATGCAATTTTATCCTTTCTTAAGTAAGGAGACCAAAACTGTACTTATTATTCCAGATGCGGTCTCTCCAAGTCTCTGCACAGCTGTAGCAAAACTTTCCTAATTTTATATTCTATTCTCCTTGCAATAAACACCAACATTCCATTTGCCTTCCTAATCACTTGCTGTGCCTGCATACTAATGTTTTGTGATTCATGTACCAGGACCCAGATCCCTCTTTACTGCAAAGTTCTGCAGTCTCTCTCCATTTAAATAATATTCTGCTTTTCTATGCTTCCTGCCAAAGTGGACAAGCTCACATTTTCCACATTATACTCCATCTGCCAAATTTTTGTCCACTTACTTAACCTATCTATATCCCTTTGTAAACTCTTTACCTTCTTAACTATCTTTGTTATCTTTGTGTCATCTGCAAATTTAGCTACATACATTTGGTCCCTTCATCCAAATCATTGATGTAGATTGTAAATAGTTGAGGCCCCAGCACTGATCCCTGTGGCACTCCACTAGTCACATCCTGGCAGCCCGAAAATGACCCATCTATCCCTACTCTCTGCTTCGTTAGCTAACCAATCCTCAATCCATGCTAATGTGCTACCCCCTACACCATGAAGTCTTATTTTGTGTGGTAAGTTTTGACGTGGCATCTTATCAAATGCCTTTTGGAAATCAAAGTACACCACCTCTACAGGTGCCCCTTTATCAACGTTGCTTATTACTTCCTCAAAGAACTCTAATAAATTAGTCAAGCACGATTTCCCTTTCACAGAACTATGCTGTCTCTGCCTGAAAACATTATGATTTTCTAAATATCCTGCTATAACCTCTTTAATAATGATTCTAGCTTTTTCCCTATGACAGCTGTTAGGTAAACTGGCCTTATAGTTTCCTGCTTGCTATCTCCATCCTGTCCCGAATAGAGGAGTTACATTAGCTATATTCGAATCTGCTGGGATCTTTCCAGAATCTAGGGAATTTTGGAAGATCACAACTAATGCATCTACTATCTCTGCAGCCACTTCTTTTAAGATCCTAGGATGCAGGCCATCAGGTCTTGGGTATTTGTCAGCCTCTAGCTCTAATAGTTTTCCCAGTACCTTTTCCCTAATGATTGTGATAGTTTTAAGTTCTTCCTTCCCTTTTACCTCTTGTTATTCAAATATCTTTGGGATTTTTTTTGTGTCTTCGACAGTGAAGACTAGCATAAAATACCTGTTCAATGCTTCCTCCATCTCCTTGTTACATATTTATTAATTCCCCAGACTTGTTCTCTGGAGGACCAGCACTCACTTTAGTTACTCTTTTCCTTTTTAAATACTTGTAGAAGCTCCTACTATCAGTTTTTATATTTTTTTCTAGCTTTCTCTCATACTCTAATCTCACCCTTCTTAGATTTTTTAGTCATTCTTTGCTGGTTTTTAAAATTTGTCCAATCTTGTAATCTACCACTAATCTTTGCAAAATTGCATACTTTTTCTTTCAATATGATACTATCTTTAACTTCTTTAGTTAGCTACAGACTGTGGCTAACTGATGTATCCTTCTCCTAGAGTCTTTCTTTCTCACTGGAATATATCTTTGCTGAGAGTTATGAAATATCTCCTTAAATGTCTGCCACTGCTCCTCTACTGTCCTATCTTTTAACCTACTTTTCCAGTTCACTTTGGCCAACGCTGTCTTCGTACCCTTGTAATTGTCTTTTGCTACGACCAGGTGAGGAAGGGGTCTCAGGCTCCCCCTTTGCCCCTTCTCTGGTTTAACCGCATCAGCGTTTATCCTTTCTTACACAGTGATTGAACTTACCACATCAGTGAGTGCTTGCTCCTGTTTCTCTAATAAAATTTCCAAAGAACCAATCATACAGGTTTTCTTGAGTTTAATGAAGAAAGATATAATTTTATTAACCTTAACACTCAGAACTAGTTAAAATTATTAAAAATATTCACACATTCACATGAGAGACACACACACACACACACATAGATAGATTACAGAGGGAAAACAGATTTGTTGGTTGGAGTAGAGGCTGGAGTAAATGGAATTTAAATACTGAATATCAGTCCCAGAGTCCTTAGTTGAAATTGTGATCCTGAAGTCCTCGTTGGACCTCGTGCACGGTTGCGGGCTTGCTTCTCAGGCTCCAGAAGGCAGAAGAGGGGGTTTTGACCCTTGTCCCCCTAGTTGTTGGCTGTGGTGGTCTGTAGACTTGGCTTTACCAGTTGTAGCCGGGCCTTCTCTGGATCTGTACTGGAGAGAGAGAAAGAGAGATGCTCCCTTGATGGCTTACAGTTACTGTCCTCTTTCTGAGTGACAAAGCTTAGTCTCTCCAGTCTCCAGAGCTGCACAGCAGTCACATGACATTCCCAAACCTCTTTGTGTTTTAATGAGGTCCATTTGGAATGTTCTCTGAGATTCAAGGCTCTCACCTCAAGCTGTGTGGACACACTTGGTGGGGGTTGGCTCTTTCAAAGTCAATGAGTCTCGATGGTTCCTGACGACCATTTCAGGTAAGTTAATCATAGAGCACCCCTTTATTCTAGCTAGGTTGAGTCAGCCATGTTGACTAGGGTCCACTCTGTTGATAATTCATATGTAAATTGCAGTGGCCATCTTGGCTGCCAGCTTTTCTTTTTAAAAGTTATTTGTAACAATTTCCAGTAAAAGTTTCAGGCAAGGTTCCAACTGATGAAATTAATATTTCCCATTTGGCATGTAAGGTTTTCATGATACTTTATTTAAGTTAGACACACTACTCAGCCTCAAACTGAATGTGAAATTCTATCATGTTCTGACCACTGTTGCCGCAAGGCTCCTTTACTATGAAGTTTCTCCTACAAAGACATAAGGGTGCATGATAAGGCAACGCTGTCCTCTGTGGCCAATGAGAGCTGCTCCAATTCATTGGAGCATACATGTTTCAGTGCTGGCAAGCCCTCAGCATCACTATGGCTCTGAGCCATTCTGACGAGTCAGTGAGTTCAGGAGCAGCATGCACCCTGAGCCTCCTCAGCTGGTGTGTCTTCTGGAGGTTGAATACCAGAGACCTGTCCTGAGGGTTGAGGGTATCAGTTACCCTGCCAAAGTGTATCAGGTCATTGAAACTTTTCCAACACTAGTTTTCCTCATGACGCTGCTACTGCTGACAGTGACAGTGATTTCTATCCATTTGTGCTTGCTCTGTGTGGGTGGCCTCCTCCTGCCACCCTCCTGGAAGAGGACCTCCCTCCTCTCCCTCACAGCCTCCAGCATCACCTCTAGGCTGTCGGCTGAAAAATGAGAAGCTGCCCTGCCCCGGGTTCTAGGCTCTTCTGAGACATCATGAAAAAGAAATATCCAGCCCGAAGTTCACAGTGAATCCTCACTGTCCACTCTCAGCAATCAAACGGCAGCTACAGTAATGTCTGCCATGGAGAGTTTAATTCAGGCCCCCCCCCACCCCCCTTGAGTTGGCTTGCCTGCGTTCCTGCCCCCATGGCCATTAACTTCTTTATCAAGGAACTGTAAGCAAGCTGATTAGGGCAACACACGTAAGCACAAAACATTGGAAAATGAAAGGGAGGAAACAAGGTGAAACTAAAACAGGTGAACTGAAGCAGATAAAGCCCAGAAAACATGTTAGAGCAGAAGAAAAGGGTGGTGAAAAAAGGGTGGTGATGGTTAGTGCCTTTGAAGGAATGTTCTTTCCACAAATTAAGAGAATTGGTGCTCACTACTACAAAATAAGGCTGAGGGAAAATCCATCCTGATTATATGGAAAAAATGGCATCTTTTTTCTTTTGGGCATACGAAATGTGTCTTTGGGGATCCTGCCATCTTCCATGCGGCTCACATGGCCAAGCCATCTCAAGCGCCGCTGACTCAGTAGTGTGTATAAGCTGGGGGTGTTGGCCGCTTCAAGGACTTCTGTGTTGGAGATATAGTCCTGCCACCTGATGCCAAGTATTCTCCGAAGGCAGCGAAGATGGAATGAATTGAGACGTCGCTCTTGGCTGGCATACGTTGTCCAGGCCTCGCTGCCGTAGAGCAAGGTACTGAGGACACAGGCCTGATACACTCGGACTTTTGTGTTCCGTGTCAGTGCGCCATTTTCCCACACTCTCTTGGCCAGTCTGGACATAGCAGTGGAAGCCTTACCCATGCGCTTGTTGATTTCTGCATCTAGAGACAGGTTACTGGTGATAGTTGAGCCTAGGTAGGTGAACTCTTGAACCACTTCCAGAGCGTGGTCGCCAATATTGATGGATGGAGCATTTCTGACATCCTGCCCCATGATGTTCGTTTTCTTGAGGCTGATGGTTAGGCCAAATTCATTGCAGGCAGACGCAAACCTGTCGATGAGACTCTGCAGGCACTCTTCAGTGTGAGATGTTAAAGCAGCATCGTCAGCAAAGAGGAGTTCTCTGATGAGGACTTTCCGTACTTTGGACTTCGCTCTTAGACGGGCAAGGTTGAACAACCTGCCCCCTGATCTTGTGTGGAGGAAAATTCCTTCTTCAGAGGATTTGAACGCATGTGAAAGCAGCAGGGAGAAGAAAATCCCAAAAAGTGTGGGTGCAAGAACACAGCCCTGTTTCACACCACTCAGGATAGGAAAGGGCTCTGATGAGGAGCCACCATGTTGAATTGTGCCTTTCATATTGTCATGGAATGAGGTGATGATACTTAGTAGCTTTGGTGGACATCCGATCTTTTCTAGTAGTCTGAAGAGACCACGTCTGCTGACGAGGTCAAAGGCTTTGGTGAGATCAATGAAAGCAATGTAGAGGGGCATCTGTTGTTCACGGCATTTCTCCTGTATCTGACGAAGGGAGAACAGCATGTCAATGGTCGATCTCTCTGCACGAAAGCCACACATAGAGATATGTGATCAGCCATAATCTGTTTGAATGGTGAAGCAGGCTCGACGGGCCGAATGGCCTACTCCTCCTCATATTTCCTATGTCCCTAACTGGCCATTAGGCGTCAACCTATCAATTAACTGGTGACCCCCCTTCCCCCCTGCCCCCTCCACCCCACCCTCATGAAACATGGTGTTCATTTCAGGAGCTGCTGCTAAATTTATAGAATGTACCATATTTGAAGATTTTGTGAATTGAGTTTTTTGACCCAGGGGTTCATTCTTAACAAATGCAATGTTAATTAACTTTGATATTTTATACAGGCTAATCTTCATTTGCACATGCAGAGTTGCTGGAGGTGCTATATTGTGCATTGAAAGGTAATAAAATAGACTGTGATCAGACTAATCTCAGTTTGCCTTCCTAATAACTTTTGGCTTTTGCAAATGGTGCCTGATGGAAGTAATGAAGCATAATGAAGCATTAAGGAAGGAATCCTATTATCTGTATCCTATTTTAACACTCTTGAGTTACAAAGAATCACAATGGACTCAAACATTATTTGTGTTGCATCAAAAAATTGCTCTCTGCATCAAGAACATCGGCAAAGAAACTAATCAAATGAAGTTACTCTGCTCAACAGTGTGATGAAGGACATTTGGTATTGGTGCATCTAGGGCTGAGTTTTACGAGTGCGCTGCATTTCACGGCGGCACACTCTGATGGCGGCGTGCATCCTGCACAGATGCGCCATCCCTGAGCCCCCACAATATTACATGTGAGGGCTCATTTAAATGGAGGGGGCGGAACGACTGCCCCTGATGATGTAGAGGGGGCAGCAGCTGCATCCCCGGCAACAGTGTCCAGTGCCACCGCACAGGCGCCGGCGCCATTTTTAAAGGGTTACAAGCCCTGAGGAAAAATTTTAATATTTAAAGTGATATTGTGCAGCATTGTGTCTAAAAAATAAAATAAATAATGGAGGCCTTTTCCCACTACCCACCAATGTTTGTTTTCGGGACAGTATCATCAAAAGGAACTTTATTCCCAACCCGAACTTTCCCCCCCACAACCTCTCAAAATTTGTCCTTTAACCCCTTCCCACCATCCTCACAGTCAACAAGATGTGTAATTTCCACTCTCCCCCCACCCTGATAATTTCAGTCCACCCCCCTCCCCACCGAGGTCTCGCCTCGGAACTCCAAATGGAGTTCCAAAGGCATGCAAGTTGCAGCTGGCGCTTGTAATATCGGCGTGGGACGGCCGCCGGGACCAGGTAGGTTCATCTACATGTTTATTTAATTAACTGTAATATTTAAATGAAGGCCCAGCTGCTTGGCAGCTGGGGGGCTGCACCGAGGCCTCGCTGCCGCCGGTAATATGCAGCGGGGCCTTCTCAGCATCGTGGGTTGTGAGGGGCATCTCCCGCAAGTACTTTATAGGCCTCCCCTCCACACTCCACGACATCGAGGAGCTGGTAAAATTCAGCCCATTGAGTCAGTCATCACAGGCGTTTCAAACATCTAATCTTTTCAAATGCATGGGAGGCGATGGCATAGTGGCATTGTCACTGGACTAGGAACCCAGTGACCCAGGTATTGCTTTGGGGACATGGGTGTGAATCCCACCACGGCAGAAGGTGGAATTTGAATTCAATTAATAAATCTGGAATTAAAGCTAGTCTAATGATGGCCATGAAATCATTGTTGATTGTTGTAGAAACCCATCTGGCTCACTAATGTCCTTGAGGGAAGGAAATCTGTTGTCCTTACCTACATGTGACTCCAGACCACGGCAATGTGGTTGAGTCTTAAATGATGCCCTCTGAAATGGTCTAGCAAGCCACTCAGTTGTATCAAACTGCTACAAAGTCAATAAGGAATGAAACCAGACGGACCACCCAGCATCAACCTAGGCACTGGAAACAACAACAGTAAACCCAGCCCTGTTGGTCCTGCAAAGTCCTCCTTACTAACATCTGGGGGCTTGTGCCAAACCTGAGAGAGCTGTCCCACAGACTAGTCAAGCAACAGCCTGACATAATCATACTCACAGAATCATGCCTTGCAGGCAATGTCCCAGACACTACCATCACTATTCCCAGGTATGTCTTGTCCCACCGGCAGCACAGACCCAGCAGAGGTGGCAGTCCAGTGGTATACAGTTGGGAGGGAGTTGTCCTGGGAGTCCTCAACATTGACTCGTGACCCCATGAAGTCTCAGGGCATCAGGTAAAACATGGGCAAGGAAACCTCCTGCTGATTACCACCTACCTCCCGTCCTCTTCCCCCCCCGCCACCCCACCCCATTAGCTGATAAATCAGTACTCCTCCATGTTGAATACTACTTAGAGGAAGCACTGAGGGTGGCAAGGGCTTCAATGTCCAACACCAAGAGTGGCTCAGTAGCACCGAGCTGGCCGAGTCCTAAAGGACATAGCTGTTAGACTGGGTCTGCGGCAGGTGGTGAGGGAACCAACACGAGGGAGAAACATACTTGACCTCGTCCTCATCAATCTTCCTGCCGCAGATGCATCTGTCCATGACAGTATTGGTAGGAGTGACCACCGCACGGTCCTTCTGGAGATGAAGTCCCGTCTTCACATTGAGGATAGCCTCCATCGTGTTGTGTGACACCACCATGCTAAATGGAATAGATTTTGAACAGATCTAGCAACGCAAAACTGGGCATCCATGAAGTGCTGTGGGCATCAACAGCAGCAGAATTGTGCTCAACCACAATCTGTAACCTCGTGGCCCGGCATATCCCCCATTCTATCATTACCATCAAGCTGGGGGATCAACCCTGGTTCAATGAAGAGGGCAGGAGGGCATGCCAGAAGCAGCACAAAAATGAGACGTCAACCTGATAAAGCTTCAACACAGGACTACTTGCATGCCAAACAGAGTAAGCAGCATGCAATAGAGAGAACTAAGCAATCCCACAACCAACGGATCAGATTTAAGCACTGCATTCCTGCCACATCCAGTCATGAATGGTGGTGGACAATTAAACAACTAACTGGAGGAGGTGGCTCCACAAATATCCCCATCCTCAATGATGGGGGAGTCCAGCACATCAGCGCAAAAGATAAGGCTAAAGCATTTGCAACAATCATCTCGGCCTCCTCCTGAAGTCCCCAGCATCACAGATGCCAGTCTTCAGCCAATTCGATTCACTTCACGTGATATCAAGAAACGACTGAAGGCACTGGATACTGCAAAGGCGATGGGCCCTGACAAGATTCCGACAATTGTACTGAAGATCTGTGCTCCGGAACTAGCTGTGCCCCTAGCCATGCTGTTCCAGTACAGCTACAACATTGGCGCCTACCCTGCAATGTGGAAAATTGCCCAGGTACGTCCTGTACACAAAAAGCAGG
This sequence comes from Heterodontus francisci, assembly GCF_036365525.1. NCBI lineage: Eukaryota > Metazoa > Chordata > Chondrichthyes > Heterodontiformes > Heterodontidae > Heterodontus > Heterodontus francisci. The sequence goes on from NC_090382.1 coordinate 41,011,912, forward strand.
ACAAATCCAACCCAGCCAGTTATTGCCCATCAGTCTACACTCGAGCATCAGTAAAGTGATGGAAAGTGTTGTAGACAGTCCTATCAAGCAACACTTGCATAGCAATAACCTGCTCAATGATGCATAATTGGGTTCCACCAGGGCCACTCAGCTCCTGACCTCATTACAGCCTTGGGTCAAACATGGAGAAAAAAGCTGAACTCAAGAGCTGAGGTGAGAGTGACTGCCCTTGATATCAAGACAGCATTTGACCGAGAATGGCATCAAAGAGCCCTAGCAAAACTGGAGTCAATGGGAATCAGGGGGAAAACTCCGCTGGTTGGAGTCATCACCATTCCTGGGTATGTCCTGTCCCACCGGCAGGACAGACCCATCAGAGGTGGCGGCACAGTGGGACACAGTAGGGAGGATGTTGCCCTGGGAGTCCTCAACATCGGCTCCGGACCCCATGAAGTCTCATGGCATCAGGTCAAACATTGACAAGGAAACCTCCTGCTGATTACCACCTACCGCCCTCCCTCAGCTGATGTGTCAATACTCCTCCATGTTGAACAGCACGGAGGAAGCACTGAGGGTAGCAAGGGGACAGAATGTACTCTGGGTGGGGGACTTCAATGTCCATCACCAAGAGTGGCTCGGTAGCACCACGACAAACCAAGCTGGCCGTCCTAAAGGACATATCTGCTGGACTGGGTATACGGCAGGTGGTGAGGAACTAACAAGAAGGGAAAACATACTTGACCTCCTCCTCACCAATCTACCTGCCGCAGATGCATCTGTCCATGGCAGCATTGGTAGGAGTGACCACCGCACAGTAGTTGTGGAGACGAAGTCCCGCCTTCACATTGAGGATACCCTCCTTCATGTTGTGGGGCACTACCACCGTGCTAAATGGGATAGATTTTGAACAGATGTAGCAATGCAAAACTGGGCATCCATGAGGTGCTGCGGGCCATCAGCAGCAGCAGAATTATACTCAACCACAATCTGTAACCTCATGGCCCAGCATATCCCCCAGACTACCATTACCATCAAGACAGGACACCAACCCTGGTTCAATGAAGAGTGCAGGAGGGCATGCCAGGAGCAGCACCAGGCATATCTCAAAATGAGGTGTCAACCTGGTGAAGCTACAACACAGGACTATCTGCATGCCAAACTGCGTATGCAACATGCGATAGACAGAGCTAAGCGATCCCATAACCAATGGATCAGATCTAAGTTCTGCAGTCCTGCCACATCCAACCATGAATGGTGGTGGACAATTAAACAACTAACTGGAGGAGATGGCTCCACAAATATCCCCATCCTCAATGATGGGGAAGCCCAGCACGTCAGTGCAAAAGAAAAGGCTGAAGCATTTGCAACAATCTTCAGCCAGAAGTGCCGAGTTGATGATCCATCTTGGCCTCCTCCTGAAGTCCCCAGCATCACAGATGCCAGACTTCAGCCAATTCGATTCACTCCGCATGATATCAAGAAACAACTGAAAGCACTGAATACTGCAAAAGCTATGGGCCCGGACAATATTCCGGCAATAGTACTGAAGAGTGTGCTCCAGAACTTGCTGCACCCCAGGCCAAGCTGTTCCAGTACAGCTACAACACTGGCATCTACCCTGCAATGTGGAAAATTGACCAGATATGCCCTGTACACAAAAAGCAGGACAATGCAAACCCAGCCAATTACCGCCCTATCAGCCTAATCTCAATCATAAGTAAAGTGATGGAAGGTGTCATCAACAGTGCCATCAAGTGGCACTTGCTTAGCAATAACCTGCTCAGTGACGCTCAGTATGGGTTCCGCCAGGTCCACTCAGCTCTTGACCGCATTACAGCCTTGGTTCAAACATGGACAAAAGAGCTGAATTCAAGAGGTGAGGTGAGAGTGACTGCCCTTGACATCAAGGCAGCAGTTGACCGAGTGCAGCATCAAGGAGCCCTAGCAAAACTGAGGTCAATGGGAATCAAGGGGAAAACACTCCGCTGGCTGGAGTCATACCTAGGGCAAAGGAAGATGGTTGTGGTTGTTGGAGGGCAATCATCTGAGCTCCAGGACATCACTGCAGGATTTCCTCAGGGTAGTGTCCTAGGCCCAACCATCTTCAGCTGCTTCATCAATGATCTTCCTTCAATCATAAGGTCAGAAGTGGGGATGTTCGCTGACGATTGCACAATGTTCAGCACCATTCGTGACTCCTCAGATACTGAAGCAGTCTGTGTAGAAATGCAGCAAAACTTGGACAATATCTAGGCTTTGGCTGATAAGTGGCAAGTAACATTCACGCCACACAAGTGCCAGACAATGACCATCTCCAACAAGAGAGAATCTAACCATCTCCCATTGACATTCAATGGCATCACCATCGCTGAATTCTCCACTATCAACATCCTAGGGGCTACCATTGACCAAAAACTGGGTCAAAATCCTGGAACTCACCTTCCTAACAGCACTGTGCATGTACCTACCCCACATGGACTGCAGCGGTTGAAGAAGGCAGCTCACCACCACTTTCTCAAGGGCAATTAGGGATGGGCAATAAATGCTGGCCTGGCCAGCGACGCCCACATCCCATGAGTGAATAAATTAAAGTCATACCTAGTGCAAAGGAAGATGGCTGTGGTTGTTGGAGGTCAATCATCTCAGCTCCAGGACACCACTGCAGGAGTTCCTCAGGGTAGTGTCCTCGGCCCTACCATCTTCAGCTGCTTCATCAATGACCTACCCTCCATCATAAGGTCAAAAGTGGGTACGTTCACTGATGATTGCACAATGTTCAGCACCATTCGCGACTCCTCAGATACTGAAGCAGCCCATGTTCAAATGCAGCCACACCTGGACAATATCCAGGCTTGGGCTGATAAGTGGCAAGTAATATTCGCTCCACACAAGTGCCAGGCAATGACCATCTACAACAAGAGAGAATCTAACCATCTCCCCTTGACATTCAATGGCATTAGAATTGCCGAATCCCCCACTATCAACATCCTGGGGGTTACCATTGACCAGAAACTGAACTGGAGTAGCCATATAAATATCCTGGCTACAAGAGCAGGTCAGATGCTAAGAATCCTGCGGTGAGTAACTCACCTCCTGACTCCCCAAAGCCTATCCACCATCTGCAAGTCAGGAGTGTGATGGAATTCTCTCCACTTGCCTGGATGGGTGAAGCTCCAACAGCACACAAGAAGCTGAACACCACCCAGCACAAAGCAGCCCGCTTGATTGGCACCCCATCCACAAACATTCACTCCCTCCACCATTGATGCACAGTGGCAGCAGTGTGCACCATATATAGAAAACATAGAAAAAATAGGAGCAGGTGTAGGCCATTCGGCCCTTTGAGTCTGCACCGCCATACAAATTCAACTGAGTGATACTGTTTAGTTCAGCAATCACCATTAAAACAAAAATATATTCAAATACATTGACAGACAAAAACATAAGGCTTCTAATAAGAAACTGTGGGAATCAATTACTTGAAAAAATCAGTTGGAAAGAATTATAACTAACTTTACCAAAGTTGGTTTGGATCATTGTACTGCTCCCAACTTCTCTTTTATACAGCATGTTTTCTGACAGCAGAAACTTAGTGCACAGACAGGAAAAAGCAGCTAGTTTGAAAGCACATCCCATCTTTCTTCATCTACATATGAAGGAATAGGATCACGATGGACAGATCAGGGTTATGACAAGGTCAGTGCATAAAAGTCAAAGCAGTCATTTTTGTTGCAAGATATCAGCGCAAGACATACCCAGCTCATTTCCCCTCCCAGACCACATCTAACCTGCCCCAAATCGGCATTTTAATCTCTTTATTCAATGTCCTCAAAGTGCCTGTCTTTTTTCTGCCTGTCCTCTATTTGCATCATTAGAAGATATTGTATAAAAATGTTTTTAAAAATGGACAACAAAAATCTCTCAGATATTTATAATTTTATCTTTTTGTCACTTTTAAATGGCTTTTGTAACTTTCATATTTGTACATTTTTTGCAACTTTATTCTTTTGGGAATATGCATTAAAATTGTAAATAGATTTTTTGGGAAAACTTTAAGTGCGCATCTTTAAAGGTTCAATACTTTAATTCATCAAACAGTCAGCACCGTCGTGATGTGTCTTACAATCGAAAAACATCTTTTTGAGTTATAGAGCATGCATTCCGCAGAGGTTGTCATATGTTTGAATTTCCACTACACTATCAGAAAATTTTGGTTCCAGCTTCTTTTTGCCAAATATTTGATTGCCAAAAAAAGAGAATGCCCTTCCACTTTCAGATAGGTAACTTGGCTCTTTGACCTGACACTCATTGGGGTAATTCTGGCTTCACGCAATAGTGCAAAGCAGGTGATATCTAGTCGACAGTACACTTTACAACTCATTCACTTACCATTTCCATTGAAGTCAATGCAAATTTTACATTATAAGCACAAAGTCAGAATTACTCCAGAAAAGTCTTAAACCCTATCCTTTTAATGGGGCTTGTGGTGCTTCACTTTGTCAGCCAAATGCTCCTAAGAATGGCTATTTGAGGACAGCTGCTGGCATTTAAACAGTGTACAACTGTGTTGCGCAAATCTGTTTACACAGCTATTCTCATTAGCATGTGTATTGATAGGTGCATAGTTTGGTATGACCGAGGCAGGAGGAGTGCACTGTTTATTCTAGTTCCACTTCTCCACGGGTCACAGCATATATTTTTTTTTTCCCACTCACCAATACGGTCAATCACAGACTCTATTTTTATCCCAGAATTAAACACACTAACCAGGTTTCTTTAATAAACAACAACATTATCAGTTGATTATAAAACAAGTCTAAACCAGTAATGAAGTAAAGCATAAACACACAGACTGAAATATTAAAGTTCCCTTTTTACCCTAGCCCTTAACATTCATACACACATATACCGGTTAATAAAGGCCTGCTCCGGTATAAAATTAAAACCCAACCTGGGCCCGACCCGACCACAGCCAAACCGAACCCGACTGGAGCCCCGAGTCCTTTAATTTTTTTTCATGCCTGACCCGAATATTGCAATAAATGTAATGATATCAAACATATATTGTGCTCTGGTACCTTGCCCAAATGGTCATTCTTAATGTGTGATCCTGTTCATCTGATCGGCAGCAGGCTATTCCTGCAGATGGAGTTGTGGGGAATCATGGGTGAGCCAGATCCCATCACCAGGAACTAACTCCCTCACTAACCCTCACTTTCACACCGAGCACTGTGTGGCCAAGTTCATTAGAAAGTGATCAGGGGTACAAACCTAGTGATTTCCTTACCCCCTCCCTTTTTTAGGCAACACAGTGTTCGAAGGGTTATAGGGCTGTAGAGATTTGGAGTGGTAGGGGAGCAGAGGGTGGGGGGAGGGTGTGCAAGGCCATGGAAAGATTTGAACATGAGCAACACAGAGGCCAATTATCATTTTCTTACTGCTGTTCCTAAGCTCAGTGAATTCAAAACAGACCAGGGTTTGAATCTGGGATCAGTATTAGAGAGATTGGACTGCAAACTAAATTTCAGTGAAAGGAAATATTGATTGATTGGAAAAATGGCAGATCAGATAGCAGGCTTTCCCAGTGCTGTTTGATTGTTAATGTATAGTACTGCAGATTCCCAGTGCTCTCTGATTATTAGTATATGCAGTACTGTTTGATTAAAGTCTTCTGGTTGATCAGCATACAGAAAACGGCCATCACCTTCAATTGCCTACAAAGCAAAAAAAAAACAAATATGCTATTGTTGACAAAGTATGTTGAACAATTTCTAGCATTGACATTTAATACAATTTTACATAAAGGTCAGTATCACTTCTTAAAAAAATATTCTTACCTTAGATTATTTGATGTCATGGGTGAATCTCAACCCTCCAGTGCTTTCAGAGTGTCCATCTATCCTTTGAGATCTTTGTAAGTTTTTGTAGCACTGTCAGATAAACAATCAGCAAGCCCTGTTTGTTAATTGCTTTTACACACTGGACTGTCTTGTTCCTCTATAAGATTACAGTTCAGTCTTCGAAGAGATAAAGCTTCCCAGAAGCCCTGATTTGGAGTATTAAAATGCAAAACAGATAATCAAACAGCAATCAAATACAGTTATATATTTATTGAACATCTTTCTTCCAACTCCTTGAGTAGATAGAATTAAAGATCCCAACTCTAGCAGCCGAACTAGGTTTTGTAGATAACTTTCAAATACGCATAGTATTTTTCTTTTCTGTCAGAAATATCAGCCTATCTCTTCCGAGACTTTCAAACAACATCTTGACTCCCTCATGATTTTTAAGCAGTCTTCTCATGAGATTATCCATTTTCTGTCTACAAAGAAAGACTTGCACTTCTCTAGCACCTTTCACAACCTCAGGATGTCCCAAACCACTTTCCACCCAATGAAAGACTTTGTGACTTGTCGTCACTGTTGTAAAGAAGGAAAGACAGCAGCCATTGCCCACAGCAAGCTCCCACAAACAGCACTGTGATAATAACCAGATAAAACAAACAAATCGCGTCAAACCGTAGATTAAAAAGAAAATAATAGCCTACTCCAATGAAGCACCCAATAGGCAGTAAGGTGAAGATTTGATTTAGTAGTCTCAGTTACAGACATAGCAAGTAGGTAGTCTCAGTTACAGACATAGTAAAAAAAAAGAAAAAAGGTCCTTATAAATTGACATGTAAAAAAAGAATAGAGTCAACAGTGGAAGGTTGAAGGGCAGTCTCTGGTGGTCGATTGTCCTTCCAGATACGCTGAAGTTCCTCTCACTGCTGCTACTGCTGATCAGCATGGAAAGTATAGTTCTAGCTAGCCTGACCAGTTTAGGGGATGCGACATTGTGTTCCTTCCACCAGCCCAACAGATCACGCTCGTTTGCCATCGCCAACACAGCAGGGTTCTGTGATGTATACTGCTGCACTTCATCATTTGTGTCCACTTCTTCATGAACAGTCTCCCATCCAGCAAATTCAGTCACTGCTTTTTTGGTAGTTGCAGATTCATTGTCAACCACTTTCGTTTGCTTCATAGGGTCTTCTGTTTTAAAGTTGTTGATAAGTCTGCACACTTCAGAACAAACTTCTTCCCTATCATGGCTGGACAACATTCGTAGCTGATTACATTTAGGTCAGAGAAATGTTGCTATCTTGTGCACGTCATTTACTTCAACTTTATTCAGAAGCCACTCTCTGTGCCGTTGCCCGACAACTGCTTGTATTGGAGTATCTGTAGAAAGTGGCATACAGAGTCGTTTAAGTTTCTCAAACCACGGAATTACCAGGTTCAATGTAGGATACTGATCTCCCTCGAGTTCCCTCTGAGCTTCATAAAATGGTTGGAGAAAATCAACCAAAAACTGCAAGACATCGGGGGCGATGTTTTCCAGCCTGTAGTTTTCCCCACACGTTCCAGTTTCCCATGCAGCTCATGATAAATATCCTGAATTGAATTCAGTGTCAGATACACGGTACTGTACCTCGTTTCTCCCATCGAATTTAACGTATGTCACCAAGGCTTTGGCTTGATGTATAGTTCCTACAACACTTTGGAAGCTAATTCCGTCGTATCAAGTGAATGTCGAAGGACCGTGTTATATACGTGGTCCTGACAATCCAGACGTCGATATGGTCTAAGAGCCAGCACTATGTTAACACCCTGATCTGTCATCCAGACTAATAAATTTAAATTTGCTGGGTCAAATCCAAAAGTATTCATTAGCAGATTTAAAATCTCACACCTGATGTTTTCGCCAGTTTTGGCGTCCTCCAGTGGAAACATTGCTGTTGTTAAAATTTTGGTATTAAGTTTAAAATCTGCTGTGATGTAATGACAAGTTATCGACATAGAATGCATTTTACAGTAGTTGTCCGTCCACATGTCAGTTGTCATTTCCACATTCACATCCTTTAGTATGTCAGTAATCTGAGAAATTAGTTGTTTTCTCTTTTTTTCAGCCATGTCATAATACCTTCTTGAAACATAGAAACATAGAAGATAGGAGCAGGAGTAGGCCATTTGGCCCTTCGAGCCTGCTCCGCCATTCATTATGATCATGGCTGATCATCCAACTCAATAACCTGTTACCGCTTTCTTCCCATATCCTTTGATCCCGTTAAACCCAAGAGCTATATATGACTCCTTCTTAAAAACGTACAATGTTTTGGCCTCAACTGCTTTCTGTGGTAGCGAATTCCATAGGTTCACCACTCTCTGGGTGAAGAAATTTCTCCCCATCTCAGTCCAGAATGGTTTACCCCGTATCCTTAGACTATGACCCCTGATTCTGGACTCCCCCACCATCAGGAACATCCTTCCTGCATCTACCCTGTCAAGTCCTGTTAGAATTTTATAGGATTCTATGAGATCCCCCCTCACTCTTCCGAACTCCAGCGAATATAATCCTAACCAACTTAATCTCTCCTCATACATGAGTCCAGCCATCCCAGGAATCAGTCGAGTAAACCTTTGCTGCACTCCCTCTATAGCAAGAACACCCTTCCTCAGATAAGGAGACCAAAACTGCACACAATATTTCAGGTGTGGCCTCACCAAGGCCCCATATAATTGCAGCAAGACATCCCTACTCCTGTACTTGAATTTGGAAACACACTTAATGCTGATACTCGACCATATGTAGCATCCACACTGATAAGCTCTTGTGCTAGCTCAACAAACCCTTCACCAGAGACAGTTTGAAACGGTTGAATATTCTTGCAACAGATAATCATGCATTTGTCTGTAATTTCTGATTTCCTGTGAGCGGGTATTTTTTTTCCGCTCGTCTGTGCAAACAAAATTAGATACAACTGACTTGACCCTGCTGCAGGTCGTGTACAATCTTTTTCAGTGTGCTGCTGCAAAGATGAATTTTCCATCTTTTTGCTGTCAGATTTTAGTCGAAGTTTGCAAGATTTGCATTGCACAAATCCACTTGAACTTTTACTATCGCAGAAAGCAATAGCGTTGAAATGTTTCCAAACAGAAGATTTACCTTTTCTAGCTACAGGACTTCCCACTGCTAAATGTTTTCCTGTAGACAACATTCATTTTACATCCATACTTAGTGTACAGTGGAATCACTTTTGGCTGCATGGAAGCTACAGCATGAACACGATGTAGAGATGCTCACTCGCTTACTGCAGATTGCAGACTGCACGTTTCCTGCCTTGACCTTACTGCTGAATGGAAGATTACTTCCGATTACCGGAGACAGTACAGTCCAGCCTGATCCGACCCGAGCCCAAATGCTGGACTCAGAATATAGACCCGACCCGAACCCAACACATGTAGTCGGGTCTAGTTGGGTTCAGGTTGGGTAGCCAAGTTTTCCTGATTAACCAGAAAAATAAAGGATATTTGTTTTTAGAGCAATATTACAGACAAAAAAACCACTTGGGCTGAATACTTGCTCATTCTTGAAGAAACAGCAGGTGAGATATATTGTGTTCCAAAATTGGCATACAGGCTGGCCTCCGAGTACACATAGTGGGGTCACTGGGATCTTTTAGAACAGTTCTTTTCAGGTGGTGTTGAGAATTAATTTAGCAGGATTTTCTTCAAAAACAGGAGATGAGATGAGTTGACACTGTGGAATTCTCAGGGACTTTTAGAGAGGTGCTGGAAAGCTGAGCTGGGTTGTGGTCATCTCTCCTTCCTTGGGAATTCTCTTCTCTCCTTAGAAGTTCCCACCCTTTTCATGGAGTACAACCCTAATTCAAAATAATTTAAAAGTAAAACCAACAACAGGAGGTCAACCTTTTGACCTCCATCAATCTTGACCTGTCACTTCTTCGTAAACAACTTCTCCAGGTGTCCAAAGTTCTCTGTGGTTTATTAAGCTGTGTAGACCCAGTAAAAACACATAAAAATTTAGTTAAAACAAATGGGCTAGTCACACAACAATAAATAATGTGTTAAAGCATAGGAAGGAGGAGTAGAAAGGGGGCCACAGCAGACAGATGGCCGAGGAATTTTAAACAGTATAGATAAGACATATTGATGATACCAGACCCTGTCTTGCATGTAGCAGATAAAGGGAGTTGTCATGGATACCAGATAAGATTTTATTCATAGTAGATAATGGGAAACTGAAGTTTTGAACAGATTCTCACTGAGCCAAATAAGGAATTATCATTATGTCAGTATACCAGACCCCTATGAGTAAGTAAGAGGGGAGGGTCTTGGAAACAAGATTTAACCCATGACTGAAACTGAGGAAGGTACGAGAAACCTGGGGAAGAACACTCGAAGATACCCTGAGCCAGGGGCTCAGAGAATAAAAGAGCAACCGCAAGTCAGAGACTGATCACCTCGTGTCTTGACGGGTAGTATACTGTACAAGTAGTGAGAGCTTGTATTTGATGATTTCTTGTGTGAATAAAATATTGATATACCTTTCACCAATCGGATTCCGCGGATTCTTTAAGAATAAGTGCGTATTAGGCACAACAGCTGGAAGTCAGATGGTTTCCCAGAAAGGCTTGTTTTTGTTGCTAGAAATCAAGTGATTTCCTGGAAAGGCTTGTTTTCCTCACAAAACCTTGCAGTGCCCCTTTTAAAAAACATTTACAGGGACTTTTTTTTTCAAAATCAAGTGGCCTTTACATGACCCCCTTTGAAAACCCCAATGTTTAACATTTCTTCAATCTTTTAAAAATTAATCCTCAAAAAATATATTTAACAAAACAGAGGCACTTTCATAACAAGTATAAAGTATTAGGACCAGAATAGAATTGTTTGTTTAGTTTTTTTTGCCGATGATTGATAATTACAAATACTAAATCACACATTTGTTGTGGCTGGTGATCCTCCTAGTTAATGAGTTACATATGGATAAAGCCCAACAAGTTTATAGAGTTAATTCTAGTCCAATATGGGTTCCCAATAGAAGTGGAACTCATGAAAATTACCCCAAGATGGGGGTCACATTGCACAGTTTTGTAAAGCCTATTCAGAAGATATTATATACCAAGTTAGAATGTTGAATAATGTATATAAAAAGATAGTTCTCATTGCTTTAAAGAAAAACGGAGATGAATGAACATTCTAAAAATGCTGGTGCCTTGTGACTAGCATTTTTTACAGCCCTAACCAATGTCTATTTTGAAGATTAGTCTCCGGAATGCTACAACAAGCTAAACCACAGAATGGTGGAAAGTGGGTTTAGTCCTGTGGCTCCCTGCACAATTCACCCTTGATTTCAACCATGCTACTGTGGAGTGGAAACTGTACAATTTTTCCACAAGAAAAGAGTAGAGAAAAAACCAACGATGCAACCAGCATAGCTCCATTGAAGAATTATATTTACACATGCTTTACGGGATGACTACCCTCAAACAGTATTGCATTGCCTTCTTTTGCTGGCGAGTATGGAAAGGAGTAGAATTAGTACTTTGTCAGAGCTCAGTTAACATCCCACGGCCAAGACAGGAAACTCAAGAATGAATAGCAAGTCTGCCTAAAGCTGTAAGAGAAAAATAGGAGGGCTACAGATGATCTCTGGTCAAATCACTGCTACCACTGCTCTGTAGTATTAAAAAGTAACATAATCTCTCAAGGACAAGTACATTCGTAATTAGGATTAATGTATGCACATACAAAAAATAACGGACAGGAAAGGACTTGAAGGTTATCGAACCTAATCCATGCAGTCACCTAGCTTTAGGCCTCAGGATTAAGACATTCCCTCCCCACCTGCAGTCATGTAATCATCTTACTCTTAGAAATACAGGCCAAGAGTTCCACTTTAGGGGCAATTGTCGATCCAGGAACAAAATGCACTCAAAATTACTCTAATTTTGCAAAGTGAATTTTTTGCTCAAGTTTCTGTTCAAACTCATTAGCATATCCCCGAATGCAAAATTTGCCAAGAACTTTTTTAAATGATTTTTGCGTTAAAACTATTCCTTGATATATTTAAGAATGGTAACCTGGGGCAGTTTTATTAATACAGCTTAAAATGGGTTTATTACAAGAAAATTAGCATTTTTAATCAGAGTGCCTAGTCCACAACCTGTAAGCAAACCTATTTTAAATACCTGAAAAACTATAAAGAACCATTTTCTAGTTACATTGGTGTCAGTTTCTTAGTAAAGAAAAAAATAATATTTGAAACCTTTTACAAGGTGTCTATTAATGCCAAGCACCTAAAGAAAACAGCCTACTTTTGAGAACAACTTTGAATAATTCCAAATGAGCGTAATTAGCAAAAATTTGCCATGGTAATTAATTCAGTCTAGGGCATGGCCAGCTTTGTGGGCCAGGCCACTCCAGGCCAAAATCGCTGGAGGTGAACATATCAAGCTGATTGATGATAGAACAATGCAAACAAGCTCAGAACCACCTGAGAATAAGTTCACAATGTTACAGTAAGATGCTATTTTATCTCCAGTAAAGCAAATTCAACTTCAATGTACTTGATTTAACATTCCAATGAACTTGTCTGAATGGAATCTCAATGAAAAAAGTTCTGTGATTTTCAATATTTCAAACTTTAAGGAAAGCATTCAAAGAAGTAAATGCGAATAACAAAACAAACTAAGAGAAATTGTGCACCCTCAATCTGATATACAATGATCACAATTGGTTAAACCAATGTATAGACATCGGAAATGATCTTCATGCCACTAGCTGGGGCTACAGCAGAACAAAATTGAGTAGTAAGAAGTTGCTCCAATTTACCACTGCATTGGCATCTATTTTGATTTTCACAGGCAGGAGCCTAAGGATCAAGTGACACAAGTTAAGACCCCAGTGCAATTTTTGTTTCTACCTGTCTGACTACTACCAGTTCCTTCTTTCACTCACCAACAAGTGGCCATTTTCAGTTGCAATTAAAGGGATCCTCAGCTGGTGTCAGGCAAAGCTGGGTGGAGCATTTAGAGGCAATTTTCTGGCAGGTGCTTCTGGGTTTTGCAGCATAGCATGTGTGAAATGCTAAGTAGTTGTTTCTATAGCTTCTGTGCATGTGTTTCCTGTTGCTCCACAGAGCTACTGCTCTTTAATCTAAATGTACCTCCTCATTAAGCTGTTTTTTTTTTGCTGCAACTCCTTCACAAGTGACCGCTCACCCAATTTCCCACTACCAACTTGCTGAACAGCTTATTGGAGAGTGCTTTTCGCACCGACAGTTCACTGACAGCATTACAATGTGAACCCAGGAAAATTGATTGGGTGCCACGCTGACACTTTCAGGCAGTCACTGCACGCATCCCATCCAATTAACACATGCAGCCAAAATCTCTTCTATGTATATATGAATGTTGCAAAATTTATTTTTTAAAGAAAGGAAGACTTGCATTTGGCACCTCAGGATACCCCAAAGTGCCTTAATGTCAAATAGGTACTTCTGAAATGTAGCAGTAGTTGGAATGTAGGAAACACCACATGGAACTATGGAGGCCTTGTGCCACTTTTCCTGTGTTGCCTATGCCTCCAACCGCTTCCCATGTTGCCCACGTGTGTTGTTGAAGGATAAGGGCGTGTGCAGGTCTGTCCTCTGCATACTCCGGATGGCTTTGCGTCAACACTATCCTGAAGTCACCCAGCCCAACCAGTAATGTGGGGCAGGTTTCCAAATTTGGATAATGAAGAAGCAGCCTCTTCATTGATCACTCCATAAACAAGTATGAAGCTCCATGATGAGCCCTGCACTAGCCTTATTTAAAGGGATGGCCACCCAAATTGCAGGTAAGGACATTTTTACAATTTTTTCAATTGGAAAGTGTCTGGAAGCACTTTGGAGTGTTTTTGAAGGTGTTGTGGTTTGTTCTTAGATTCTTCACAGAGCTTCGGTGAGGGGGGGTGGGGGGTGGTGTGGAGGGGTGGTGGTTTCTGGATTTGTGGGCAGAGACATAGGTGAACTGTCCACACAAAGGATGCAACAGGTATGGGAGCTGCAGTAGCAGTGCCTCTGGGTCAGCAGGATGACAGGGAGATGGAGCAGAGGTTGCAGAGAATGGAAGCTCTGTGCCAAGCCCTCTGCCAAGTTGGAGTTGGACTCCTCCATGCCCCTTGACAGTAACAGGAGGCTGTCTGGTAAGCCAGTCAATGCACCCAGCATCTTGGTGCACGTGCCCACTAAGTGGGCTGGATTTTACAGCTCCCCCGACATCAGGGGTCATGGCGGGGGAGGGGGTGGTGGTGGAGGCAGAAAATGCCTCCGTCAGAGGCCCGCCATGGGCCTTGACGCTGGGAAGGCCCAGCTCAATGTTGCTGGCGGCGGCGAGGCCTTGAGGCAACAACCCCCCCCACCCCCCATCGCTTGGTGACAGAACCAAAATTGACATATTTTAATTTATTTACATTAATGAATTAAGTATTTACCCGCTCCCGCCATCCATTCCGCTCTGATGTTGGTGCCTGTGGCTGCACGCCCACTGGTGGGTAGTGGGGGAGAGGGTAAGTATTTCAGTGCGGCAGGAGTTGGGGTGCGGGGTCAAACTAATATGATTGGTGGGGTGAATGGTGGGAAGGGATGAAGTTAAAAGTTTATGAACGGTGTGGGGGGGAAGGTCAGGCACATAAGGTAAGTATTTGTGAAGGGGTGGGTGGAGGGCAAGGAATGAATTGTTTGGTTATTGGGGGTGGGAGAGCAGCTAGCAACATTTATTTAATTTTTTCATAAATATAAAATCACTATCTCTTTAAATCTTCACATTAAATGGAAGGGCTCGAAGCCCTTTAAAATGGCTTTGGCTTCTGCGCAGTAGTGCCTAACGCCATTGCCAGGGACGGACCGCCCGCCTCTTCACATCAGCCGCGCATTGCGGCCCTCGTGTGCAGGCTGCCATTGTTTACGGCTGCCACCCCAGTGTTCTCCTGTACTCTGTTCCATTGAAATCCTCAATCTGAGTCCTCTTCAGCAGTATTCATCTGCAACCTCACACTGCAGTGAGCTGACAAACAAATCATCCTTTACCCCGGCCTGCTTGCAGGCCACTTGTGCCCAAATGACTCATCACATGCTGATCCCCACTCAATACTACCCTCCAAGGTAAATGCAATGCCAGTATCTAAACTGGTGGCTGCGAGGGTCAGATCAAGTGACGGACTTCTTCATCAGTGCTATGCTGTTGCTCTCCCTCCTCCTTCTTGGAATGCTCTGGCTGGGCAGCTGGCAGTTCTTGGGTGTCTGAAAGCAGGAAATCAGAAGGGGAAGGTTCGTGTGTGGGAAGGGGAGGGTCGGATGGAAAGCCAGAGGAACATGGTTACGCCATCTGTAGCTTGTTCTTCATGCCAGATAACACAATGAGGTTGTGCTGCAAGTCGAGAAGGGGCATAAGGCAGAGAGCTGCCACCATCCTCAATGTTCTCAGTGACATTGAATGCCATGGGCTCCATCGCAGCTGGTTCCATGATGCAGAGAACCATCTCCTCTGTAGGCTGAGGTGCTTGTCCCCCACCGTCTCTGCTCTGCTTCCTTTTGTTGTGCGCCACGCTGTCTTGCAAGTGAAAGGGCAAGGTGTCAGTGGCTGTTTAGCACTTTGTTTGGGTGATGTGCCTGCCAAAGTTGAACAGCTAGAGGTAGGTGGAGGCAGTGAGAGGTGGATGGAGACTGGCAGTTTTAGTAGGTGTGTGAGGTCGTCTGTGAACCATCAGTCCTAAGTGTCAGCGAGTGTGGCTGGATGAGTGATGGGGGTGTGGTGCATTGAGTATTGTGAGAGGTTGGTGATGTGGTGGGTAGGAGACATCATGTGAAGATGCATTCACTGATGTTGACCACCTGCCCGAGGTTATTCAACCTCTTGTAGCACTGCTGCTAGGCCCTCAGGTCAACATGCCTAGAGTTGTCCTCCCTGGCCACCTGCTCCCAAGCCCTTCTGAGGGTGGCCCTTGAGGACCTGGAAACCATGGTATCTTTCCTCCTGCCCACCTTCATCACTAATGCCTCCAGCATCTCATCTGTCACACTGGATTATTTTGTTCAATCCAAAAGTTTTTCCATTTAAAATTTGCTGTGTTTGACTTAAAATCATCTGGGCCCACAGCTCTACAAAAACTGACAACAATGATTTAAACATGGCAGCATGGAAAGCCCAGATGAAAATTGCAAACTAATACAACAAACTGTGTTATGAGCTCACGGGACATCAGCCTGGTGTATACTGAGTTTTTATTGAAACTGACAGTAAAGGCCGCCCCCAGTCAGAGTGCCTCATGGTAGAGGTCACATGACTATGGCAAGCCAGGAGGCATGTTGGTACTGAATTGCATTTATATCCCAAACATCCCCCTTTTCATACAAAAAAACCACAAAAAAATTAGCATGCATTATCATTGACACTGTGAGTTGCCCAAGTTACCCACTATGCACGCAACTGTTCTCATGCATCAGTAGATCGTCATTCTTGTCAGTCTCTGCACATGGATTACACACATACGCGTTAAATTGTGCGTATGTGCGCTGTTGTCGGTTGTTCATCTGGTTGATTTTCCTTCTCTGGCAAGTGTCGTTGCCTTGTAACTTCTTGCCGTGGTAACTATTGTTGTTACATTTCAGTTGTTCGGGTGCTGTGGATCTCTGGGGCTGTTGGTTGTTCTCTGGTCTGTGCAGTTGGTGAGTTCTCATCTTCCTGATTGGCCGCCTGCCGTGAAAGAACAGCTTCTCCAGTTGTGTGTGTGTGCCTGTGGTTGTGATGGTATCTCTGGTGCTTCACTGTCACCACATTCGATCGAGGTGACAACTGCTCTATGCAGGTCCCAGGTTGCCAATTGGGCTGATTCTTGTTGAGCGCGTTGAAGGTTTGTACCCTGACTGGCTCTCCAATGCTCAATTCTGGCAATGGTTCGGCAGTTTTGTCAAAATGGAATGTGGCTTTCTGCCATTTCACCTTGATTTTGTCTGCCTGCTCTGTGAAATCTGAGCGTTCCTTCCCCACAGCCTCCACCTTGGGCGCCTGAGCAGATGACTGCCAGATCTTCCTCTTCCTCGCCGCCTGTATGACTCACGTCACTTTGCAACTGGCAAAGGCATTCTTGATCCAGTGCTGGCGCCTGCAACTGTAGGCCATCTCCTGGGTTTTTTCTTTTTGCACATTGAGAGTTACCAGTCCATGCTTGAGACTTGCTTCTGCTGAGATGAGTGGCCTTTGCTTGCCATCTATGATTTGGAACTCCAGATCTTCGTTCTTGTCATTGCAATGGGCTCTCAGAGTAACTTGTCCTCTTGGCACTAGTACAGTGCCATCATATAGCCTCAACCTTATTTTTGAGGGCTTCAGTTTTGGATCGCCATGTTGAGCCACTACGCACAGGTCTGTGAAGGTCATGGTGTTGCATGACGCACCGGTGTCTATCTGGCACTTTACATTGACTTGATATTCTTCTTCTGCAGTCATCATTCCAACCATCACAAACCATTTATCACCAATCGACCTATCTGAAGGAACCCGTTATATGTTGTATAGTGATTTGCCAGAATCTTCGGCTGATGTCTCTCCAGTGGCTGTCTGTACCTGCTTGTTGTACTTCCTTCTAGCCAAGCACTTGCGTGCAAAATGATTCAGCTTCTTGCAGTGAGAACACTGCTCTCCCCATGCTGGACATGCCTTCTTTTCCTGTGTGTGATTTCCTCCGCAGTATTTGCATCCTACCCTTTGTTTGTGATCTTTCTGCCCTTTCGGCCTGGAATGCCTATCAGCATAATGCAAGGTCTGGTCTGTTCTGACATGAATATGCTCTAGCTGCTGATTTACAACTTCAGTGCTTCTGCACATGTCGATCGCTTTCCTGAGGCTCACTTTCTCCTCTCTCAGCACTCACTGCAGGATCTCTTATGCCTAATACAATCCTGTCTTTAATTAGATCATCTTTTAGTTGTGCAAATTCACAGGATTCTGTGAGTTGTGTTAATGCAGTCACATATTGATCAATGGACTCTTTTTCACCCTGGGCCCTAATATTGAACGCATACTTTTCATAAGTTAAGTTCACTTGGGGTTCAAAGCTTGCCTTCAAGGCTTTCAACATTTTTACTGTCCTTTTTTTATGTTCTTCAGAGAGATTTAGGGTGGAATACACTTTGTAACAGTCTCTCCCCAACAGTGATACAAGTGTAGCTGCTTGCAGCCGTTCTGGTTTGTTAATTAAATTTGTAGCAATTTTTTAATGTTGCCATCGCGAGTGGAAAAACTGCCAGTTCTGTTTTATATTGACTTTCATTTCGACCGGCACAGGCAGAGGAAAATGTGCAGCCATTTCCTTACCCTCTGCTGTCAGCTGTTACTTTGTTCCTTTTCTGTGGTGTCCTGTGGCTTTTAGAAGCTTTTACCAGTTCTGACGATTCCTGTGGACTTTGTTCTGTAGCTGTGCTTCTAAACAGCTCTTCAACACTCACCTCAGCTCCACTCTGACACCATGCTACGAGCTCATAAGACACCAGTCTGGTATATACTGAGTTTTTATTGAAAGTGACTGTAATGGCTGCCCCCCAGTCAGAGTGCCTTATGGTCGAGGTCACACTATGGCAAGCCAGGAGGCACATTGGTACAGTATTGCATTTCTATCCCAAACAAACTGTATCATTAATAAAGTTAGAATTTAAAGGCCATTGGCTACAAAACTTAGTAAGGTGAGAGTGTTTTTTGATGTGAGTGTGTTCAATTGGCTAGAAACTTTTGTCAAGCCACAATGAAGGCACATCCTCCGTGGGTTAAGACTTCAGTCCATAGCCTTGGCTGCATCCCTGACCCATGCCCATATCCTATGGTCAGAGACTTTTAATTATTTCAAGTGAGCACTTGCTCGGGATCTTGTCTCGGGTAAAGGGAGAAGAATTGCCGCAGCATAAGTAAACACACAGTCCCACCACACAAGACATAAAGAAAAAAAACATTTTTTTAAAATACTCTGTGATCAATTGCATTAGGGACTAATACAAAATCAAAATACTGCAGATGCTGGAAATCTGAAAAAAAAACAGAAAATGCTGGAAATACTCAGCAGGTAAGGCAGCATCTGTGGACAGAGAAACAGAGTTAACGTTTCAGGTCAATAACCTTCCATCAAACTGGGAAAAGATAGAAATGTAATAGATTTTAAGCAAGTGAAAGGGGGAGGCTGGGGAAAAGAACAAAAGGTAAGTTCTGTGATAGGGCGGATGGCAGGAGAGATTAAATGACAAAAGAGTTGGTGATGCAAGGCCAAAGGGAGTGGTAATGGGACAAATAAAGAAACAAAAGATGTGTCTAGAGGAGGTGTGAATGGCAAAATTATGAACAGCTGCTGTCAGAAAGCAAAAAAAGAGAAAAACAAGAGTAAAATTGAAACCTGCAAAGAAAAAGGAAACAAAATGGGGGTAAAGATTATGTCCTGAAATCATTGAACTAAATGTTGAGTTCAGAAGGCTCCAAAGTGCCTAATTGAAAGGTGAAGTGCTGTTCCTTAAGCTTATGTTGAGCTTCATTGGAACACAGCAGGAGGCCGAGGACAGAGAGGTCAATGTGAGAACAATGTGGAGAATTAAAATGACAGGTGATTGAAAGCTTGGGGTCATGCTTGTGGACTAAATGGAGGTGTTTTACAAAATGATCACACAATCTGGGTTTGTTCTCCCCAATGCAGAGCAGACTGCATTATGAGCACTCAATACAGTTGCACTAAATTGAAAGAAGTGCATGTAATTCACTGTTTCACCTGGAAGGAGTGTTTTGGGCTTTGGATGGTTAGGAGAGAGGAAGTAAAAAGGCAGGTTTTGCATCTCCTGTGCTTGCATTGAAAGGTACCATAGGAAAGGGGGAGGGGTGTTGGGGATGATAGAGGAGTGGACCAGGGTGTTACAGAGGAAATGGCCCCTTCGGAATGCTGAAATGGGAGGGAAGGAAAGAAATGTTTAGTGGTGGCATGTCGCTGGAAGTTGTAGAAATGGTGGAGGATAATCCGCTGAATACAGAGGCTGGTGGGTTGGAAGGTGAGGAGAAGGGGAACCCCCATCATGGTTCTGGGAGGGAGGGGAAGAGGTGAGAATGGAAGTGCAGGAAATGAAATGGACACAGTCAAGGGCTCTGTCAACCATGGTGGGGGGGATTCCTTGGTTGAGGAAAAAGGAAGACGTATCAGAAGCATTGGTATGGAAGGTTGCATCATCAGAACAGATGTGACGGAGACAGAGAAACTGGAAGAATGGAATGAAGTCCTTACAGGAAACGGGGTGTGAGGAAGTGTAGTCAAAATAACTGTGGGAGTCCGTGGGTTTATAGTGAATATTCGTTGATAGCCTATCCCCAGAAATGGAAACAGAGGAAGGGAAAGATAAAGTGAAAGATGGACCATGTGAAAGTGAGAGAAGGGTGGAAATTGGAAGCAAAGTTGATAAAATTTTCCAGTTCTGGGTGAGAACAGGAAATGGCACTGATACAGTCATCAATGTACTGAAAAAATAGGTGAGGGAGGGGCCTCTTGTAGGACTAGAACAAGGAATGTTCTGCAATTCCCACCAAAAGTTTTGGAATAGCTAGGACCCATGTGAGTACTGATAGCAACACTACTTATTTGGAGAAAGTGAATGAGTTAAAGAAGTTGTTCAATGTGAGAACAAGTTCAGCCAGATGGAGGAGGGTGGTGGTGGATGGGGACTAGTTGGGCCTCCATTCAAGGAAGAAGCAGAGAGCCCTTAGGCTGTCCTGGTGGCGGATGGAGGTGCAAAGGGATTGGGCCTATTACTTTTCAAACTTTTCCCAATTCTGAAGAAAGGCCATCAACCTGAAACATTAACTCTGTTTCTCATTCCACAGATGCTGCCAGAACTGCTGAGTATTTCCAATAAATGCATTAGGGAAATTGGCCAATTAAAATTTTCACCCCCCCAAGGCCCTTAGCACTTTGGACATCAGAGGGATTCGGACATTCTCTTGTGATCAGCATTGCTGGGGTGCAAATAGTGGAAATTATATCAGATGATGTATTTTCATCATTTATCTTTCATTATAATATGCTTGCCCATATTTTGGCAGAAAATGCAGTAAGTGTTGTTGAAGCAGGAAGATGACAGAACAGATCCTCAACTAATTTCCCTTCATTTATCCAACTAGTTTAGAATAATATATCTGCATCACCTCACAGGAAATTTGGGGAAAGCATACCTGGTGATGCCTAATGGTTACCTTGGTCTACTAGAGTTTGCTTGTTTATCTTGGAGCATCAGAGTGGTTTCAGTGTTTTCTTGAAATTGGCCACAGGCATTTTTGCCATTTGGTGGTAACAGTATTACAAATGGTTAGGAAGGACATTGCTTGAGGTCAGATTGCTAAAGGTTAAGCTCAACACAATGACCCAATCACCTTTTATCACCTTTATTTTTGTATGTTTGTATGTTATCTTTTCCCTCAAATGTTGCCTTCTGGTTTTTCTCCCCTTTTCTTAGGGGGAGTGACTCATACAAGGTTATATTTCCACAGGTACAGCAACCCTCTTGTATCTCATTCAGGAAGCCACTTAGACAACAAGGCCTGAAAATACTTGGGTTGCAATCCCAGTACGTAATGCTGAAATCAAACCTGACTTCAGCTGGAGTTTAACGGGCCAGTGGGAGAGCACACCATTTGCTTGGGGCATCAAGTATCCATGCCACCAGACCCACTTGGCCCATGCAACTGGACATTCTGGTAGCAGCCACTAGCAAGCAAGATTTTAATCACTCCTACATTAGTAGCTGCGCCTTCAGTTGCCAAGGCCATAAGCTCTAGAATTCTCTTCCTAACCCTCTCTTCCTCTCTACCCCTCTCTCCACCTTTAAGATGTTCATTGAAATCTACCTCTTTGACCAAGCTTTTGGATACCTGTCTTAATATCTCCGTGGTCTCCCCACTGGCAATTGAAAATCCAGCTCCATGTTTCAGGTCGATTACCTTTTCCCAGTTCTGATCAAAGTTCATCAACATGAAACATTAACTCTGTTTTTCTCTCCACAGATGTGCCAGGCTGCTGAGGGGGGTGGGACCCAAAGTAGTAGTCTCCCTGATGAGATAGTTGAGGCAAATGTGGAGGTTAAAGCAAGCAAGTCCAGTAGGCAGGCCGGGCAGGGGCAGGACAGGGAGCGTGGAAGGTCTGGTAGGCTAAACTGCACTTACTTTAATGCAAGAAGCCTTACAGGTAAGGCAGATGAACTCAGAGCATGGATCAGTACATGGGATTGTGATATTATAGCTATTACACAAACATGGTTGAGGAATGGGCAGGACTGGCAGCTCAATGTTCCAGGGTACCGATGCTTCCGACGCGACAGAGGTGGAGGTAAGAGAGGAGGGGGAGTTGCACTATTGATTACGGAGGACATCATGGCAGTACTTATAGAGGATATCCTGGGGGGAATGTCCAGCGAGGCCATATGGGTAGAATTTAGAAATAAGAAAGGGGTGATCATTTTGAGTCAGAGGGAATTGGAGGGGCATATATGTAGGGAAATCACAGATAGGTGTAGGAATTATAGGGTTGTAAGAGAAGGTGATTTTAACTTCCCTAATATTGACTGGGACTGCCTTAGTGCTAAGGGATCAGATGGGGAAGAATTTGTTAAGTGTGTCCAGGATAGTTTTCTGAAGCAGTATGTGGATAGCCCCACTAGAGAAGCGGCTACACTCGACCTCCTCTTAGGAAATGAGGCTGGGCAGGTGGTTGATGTGTCAGTGGGGGAGCACTTTGGGACCAATGACCATAACTCTATTAGCTTCAAGATAGTTATGGAAAAGGATAGGACTGGTCCTCAAGTTGAAGTCCTAAATTGGGGGAAGGCTAATTTCGATGGCATCAGACAGGAACTTTCAAAAATTGAATGGGAGAGGCTGTTTATAGGTAAAGGGACGTCTGGCAAGTGGGAGACTTTTAAAAGTGAGATAGGAAGAGTTCAGGGCCGTCATGTTCCTGTTAGATTGAAGGGCAAGGCTGGCAAATTTAGGGAACCTTGGTTGACGAGGGATATTGAGGGTCTGGTCAGGACACAGAAGGAGGCATATGTCAGGTATAGGTAGCTGGGATCAAGCGACTCCCTCGAGGAGTATAAGGGATGTAGGAGTACACTTAAGAAGGAAATTAGGAGGGGGAAAAGGGGCCATGAGATTTCCCTGGCAGATAAGATAAAGGAGAATCCTAAAAGATTCTATAAGTATATTAAGAGTAAAAGGTTGAGAGTAGGTCCCCTTAAGGATCAGTGTGGTAATCTATGTGTGGAGCCATGGGAAATGGGCAAGGTCTTAAATGAATACTTCTCATCTGTATTTACCGTGAAGAAGGTCATGGAAACTAGTGAGTTCAAGGGAGGGAACAGCAATATCCTGGAGCATATCAACATTACAAAGGAGGAGATGTTGGAGGTTTTGAAGTGCATTAAGGTGGATAAATCCCCAGGACCTGACCAAGTGTATCCGAGGATGCTATGGGAAGCAAGGAAGGAGATTGCTGGGTCCCTGGCAGAGATTTTTGTATCATCGTTAGCCATGGGTGAGGTACCGGAAGGCTGGAAATAGCTAATGTTGTGCCTTTATTTAAGAAGGGCAGCAGGGATAAGCCAGGGAACTACAGGCTGGTGAGCCTTACATCAGTGGTGGGAAAGTTATTGGAAGGGATTCTGAGAGACAAAATTTATATGCATTTGGAAAAGCAAGGTCTGATTAGGGATAGTCAGCATGGCTTTGTGCGTGGGAAATCATGTTTCACGAATTTGATTGAGCTTTTTGTGGAGGTGACCAAGAGGATTGACGAGGGCAGGACGATGGACGTTGCCTACATGGACTTTAGCAAGGCCTTTGACAAGGTCCTGCATGGTAGACTGGTCCGGAAGATTCAAACACATGGGATCCAGGGTGAGCTAGCCAATTGGATACAAAATTGGCTTGGTGATAGGAGGCAGAGGGTGGTAGAGGAGGGTTGTTTTTCAGATAGGAGGCCGCTAACCAGTGGTGTGCCACAGGGATCGGTGCTGGGCCCTCTGTTGTTTGTCATATATATTAATGACTTGGATATGAATGTAGGGGGTATGGTTAGTAAGTTTGCAGATGACACCAAAATTAGTGATATAGTGGACAGTGAAGAAGGTTGTCTAAGGTTACAACAGGATATAGATCAACTGAGAAAGTGGGCAAGGGATTGGCAAATGGAATTTAATGCAGACAAGTGCAAAGTGATGCATTTTGGGAAGTTAAACCAGGGCAGGACATATACAGTAAATGGCAGGGCCCTGGGGAGTGTTGAGTAGAGAGAGCTTGGGGTGCAAGTACATAGTTCCCTGAAAGTGAAGAAGGTGGCGAAGAAGGCGTATGGCATGCTTGTCTTCATCAGCCGAGGCACTGAGTACAAGAGTTGTACATGTTACAGTTGTACATAACGTTGGTTAGGCCGCATTTGGAGTACTGTGTGCAGTTCTGGTCGCCGCACTACAGGAAAGACGTGATTAAGATAAAGAGGGTGCAGAAAAGATTCTCAAGGATGTTGCCTGGTTTGGAGGGCTTGAGTTATAAAGAGAGATTGGATAGGCTGGGTATGTTTTCACGGGAGTGAAGGAGGCCGAAAGGGGACATGATAGAGATATATAAAATTATGAGAGGCATAGATAGGGTAGATAGCCAGAGTCTGTTTCCCATGGTCGGGGTGACTAAAACTAGAGGGCATAGATTTAAGGTGAGAGGGAGGAGGTTTAAAGGGGATCAAAGGGGTAAATTTTTCACACAAAGCATAGTGGGTATCTGGAATGAGCTGCCAGAGGAGGTGGTGGAGGCAGGAACAGTAGAGACATTTAAGAGGCATCTGGACAGGTACTTGAATGAGCAAGGCATAGAGGGATATAGAATTAATGCAGGCAGGTGGGATAGGCATTATGGTCAGTTTGGAGGCGGTGGGCCGAAGGGCCTGTTTCTATGCTGTACGACTCTATGACTCTATTTCCAGCTATTTCTCTCTTTGTTATACAATATTCCAAGTGCGGCTTCTTCAAGGCTAGGTGCAACTACAATATTACCTCCTAAGAAACCCTTTCACTCTGAGATTGAAATTTTAAGTGCTTTCTTCACCACCTGCAAATACTGAACTAACAATTTTAACAATTATCCTCCAAAAATCTCTTTCCTACTCTGTTACCTCAAGCACATTGCCATTTAATATGTAATCCTTATTCTCATTACTTTGCAATTATTCAAGCTGAAATGCATCTGCCAATCTAAGTCAGGCTATCAATGGGAAATATTTAATGGAATTCAGCTGCTTCCTGCAAAGCAGGAGATTCAAAAAGCAAGCCATGCTCGACAATATTCATATATCTGCCAGCATCTTATTGGAGAATGGCCTGAGGCCTAGCAATGCGTTATTTTCATTAACAAAGGTTACAGGAGATCAGTAAAACCGGGCAAGTATTTTTACATAGGAAAGAAATATTCTGAGTATTTTGAACAAAATATATTTAGTAAATGAATCAAAAATATATTTATATGCAATCCTTTGGCCATGCTGGGCTTGAAAATGTATTTTTTAAACTACATGACTACATCAAACAAACTGGCCTCCTAAATCAACTTGAGTCAACATCAACGTTTTGAATGCAGCTCAAACCTTCATTATGCTGCATTTGTTTTATTAGCCCAAATGTGTACTGACCTGGTATTTGTGATCAGCACTACACGTCAGTACAACAGGTAGGCCAATATCCTGCTATTGGCTAGTAAACTCTTCAGTGAAATTACCCCAGAGCATCATGGATTTTGTTCCTGCAAATAATGATTTAGAGATGTCAGGTCATGAAAGCCATTATAGCCTGCAGCTGGTAGGCCTGCCCTGGCTCTTATATTGAGTTTATTTTATGCAATAGTTTAATAGAAGTTCTAAGAATATGGTTCTCCAATAAAATGGAAAAATGGAAGAAATGTAGCAATGAATTCAACACAATATTGTTTGTGAGATGAGACATTTTACAAAAGTGACAAGGAAAGGATTGTATATGTTCCCACATTATAATGCCTTCAGGCTTTCTATTTTTGTGGCATATGCTGTGAATTTGATATGACTTTAGCAATTTGAAGCTTACATTAACTTTAAAAATACATTTTTATTATTAGAAGAAAATAACTTTTTTGCAGTTATTATGGAACTTAAGGATTGATTTCCAGTTAGACAAGTTCAGGTGAGAGGGAATCAGGAAATCAGGAAATCAGGTGGCTAAAACATCTGTTGGCCTGCTGATATACACCACACTGCAAGTTGTACCTGGACTGTATGCACACACTCGTCATTTTGCTGAGGGGTCTACACTAGGCAAATGTTTTCAAGTCCCAATTTAAAGGGACTCAGGGAAGCAATTTTTATTGCAATCGTTTTGAAAGATTTCATATTGTTCAAATAATTTTTTAATGTATCATCCTTTTTTCAGACAATCTTTAGTGCATAAATGTATTTTACAGCGGTTAGTGTCCACAGTTAATTTTACTTTTCAGCCAAAACTTGATAATTTGTCCTATGTTGTACATATCAGAAAGTGCACATAATGAGCAGAATCATTGAGGTATATTTTCCAGTCAGGGTCACCGAATACAACGTTTAAGTTAGGTGGCTACATTTAGAAAATCGGGTAGAGTCCTGCTAGGCCAGATTTCCACCCACTTTACACATTAGGCATATGACCGGCAATCAATGAATTGAAGAACCAAAGCCTGAAACAGGAGGGAACTTCATTGTAATATTAAATTAAAGAGCAATCCTGCCACGTTGATATTTGCATTACTTTCAGGCAATTGTGCATACAAACTCTAGTGAGCTATGAAATGGGTGTTCAGAGTGTGACCTAATGAGTTCTATATGCATTGCTGTTTTAGAAAAAGCCAAGTTAAAAAAAAAATCAGTACACAATTTTGAGGCTGTTTCTGCACTGTTTCTCTTGATTTTTTTTGTTCTTTTTCAGGACCATTTGTCCAATGACAAATACCAAGTAGTTCAGGCTCTGTCCATCCACAGGTATCCTCACACCTCAATCTACAGGTACAGATGCACAATCCTTGCTTTGTCAGAGGATTAGTATGTATTAAGATTCAAGTTCCTGGAACAGGTTGTAACAGCAGATCTGATGATACAGAATAAGATATGTGAAGACCTGAGTCACTTTAATGCTGGACAGTTCTGCAGAAGCATAGTATGTCAAGCACTAAAGAAGGCATTCCAGATTGATCAACAGCCAGAATAATCTGATTGATGTCATCAACCATATCCACAGATCCTGGCACACCTACCTGGCAATTACCGTGAGGAACTGTCACCATTCAGCCAGGCACAGAGCTGTGCAAACTACTTCAAGGACACCTGCAGTTAAAACGCATCACAAAGCTAGCACAGTCTGTAGCAGTAACAATCAGCTGTAGAAATAAGTCTACCTCTGACTCCGCCACCTTCCAAGTTTACTGTGGTGCTGACTGGTGGGGATGGTGCTCTGGAATGGCAGATTAGGCCCCCTTCCTTGTAACCACCTCATACAGTTCCACCTCCACTTCATCAGTCATCAAACATGAGTCAGGTGCTGGGCTGCTCCCTCGGTGTCTTTACGGCTCTATTTTGTGTCTCCACTGGGTTTCCTTTCACTTCCTTTTTACCCATCACTTCTTTCCATCTACCCTGTGGTGTTGGCAAAGGCTATTACTGAAGAGGTGATTTTAATCTTGCCTGCTCAGTTACAACAACCTGTAGAACTCACTCCACCCACACCAATTCCACAGGCTATAATTACAACTTAATCTTCTGAACAGGTGAGAGGGCTACCTGCTGGAAACCGCTGGGGTCCTTCTTTAAATATGCAGCCGATACCATCCGGACCCAACTGCTCATGGAGAGCCAGAGGCGCGTGCAGACCTGCACACCATTGCCTTGGCCATGAGCTCAATGCAGCAATAGCAAGGCAAGAAAGCGACGAGGCACCTGGAATCTTCAGCAGATCCTCGTTCGTCTCAGGTTAGCAGGGATGTTCAAATGAGCTTTGAAAGGGATGAGGAGCGGCTGACCTCCACATCCAGGGGCTCCCTTCAGGGTGCTCCAAATGTGCACAGCGGCTCCTCAGCCCTTCCGCCAGTGATCCCAGCTCTAGTGGCCGCAGCGACTGAGGGGAGTCCTGCATTTGTGCTGAAACCCCTCAGGCAGCCAGGACCCTCCAGGCTTCAGGCAGACAGAGATTGCCCACCAAAGTCATCCCAGGCCAAGGGGTCACACCACATAGAAGCACATAAAAGTGTATAAAGAAGAGCACCTAAATGCACTTGAGGTTTCACAGGTGCTTTAGTTATGGCCTCTGCATTGGTTGCTCCAATTATGTGAATAAATTGAGGTCAGACTCATTGCTGTAAATGGCTCCTGCTTTCATTGCTGCCTTGTGAGATGCAACCTTTACCCTTGCTCCCTCAATGGGCTGCCAGTGCAGCCACAGGCTGTGTTTGGTCAGCGTCTTAGATGTGTCAGAGCGCGTGGTGAAGCTGGACGTTTCGGCACTGGAGTGAGACAGGAAGGAGATGACAGGTGGAATACAATGAGGTGTGTCTTTATTGAGCTCACTTTGAGAGGCCATCATGGTGGAAGGAAGTGGGTATGTATGAGATTGTCCCATGCCTCCTTGTGCATCTCTCAATGGTCCTGGCCACCTGTGCAAGGGAGTCAATATCCAGTAGTACCGGCTCAGTAACGTTCTCCAAATCCTGCCCGTCGGATGAGGACTGGCAATCCATCATCTCCTCTTCACACAAGACCTCCCCCACTGCTGTCCTAGATTGTGCAGAGCACAGCAGACCACCATGATATGTGAGATCCTCGCTGGGGCATACTGCAGGGCTCCACTGCATTGATCCAGACACCATCTTCAGCATCCCAATGGTCTGCTTGATGGTCACTTGGGTGGAGCAGTGGCAAGTGTTGTACCTCTACTCTGCTGCAGTGTGATGGTTCCTTAAAGACATGAGTAGTCATGTCTTCAATGGGTAGCCCTTGTCCACGAGAATCCATCCCTGAAGGTGAGCGGGGGGCCTGAAAAGCTGTGGCACCTGGAACTGTGGAAGCATGTAGGTCTTATGGTTGCTTCCCAGGAAACGGGTACACACCTGCAGGAAATGCTTTTGGAAGTCACAAACCAGTTCAACATTGATGGAATGGGAGCCCTTCTTGTTGATAAAGGCTGTTGGCTGCTCCATGGGTGCCTTTGTGGCCACATGCATGCAGTCGATGACACTTTGCACCTGGGGAAATCCAGCGATAGTCCTGAAGCCAATAGCCCTCACTGCCTGACTCTTAGGGTCCGTTCAGTATCTTACAGAGTTGCCATCTCTCTTGAATATGGCATTGATCACCTCCTTGATGGTGCGGTGGGCTGCTGCCTGGGAGACCCCACACATGTCCTCAGTGGCTCCCTGGAAAGAACCAGATGTGTAGAAATTGAGTGCCATGGTGATCTTCAGGGCCATGGGCATTGGGTGTCCACCGAAGCCCATGGATCACAGCTCGTCCTGTAGCATGGCACACAAGGCAGCAACAGCCTCCCTGGAGAGTCACAATGTTTGCTGACACTGGTGCTTCGACATTTGCAGGTAGTTGAGATGAGTTGGTACACTCTCTGGCACAGATGGGCACATCTTGGCATGGCCAGTTGCTGTTGCTTTCCAACTGGAGCTTCATGGACATGCCCAGCCTCCCTCTAAGCTGCTGCTGCATGGCACATGGGTTCACAAGACTGGGTGGATGAGATCCATGCCAGCTGTCTGCCTCTCCCATGTACTGTCCTTGAAGAGACGATCTTGCCTTGGGACCTTCCTGTTGCTATTCCCCTAGGAACACATGCTAATGCCCCTCAGCGGCCACCCTTGCAGAGATCCCAGCACCAGAGAATGCACCCACTCTTTCACCCGAGACTGTGTCCAGTACTGCAGGCTGCCAATGGCCTCCACTCAGCCTTCTTCCACTATTCACTTTTCACCATGGCAGCCTTCCCAAGGTGGCACTAAGGACTTGACTCTGCATGGCCACCTTTAAATGGCCGGAGATCTGAAGGCATGTGATCCCCATGTGCTGTTGACTAAATTTGAACCCCGTCCCATAAAATTGGCTTCAACTCATTGCAAATGCATTCTAACATTTGACCGAGTATGGAATCAAGGAGCCCTAGCAAAACTGGAGTCAATGGGAATCAGGGGGAAATCTCTCTGCTGGTTGGAGTCATACCTAGCGCAAAGGAAGATGGTTGTGGTTGTTGGAGGTCAATCATCTGAGCTCCAGGACATCACTGCAGGAGTTCCTCAGGGTAGTGTCCTCGGCCCAACCATCTTCAGCTGCTTCATCAATGACCTTCCTTCAATCATAAAGTCAGAATTGGGGATGTTCGCTGATGATTGCACAATGTTCAGCACCATTCGCAACTCCTCAGTTACTGAAGCAGTCCGTGTAGAAATGCAGCAAGACCTGGACAATATCCAGGCTTGGGCTGATAAGTGGCAAGTAACATTCGCGCCACACAAGTGCCAGGCAATGAACATCTCCAACAAGACAGAATCTAACCATCTCCCCTTGACATTCAACAGCATTACCATCGCTGAATCCCCCACTACCAACATCCTAGGGGTTACCATTGACCAGAAACTGAACTGGAGTAGCCATCTAAATACCGTGGCTACAAGAGCAGGTCAGAGGCTAGGAATCCTGAGGTGAGTAACTCACCTCCAGACTCCCGAAAGCCTGTCCACGATCTACAAGGCATAAGTTCAGGAGTGTTTTGGAATACTCTCCACTTGCCTGGATGGGTGCAGCTCCAACAACACTCAAGAAGCTCGACACCATCCAGCATAAAGCAGCCCATTTTATTGGCACACCATCTACAAACATTCACTCCCTCCACCACCGACGCACAGTGGCAGCAGTGTGTACCATCTACAAGATGCACTGCAGGAATGCACCAAGGCTCCTTAGACAGCATCTTCCAAACCCGCGACCTCTACCAACTGGAAGGACAAGGGCAGCAAATACATGGGAACCCCACCACCTGCAAGTTCCCCTCCAAGTCACACACCATCCTGACTTGGAACTTTATCGCCATTCCTTCACTGTCGTTGGGTCAAAAATCCTGGAACTCCCTTCCTAAAAGCACTGTGGGTGTACCTATTCCAAATGGACTGCAGCGGTTCAAGAAGGCGGCTCACCACCACCTTCTCAAGGGCAATTAGGGATGGGCAATAAATGCTGGCCTGGCCAGTGTCACCCACATCCCATGAATGAATTTTTAAAAAAACTCGCTGTTCACCAATTCAACTTACAGTCCTGCCGCTACATGGCAGCAATGCCACCTTGAAGCTTTCCAGCTGCTGATAAAATCCGGAACCGACGTCATGATGTGGGGATTCTGGGTGACTGCGCCCACCCTAATCGTTCGGCCCCCAATGCCTCCACTCCCACTCCTGCTGGCCGTGCAAAATTCTGCCCATTGTGCGCAAGTAGAGAAGTAGTCTTGGCATGTAAGTTGAAGGAGCGCATGCACAATGACAGACATGCCAAGCTTGCAACTTATCCGGCTGTCAGTAAGTGGCCACCATTCCTGTAGCTAGGTTGTGTGACAAAATTTATATATGTGTGAAGCCCTTCAAAGTTGTTGGTGTTGCCAAGGCTTTCATACGTAAGTTACTGATATAATGTTCATTCTATGCATATGCATTGTCAGCAATTAAAGAGGCTTACTATGGGCCAGCAATAAATCTGCAGCAGATTGCCCAGTAATGCTTTACAGCATAGGTACACAATCCAAGGGCTGGATTTTGTGTTGGAGGCAGGCCTCCCGGTGCCAGACCAAAACAGGCAGAGGGAACCGCGCCTCTGCCTTCCCCCCCTCCCCACTCCCAGAGCAATCCTCCAGTCTTTTTGTGTCAAAGTTCTAGGAGGCAGGATCCCCGTCCCTGTAAAGACTTTAAAAGGATGGGGATTTCGCCTCCAAGAGCTGCTGACCAATCACAGGGCTGGCAGCTCAGTAGTATCGGCAGCGCCACAGGGAATGATGGCCACTGCCGGTACCGCAGAGGCCTCAGTCCCAGGCCCAGTGGTGGAACCCTGGACCAGAGGAGGTGAAGCGGGGTTGCCCGGGCCTGGTGGAGGCCCCCCCTCCCTTTCCCCCACTCCCCCACCCCCCGCTAGTAAAATCCCACCAGTGGCAGGAAGAGGCCCTTAACTAGCCCTTAATGGAGCACTTAAGGGCTTCACTTTCCCTCTGGGCCGGAAGGCCGTTGTCGGCCTATCGGGCAACGGGGAGGCGACAGGCCCTCCACACGCCCCATCATGATAGTCCGTGCCCCGCAGCCTCCGATCCTGCCTCGGGAGTATCGTAAAACCTAGCCCCATGTTTATGGTAAATTGCGCTGCTAAGCAAGCTGACTATGCAAGCTTCCTCATTCATGACATTTTTTTGTGTCTATTCCCAGGTCTTGTAGGATGCGCACACAGCATTGTGCCTGCCTGCCATCCCATGCTAGTCACGTTGTCCTGCTGTCTTTTGCAGACGGTGTCCTAAAGCAGCAAAGAGGACAATCCACCTCCACCCACTTCATGCAGTAACACTTACACATCACCAGCCATATAACTAAGGGTTCAAACATTGCACTGCTCGATCGCTAAGCTACAGACCCCAGTTCCTGC
Organism: Heterodontus francisci; assembly: GCF_036365525.1. Taxonomy (NCBI): domain Eukaryota; kingdom Metazoa; phylum Chordata; class Chondrichthyes; order Heterodontiformes; family Heterodontidae; genus Heterodontus; species Heterodontus francisci. The sequence continues at coordinate 41,044,518 of NC_090382.1, forward strand.
CTCCACATTTACTTCTGATGAAGGGTCACTGACCTGAAACGTTAACTCTGCTTCTCTTTCCACAGATGCTGCCAGACCTGCTGAGTGGTTCCAGCATTTCTTGTTTTTATTTCAGATTTCCAGCATCCGCAGTATTTTGCTTTTATCCACATTTACTGTACTAGCCATTGGCTTTTGCTAACTGCAGCTTCTCTACCCCTCTCCCCAGCCCCTTCCCTCCAAAAACTAACCTTTGGAAAGATTATAATAAAGCATTTAAAAGCTAATAACATTTCTGCCCCTACATTTAATGTTTAAATTTTCCCAGCATCTCAGTAAGGACAGCTGACACAATTTCCACCCTCCCTCTAATTATTCCCAGTCGGTGATCCAAAAGCAGCTGTATAAATTGGAATATGTTAAAGGCTTTAACCACAAGGCAAACCTTGCTGCCGGCTTTCGCCGACAGCATCTGGTGTAACTCTTCACCGTAGTCTTTGTTGTCTTTTCTCTGTTTTAAACTTTCATGGGAAAATGTTGCAGTTTATAAAGACTGATTTTTGATCTCTGTAACCAAACTTGCTGCGCAGAAACAGCTATGATGTGCATTTGTCATTGTGGGTTTAACAGCTAATATAACAATCAGCTGTACCATAATCTCCACCACCCCACCAGCAAAAAGTACCACATGGTGTGCTTGTAATCTTCACAGGATTTAATATAACTTGCACAGCAAGCTGGCAAAAGACCTGACCAGTTCCCCAGGTTGTACTGCATTGTACAGTTTATATGGAGACAAATGCTGCAAATCATTAAAATAAACATACCATCATTCATGCAACTCAATCGGGGAGCCAAAGAGCCATTAATTTCAATCTCACCTGAAGAAATCGGTGTAACATGTATACTTCTTTTGTCTGAAGCAGTGTAGTTCCAAACAATTGTAGCAATAATACACAAAAGTGTTTTTTAAACTTTATCAGAAAATGTTTTCCCTCAACCACTTACAGCTGTTATTGAACTGAATGAGAGCTTATTTGCTACAGAGTAGCTGTAAAACTTCTTGGGAGGCCAGGAGATTGAGAAAAACATTTATTTCTTCACTGACTCGATTTGTCCTATTACATTCTTTGGGCTGGATTTTAAAAGCCCGCCGCCAGTCTTGGGGATAAGCTGAAAAAATGGTGGCCCGCCTGTGTGGGTTGCACACCAAAGAGCCACCGCAATCCCAAGCGTGGCGGCTCATTTACATCGTCATGACAGCCCCCAATCTCAAGGAGGGGGTGGACTGTCCGTCCCCGGCAATGGCGTCAGCTGCCTGTGCGCAAGCGCTGACGTCATTTTTAAAGGGCAGCCAGCACTGTCGTCCAATTTAAATTTTTAAAGTCCTACCCCGCAAAATTAAATAAATACATATCTAACGCCCCTTTCCCGCCCCCAATAACAATTACAATAACTATTTGCCCTTCCCCCCCAAAAATTATCTTTTACATCTGACCTCTGCCCCTGTAAACTGCACAAAGTTTAAAGCTCAACCCTTCCCACAATCTCCTACACCCATTACATTTATTTGACCCTGTTCCCCCACCCCCGCACTGACAAACATACCTCCTTCCCCCTCCCCACCCGTGTGGCACCGCGTTTCCCCAGACAGGGATCTGAAGGTGCGGGAGTGCTGGCCGCCGTGCAGAAGATTGCAGTGGGCCCTCAAGATCGCAGGTAAGTCTATGTAAATTTATTAATTTTATTCATGTGAATATTTAAATTATGGTCCCATCACCCTGTGGTGTGGAGGGGGGCTGGGGGGGAGGGGGCCGCCCCAAGCCTCTCCACCGCCGGGAGGATCGGGCCGGGCTGCCCCGGCGTCGAGGTGCATGGCGGGCCTCATCTGGAGTCACCTTCAGGCCCCCGCCACCACGGAACCTGACGTCAGGGGAGAACAAAATCCAACCCTATATTTGCAGAGCTCTGTTTAAAGCAAGCTCCAAAAACATTCCAGGCATACCCCCTATCATTTGAATCCAAGACTATTGATTCTGAATCACATTTATTTGAGAGGGTTCTCATCTAAAATGTTGGATAAACATAACTAAATTTAGCTGCCTTTTACTCTCGGTGGTGTCCTGCATTGTAGACCATGACCTTTCACTCAGGTTTCTTCATCAAAAATAGACTTTTATTAGACAAAATTATTGGACATGTTGGGACTCTGGCAGCCCACTGGTAAGCCCTTAGAAAGATAGTGTCAGCAACACCATTGGCGGGAAGGGGCAGTCTGTCATACCCCACCATTTCCAGGATGCTACAGTCAGGCAGGAGGCCTCAGAGCCTCCCCCCAGTGGTCTTGCCTAGTTGACGGTATCCTTGACTTCCTTCTATTCCTAGGTACTGCCCTTTGTCAATATTATCTATAAGAATGGACATCTCCCAGCTCTACCACCCTTAGCTCCATAATCATCAATATGCTGTCTGACTGGTTGTCTGCATTTAAGTCATGGATGAGCCTGAATTTTATTCAACGTAACAGTGGTAAGAATTAACCTATTAAGCTTGACTAGCATCAAGAACTCCAGATTCTATCCCCAGATCCCATCCTTGTGACTGCTCACTCATGGTAATGGTTTGAATAAGACCTAATGCTGTGCAAGGTCAATGTCCTAAGCTTAGCTTCAAACTAGATATGCTGAGCAAGATTTTGCCCTTTGAGTTGGGACACTGATTTCGGGGTCAAATGGGGTCACAACCCTGCACTGTGTGGGAAATAGTCACCCGGCAGTGATTTTCCCCAAATTGGCCAGAGGGCAGACTCACCATCCAATTAAGGATGGCGGGTGGGCTCTCAAATTTGGAGGGCCATTAGGAAGCCCTCCAGTACTGAAGGAGCAGCGGCTTACAGTTCAGGTAAGAGACAGAGAGGCTGCCTCTATTTTGAGGCTCGCTCTCTCCAACATTTAAAATTTTAAAATTTAAAAATGTCTTTAGCAGTTGAACACCATTGTGGAGGGGGAGCTCCTCCACACTGCAGCCTATGGCTACAGCTAAGGCCAGGCAGGTGGAGAGGGTCTCAAAATTTTCTTGGAGCGCTGCCACCACCACCCTCCACCTCCCCCCCCACCCCACAATGCACCCCTCCCCAACCCCTCCATTCTGCCATCAGGAGGCCGCTTCCAGGCAGCTGGCCTAGTCCCCGACACCTGGGGAGGTCCAGAGGACGAGTGGAAAATTCCAGTTGACCTCTGACAATAGGCCTTGATAGGCCTTTAACTGTTGATAATTGGCTACTCGTCGCTTGCAGACAGTTAGCCCTGCCATCTCTGGGGAAATGGCCCATGGGCAAGATGGAGCTGACAAACTCGATGCGAATTTTCCTGCCTGCCCGCCTCTGCACTCACCCCCATCGGGGCTTAAAAATTCTGCTCTCTATCACCAAGACTGAAACTTTCTACCTCTGCAACATTGCTCACTTCTGCTCTAACCCACAGCTACTGAAATCCTTATCCATTAATTTCTCACCTGCAGGCTCCTTGCCAGCCTCTCAAACTGTTTTTGCTTAAATTACAACCTGTCCAAAACTCTACCAGATGCATTCTATCATTCATTGAATTCTGCTCAACCAGCACCAGGTAATTATAGACCGGTGAGCCTGACGTCAGTGGTAGGGAAGCTGCTGGAGAAGATACTGAGTGATAGGATCTATTTCCATTTGGAAGAAAATGGGCTCATCAGTGATAGGCAACATGGTTTTGTGCAGGGAAGGTCATGTCTTACCAACTTAATAGAATTCTTTGAGGAAGTGACAAAGTTGATTGATGAGGGAAGGGCTGTCGATGTCATATACATGGACTTCAGTAAGGCGTTTGATAAGGTTCCCCATGGCAGGCTAATGGAGAAAGTGAAGGTGCTTGGGGTCCAAGGTGTACTAGCTAGATGGATAAAGAACTGGCTGGGCAACAGGAGACAGAGAGTAGCAGTAGAGGGGAGTTTCTCAAAATGGAGACGTGTGACCAGTGGTGTTCCACAGGGATCCGTGCTGGGACCACTGTTGTTTGTGATATACATTAATGATTTGGAGGAAAGTATAGGTGGACTGATTAGCAAGTTTGCAGACGACACTAAGATTGGTGGAGTAGCAGATAGTGAAGGGGACTGTCAGAGAATACAGCAGAATATAGATAGATTAGAGAGTTGGGCAGAGAAATGGCAGATGGAGTTCAATCAGGGCAAATGCGAGGTGATGCATTTTGGAAGATCCAATTCAAGAGTGAACTATACAGTAAATGGAAAAGTCCTGGGGAAAATTGATGTCCAGAGAGATTTGGGTGTTCAGGTCCACTGTTCCCTGAAGGTGGCAACGCAGGTAAATAGAGTGGTCAAGAAGGCATACGGCATGCTTTCCTTCATCGGACGGGGCATTGAGTACAAGAGTTGGCAGGTCATGTTACAGTTGGATAGGACTTTGGTTCGGCCACATTTGGAATACTGCGTACAGTTCTGGTCGCCACATTATCAAAAGGATGTGGATGCTTTGGAGAGGGTGCAGAGGAGGTTCACCAGGATGTTGCCTGGTATGGAGGGCGCTAGCTATGAAGAGAGGTTGAGTAGATTAGGATTATTTTCATTAGAAAGACGGAGATTGAGGGGGGACCTGATTGAGGTGTACAAAATCATGAGAGGTATTGACAGGGTGGACAGCAAGAGGCTTTTTCCCAGAGTGGGAGTTTCAATTACTAGAGGACACGAGTTCAAAGTGAAAGGGGAAATGTTTAGGGGGGATATGCGTGGAAAGTTCTTTACGCAGAGGGTGGTGGGCACCTGGAACGCGTTGCCAGCGGAGGTGGTAGACGCGGGCACGATGGAGTCTTTTAAGATGTATCTAGACAGATACATGAATGGGCAGGAAGAAAAGAGATACAGAACCTAAGAAAATAGGCGACATGTTTAGAGAGAGGATCTGGATCGGCGCAGGCTTGGAGGGCCGAAGGGCCTGTTCCTGTGCTGTAATTATCTTTGTTCTTTGTTCTGTTCTTTCAACCTCCACTGGCATCCTGCCCCCAACACTATGAATTTAAAAAGTTAGACGCTCATTTAAAGATCTCCTCATGGCTTTGCCCTCCTAAGGTTGAAACACTCGCCCACCCAGCATGCCAGCTTATAGCCTCTACTCTCCTAGCACTGTCCTCCTGGGCATCTTCTCCTCTCTGTGCTCCACCTTCAGTGGTAGAGCTTTCAGCTGTTCCATCCTCTACTCTGAATTCTCTCTCTAAATCCATCAGCCATGCTACATTACTTTCAAAAGCCTCCTCAAAATGTATCTCTTCGACTGTGCCATTGCTACCTAATTTTCAATGGTCTATTTTTTCTCATTTGTGAAAAACCTTTGCTAAAGTTACTGCATAAATGCAAGTTGTTGATGCTAACTCATTTACATGAGCAGACAGACTGTCAGGCAGGGCACTTTATAGTGTTAATCTAAAATTATAGCATTTATTGGATTTTAGAATGATAATACAGTCTTAAGTACCAATTGTAAACCAGCTTCAAAAAAAGAAATGCAGCATAGGCCAATGCATCGCAGTTAGTAATTAAAAATGTTATTTATGCAGTCACTCACAAGACTGTTTTAATTGTGCCCAATGCATCTGGACTAGATGGGATATTTCTAGCATCCCAAAAGAAACAAATAATTAGTCTTCATTTTTTTTCCCTACATTATATTTCCCTACATTATATTAATGACTATACTTGAAAAGTACTTCAATGCCTGCAAAGTATAAGACTCATAAACAGGGGTCTCACTTCCCTTTAAAGTCCTGACCCCTTACTAGGTATCAATGACACAAAACAAACTTTAGATACAATTTCCATTTTGTGTGGAAAATCTTTATTAACCCACAAGCAATAGTACATACTTAAAACACCAGTTGCTTAGTTAGACCCGCATACAGGAGTTTGTTCCCAGATGGTCGGTGCACTGAACAAATTCTTCTGAGTAACTTTCTGTGACTGACCAAGTCACACTTCCCTGGCTGCAGCAACAATGTCTTTATGGGCTGTGGATTTTTACCTCACCCTGATCCTTTGTCTCGAATTGGGTCATCTGAATGGGTTTCAGTACCTTATCAATCCCTCCATGGCTTTGCGAGACTACCTGCATGTGTTATTTCCTGCTCTCAGCAGGGGGTTCTTAGGTGCAGACTTGCAATGGAGATAATATATGCATCTTGATAAGGCAGGAAGAAAATCATTCACACATATTCCAAGAGGCCATTGTCTATGAGAGCTGTTGTAGACAGAGCGTCTGATGTTGTAATAGTCTGGACCACCATTTTAATGACATGTCCTGACATGTCTGTGTGTATGTGTCCATGTTCAGTTAAACTGTCTTTATTTTTTTTTAAAGTCCAACATGAGCCCCAGTGATGATGTCATCGGTCAGAATTCTTCTCCCTTTGTCCTGATATCCTCCGCACTCCATGTTCCTGCCACCCGGTGAGCTCCACATGCTGGTCCACACCACAATTTATTACATTTTACATAAACAGAAATACAAGGGAGATTCAAAATGCCTTACAGCATAACAAAAATACAAGAAGTATTAAAATACCTTACAAAAGTGCTTTGGGATATCCTGAGGTCATGAAAGGCACTATATCAATACAATAAATACAAGTCCTTTCCTTTTGTTTTTGTAGTCAAAATTGATCATTTCAGAATTTTCTTAAATACATAGCATATACCTAAGAATAGACAATGCATTCTCAATTTCCCATCAAGTAAGGCATAAATCAGGGAATTAGAGCTCATTTATTCCAACACTGGTAGTGAAGAAATGCTTGATAACACTTTATAGGCCACCATCAATGCTCAATAAAATAATCTAAAGATCCGTACGAAGTAGTCAACATGGTATTAGAAGCCATAAGTTATGCCTCATGAATCTGCAGGAATTCTTTAAGGAGGTAACTAAATTAGTGGAAGAGGGATCTAATTTACTTGTATTTTTGGAAGACTTTTAATTATTTTCAATGTTTGATGCTTCTAAAGAAGATAAAGAGGTACGGAATTAATTGCAAATTACTATGCTGAATTGAAAGCCATCTCAACAGTGGAAAACTGAAGCTGATGATAAATGGAGAAAGCTTTTATTTTGGAGGCATTGACTTAGCAGATTACTGCAAACATCTTCTCCAGGTCCTTTGAGGTTCATACCATTCTAAGTTGTGGACAAGGTATTTCTAATAATAATATTACAAAATTTGATCCGAAACGTGGTCACAAGTTCTGCAACCAAGTAGCTAGTATAAGGGAGATTGATAGCTGTAGGCATCTGATGTGAACCAATTTAAAGTAGCTCGTATTAGAATAGAAAATCTGAAACATGAAGACAATAATTGGTATTTACTGAGTAAAGTGGAAGAAGAAAACCATTAGGATGTGACTACTGACTCTGTGGAAAGTATCCAACAGATATCAACAGCTTCAGATTGTCTGTGCATTTGGATTGTGCCAACAGTATATCATTCACTGCTAACACCATATTTGTAATAACTTGTACAGTCTTGGGCACCTTACCTTCAGTAAGACATAGAGGTGTCATGCAGACCCCCACCTGCCAAGAATGAGGCATATTAATTTTGTCATATGAATATTGATTTTAAACTGTTGCTGGAGTGAAGAAATGACTTGCTTGAAGATCACCAGACACTGGGCTGGAACGACATTTTCATACTAAGAGACGCTGCTCGTGGAGACAAAGGACTATTCCTTGATCCAATTAATCCAAATGGACTTTGATCACCAGACGTTGAAGGTGTAAGGAAGTGCATTCCAGGCCCTGCTTAGATGACACAATCAACACAGCCAGGACTTGTTAAACCAGCTGGTCACCTACCTGAAGGCTGGAGTGGCGACAGTCGGCAGGTGGACCTGGGAAGAGGTGGATCTGGAACGGGACCTGTATAAAGAGAGAGTGGGGCTCGAGGCTCTTATCTACCGAAAGACTGGAGCGGCGGCAGTTGGCAGGCGAACCTGGGAGGAGGCGGATCCGGAACGGGACCTGTATAAAGAGAGAGTGGGGCTCAAGGCCCTCAACTACCTGAAGACCGGAGCAGTGGCAGTTGCCAGGCTCTGTCTGTGTCTCTGCGCGCTGAGTTTCAAAAAAAAACTTAGTGACATCACGAGAAATCTGTAAGCTGATTGGTTGGGTAAGTAACAGCTGTTAGTGCCTGTAAATAGCTTAAAAAATTGGGAGCCAGAAAGTTCTTTTTTTTTAAAAACCTCATAACCTACCTTACGAGTGAACTACTAAAGTGTTTTTTTAATTAGTGTAATTTATTAATAGTTACTAATAATTATTACTTATTTTTTATATATATATAGTAGTGGTTTTTAGGGAATCAAGGTCCCTAGTGTAAATAATCTCAAATTTTTGAGTAAGTTAAGGGTAAGTCATGGCAGGGCAGCTCGGCACCCTGGAGTGCTCCTCCTGTGCAATGTGGGAAGTCAGGGACACTTCCAGTGTCCAGGGCAAACAGGTGTGAAGGAAGTGTCTCCAGATGCAGCTACTCGAAATCCGCATTTTGGATCCGGAGTGGTGGCTGAGGACACTGTGGAGCATCCGCGAGGCTGAGATCATTCTGGATAGCACATACAGGGAGGTGGTCACACCGCAGGTAAAGACTGCTCAGGCAGAATAGAAGAACTAGGCAGGTAGTCTAGGAGTCCCCTGGGTCCATCTCCCTCTCTAACAGATTTTCCGCTTTGGTTACTGTTGGGGGAGTTGGTTTCTCAGGGGAATGCAGCAAGAGCCAAGTCTGTGGCACCACGGGTGGCTCAGCTGCACAGAAGGGAAGGAAAAAGAGTGGGCGAGCTAGAGTGATGGGGGATTCTATCGTAAGGAGTACAGATAGGCGTTTCTGTGGCCGCAAACGTGACTCCAGGATGGTATGTTGCCTCCCTGGTGCTCGGGTCAAGGATGTCACGGAGCGGCTGCAGGACATTCTGAAAGGGGAGGGTGAACAGTCAGAGGTCATGGTTCACCTTGGTACCAACGACATAGGTAGAAATTGGGATGAGGTCCTGCAACAAGAATTTAGGGAGCTAGGTAGCATTGAATCTTCAGGTGTGATGGGGGTGGGGGGGGGGGTGTAAAAGAGGAGCTGGCATTGCACTGTTGATCAAGGAGTCAATTACTGCAGTAAGGAAGGTTGATATCTTAGAAGGTTCCTCAAATGAGGCCATATGGATAGAACTTAAAAAACAAAAAGGGGGCAATCACTTGGCTGGGGGTGTACTACAGGCCTCCAATCAGTCAGGGAGAGATAGAGGAGCAAATGAGGTGGATAGGACAATAATAGTAGGGGATTTCAACTTCCCCAATATTAACTGAGATAGTCTGAGTGCAGAAGGGTTAAAGGAGGCGGAATTCTTAAAGTGCATACAGAAGAGCATTTTGAGCCAGCACGTACAAAGTCCTAAAGAGAAGGGGCGGTACTGGACCTAATCCTAGGGAATGAATTCGACAAGTGGTAGAAGTGTCAGTGGGGGAACATTTCGGGGATAGTGACCATAACTCTAAGATTTAAGGTAGTTATAGAAAAGGACAAATATGAACTGGAAATAAAGGTACTGAATTGGGAGAAGGTAGATTTCAATATGATAAAACAGGATCTGGCCAAAGGGGACTGGGAGCAGCTACTTGTAGGAAAGTCTACATCAGAAAAGTGGGAGTCATTCAAAAATGAAATAGTGACAATTCAGGGACAACATGTTCCCGTAAAGGTGAAGGGTAGGACCAATAAGTCCAGGGAACGCTGGATGTCAAGGGATATAGAGGATTGGATAAGGAAAAAAAAGGAGGTTTATGACAGATTCAGAGGGCTGAAAATAGCGGAGGCCCTAGAGGAATATAGAAAGTGTAGGAGGGTACTTAAAAAAGTAATTAGGAGAGTGAAGAGGGGGTATGAAAAAACACTGGCGGGCAAGATAAAGGAAAATCCCAAAGCATTTTATAAGTATATTAAGGACAAGAGGATAACCAGGGAAAGAGTAGAGACCAAAGTAGCAATCTGTGTGTGGAGCCGAAGAATGTAGATGAGGTTTTGAATGATTACTTTTCATCTGTGTTCACTATGGAGAAGGACGATGTAGGTGTCGAGATCAGGGAGGGGGATTGTGATAAACGTGAACAAATTAGCATTGAAAAGGAGGAGGTATTAGTGGTTTTAGCGAGCTTAAAAGTGAATAACTCCCCAGGCTCAGATGAGATGTATCCCAGGCTGTTATGTGAGGCAAGGGAAGAGGTTGCAGGGCCTCTGACACAAATTTTCAAATCCTCACTGGCCACAAGTGACGTGCCAGAGGACTGGAGGACAGTGAATGTGGTACCATTATTCAAGAAGGGTAGCAGGGATAAAGCAGGTAATTAAAGGCCAGTGAGTCCAGCATCTGTGGTAGGGAAACGATTGTAAAAAATTCTGAAGGACGGGATTAATCTCCACTTGGAGAGGCAGGGATTAATCAAGAATAGTCAGCATGGCTTAGCCAGGCGGAGATCATGTCTAACTAACTTGATTGAATTTTTCGAGGAGGTGACTAGATGTGTAGATGAGGGTCAAGTAGTTGATGTAGTCTACATGGACTTCAGTAAGGTCCTGCATGGGAGATTGGTTGAAAAGGTAAGAGCCCATGGGACCCAGGGCAATTTGGCAAATTGGATCCAAAATTGGCTTAGTGGCAGGGGGTAGAGGGTGATGGTCGAGGGTTGTTTTTGCGAGTGGAACCCTGTGATCAGTGGTGTACCATAAGGATCGGTGCTGGGACCCTTGCTGTTTGTAGTGTGCATGAATGATTTAGAAATGAATATAGGAGGTATGATCCGTAAGTTTACAGATGACATGAAAATTGATGGTGTCATAAATAGTGAAGAGGAAAGCCTTAGATTACAGGATGATATAGATGGGCTGATAAGATGGGCGGAGCAGTGGCAAATGGAATTTAATCCTGAGAAATGTGAGATGATGCATTTTCAGAGGGAACCCCTAGACCCCTTTCTCACCTGGTCATAACAGAGGAATTAGAAAGGCTTTTGAGAAAAGATGTCTGGATGATTCCAGAACAAGTATTCAAGCCAAGAGGAGAGGCTTACAGGATTAAAATTAATTTAATTGGAACCAAAAGCACCTGATGGTGTTTACAGGATATTTGCCAAAATGTGATAAGACTATCCACACAATCAGTTCTTTTCATAGAAAATCTACATCCAAAGATGGCCTGTCAACCTTACATAATGTAGGAGCCAGGAAAATGAATTGTAAGCCAATAAAGGGATATAAGTTTTAAATGTCTTATTGATAGACTCACTTATATTCTCACTGTACCTACAAGTATACTGTACAAGACCATTTTAAATCTTGGCCTTCTTTGGATGCTTTTTAGTCATAACTATTTACATAAAAACTGGACTGCACTCTCATATTCCTGCTCTTTCACAATCCTTCACCCATTACCTGTCATTCTCTCTCCCTCTTAATCCCATTCTTCCATATCTCTCGTGTTCTCTACTTCCTATGCATTGTGAAGGGAAAAATGTACTTAATTTTATAGGAACCAAATAAAGAAAAAAATTACTTCATTATTTCTGAGCTCATCTATTGCAAATCATTTTCCGATTCATTTCAGTGGCGATGCGTATCATGGATTCCAACAAGTATCCTCCTCCCACAATAATGCTCTTACCATGATCACTGCCATGGTGAGATCTGCTAACATGACTATCTGATATCTCTGCATATGTTAGGAAGCTGCACACATTAATTTATCAATTCTGTTCTCAGTGTTTTTTAAACTTCCATTACATTGGTTTGAACCCAGCAACATTTTTAAGAGCTGGTCCTAATGCAGTTTGTAGCACTAGTGAAGCATGTCATTTGCAGCCTGACCTTGGTTAATTAAATACCCTTCCCCCTACTCATAACTGCTTAACTGGGTACTTTTGATCCACCAGTGTAAAACATTTACTGCACATGAAACCTATACCACAATTTGCAAAGTATTCTTATTCCTACCCGAAATAGCCTTAGCTGCCTTATTCTGTATAGCAATAGGTAAGTGTAAAATTTATTGATACGATTGTGAGTTACTGCATTTTGTATACACTGCAGGTTCCTGATCAGAAACTATGGTGTCTAATCCTTGGGGGAATTTTAACTCTTCCCTCCTCAGTGCAAATGGAGCAGCCGAGCATTTAAAGTAGAGCAGCTCCATTTACTGCTCTGTTCACGCCCCTATCTCTGATTTTAGCGCTGTAGGTTTTAACAGTGGACGAGGAGCTCACCGGACTTAAGTGTGTGTCTCATCACCGACCTTTTAAATGGGGCCTGAGCAGGGGAAGTAGCCATTGCTTCACCACTGGGCTAAAGCAGCTCGGCAGCTGGTGCGAAGTAAACCTCCAATAAGAACAGAAAGTGCTGGAAATACTCAGCAGGTCTGTCAGCATCTGCAGAGAGAGAAGCAGAGTTAACATTTCAGGTCGGTGACCTTTCATCAGAACTGGCAAAGGTTAGAAAAGTTATAGGGTTTAAGCAAATAAAGACATGAATGTAGGAGGTATGATCAGTAAGTTCGCAGATGACACGAAAATTGGTGGTGTGATAAGTAGTGAGGAGGAAAGCCTTAGATTACAGGACGATGTAGATGGGCTGGTAAGTTGGGTGGAGCAGTGGCAAATGGAATTTAATCCTGAGAAGTATGAGGTGATGCATTTTGGGAGGATTAACAAGGCAAGGGAATATTCAATGGATGGTAGGACCCTAGGATGGACAGAGGGTCAGAGGGACCTTGGTGTACTTGTCCATAGATCACTGAAGGCAGCAGCACAGGTAGATAAAGTGGTTAAGAAGGCAGATGGGATACTTGCCTTTATTAGCCGAGGCATAGAATATAAGAGCAGGGAGGTTATGATGGGGCTGTATAAAATGCTAGTTAGGCCACAACTGGAGTACTCTGTACAGTTCTGGGCACCACGCTATAGGAAGGATGTGATTGCACTGGAGAGGGTGCAGAGGAGATTCACCAGGATGTTGCCTGGCCTGGAGCATTTCAGCTATGAAGAGAGACTGAAAAGGCTAGGGTTGTTTTCCTTAGAGCAGAGAAGGCTAAGGGGGGACCTTATTGAGGTATATAAAATTATGAGGGGCATTGATAGGTTAGATAGGAAGAAATTTTTCCCTTAGCGGAGGTGTCAATAACCAAGGGGCATAGATTTAAGGTAAGGGGCAGGAGGTTTAGAGGGGATTTGAGGAAAATTTTTTTCACCCAGAGGGTGGTTGGAATCTGGAACACACTGCCTGAAGAGGTGGTAGAGGCAGAAACCCTCACAACATTTAAGTAGTATTTAGATGAGCACTTGAACTGCCATAGCATACAAGGCTACAGGCCAAGTGCTGGAAAATGGGATTAGAATAGTTAGGTGCTTGATGGCTGGCACAGACACGATGGGCTGAAGGGCCTGTTTCTGCACTGTATAACTCTATGACTCTATGATGGGTGGGGACGGGTGGAAGAGAACAAAAGGGAACGTGTGTGATAGGACAGAGGGCCGGAGAGATTAACTGACAAGGATGTCATGGGGCAAAGGCAAAGAGAGAGTGATAATAGTATGGTGCAAGACAAAGCATTAGTGCAGAGAGAGTGTGAATGACAGAACAATGAACAGCCCTAACCAAAAGCACAAACATGAAAAACCTAGTAGGCAGGTACACGGTTAAAAAAAGACAAAACAAAATAAGTTAAAATAAAAATAAAAAGGGCCAGTCAAGCTCTGAAATTATTGAACTCAATGTTCAGTCCAGAAGACTGTAGAGTGCCTAATCAGAAAATGAGGTGCTATTCCTTGAGCTTGCATTGATGTTCACTGGAGCAATGTAGCAGGCCCAGGATAGAAATGTGGGCATGTGAACAGGCAACCGGAAGCTCGTGGTCATGTCTTCAGACTGAGCGGAAGTGTTCCACAAAGTGGTCACCCAATCTGCGTTTGGTCTCCCCAATGTAGAACAGACTGCATTGTGAGCAGCGAATACAATATATAAATTGAAAAAGTACACGTAGATCGCTGCTTCACCTGGAAGGAGTGTTTGGGGCCTTGGATCCTGCTTGTGATTGCATGGGAAGGTGCCGTGGGAAGGAGAAAAGGTGTCGGGGATAATGGAGAAGTGGGCCAGGGTGTCGCAGAGGCAACAATCCTTTCGGAATGCTGACAGGGGAGGGGATGGGAAGCTGCTGCGCACCATGCAGGAAGTGGACTGATAGCATTTCAGTGAGGCCCTGGGAGTTAAAATAGCATGGGCCTGAAACTGTCGCCCTGTTTTCTGTCCACCCAACTGCCCGGTCAAAACCCACTAGAGGTAAAAAGTGAACTCTTTATTCCTAAAGTCTAATGTGAACAATGAATTCTTCACATCTTCCACTTTATAATGTCAATATCTAATCTAAACCTCTATCCACTAATTACAAACTTAAAAATAAATTTCGGATTCCTCTTGCTGATGTCAATTGCCTCTTATTTATCTATTTTAATATGGACTTTAGTTATTATCAAATGATTTTGTATGATTCTCAATCTTCACTGTTTACCTCTTTGAATCTTACAGCAAACTTCAGCTTGACCTTTAATTTATTCTTGACCTCATTATCAAGCTCCAGAATCTTGACCTTGCTCAGTTTTCGCTTTTTCACAGACTGTGGTTTCCTTTGTACATTATTTAAGATAGTATTCTGTTTTAATTTTAATTCTTACTTCTAGGCCAAAAATGCTCTAAGGTCTCGCATTCATATTTTAGTTTTGGCCATAGCCTACTTTATATCTATTTTTTTCCTCATTATCTTCCAATGCCTCATGTTTTATTTCACTTAATATTTTGCATTGGGTAATAACCACTTGCCTTCCTCTGTCTCACAGTTCATGATTCTCTCCAGTGCTTGGAGCTTTACATTAGCCTGGAGCTCTGGTTCATGCTATTTGAATGAGAAAATAATCCCTCAAAGTCTCAGAGTTCAGATCCAGTCTATTCCCACAGGACCATGTTTGCAGCTGAAGCCATCCGTTAATGAAACAAATATTATAGAGCTAGTTTTGAGAAATAAACTGGAAATAACTAAAATAATTCAGGAAATGAACTTGAAAGCATAAGCAACACACTGCTTGAAGGTCTGTGTCAATTTGTGAGACTAGGACAGGAAAAACCTAGACAACTTGAATTAGAATGTGGTTTTCTTTATGATTTGTTCTCTGGATATAGCTGATGCTGGCAAGCCATGTTTATATTTCATCTCTAGCTGCCCTGTAAAGGTTAATGTCCTTCTCCTTGAACCACTGCAGTCCCTGTGGCGATGGTCCTCCCATGATTTTTTTTTACAATCATAGCATGGTTACAGTACAGAAGGAGGCCATTTGGCTTATCATACCCATGCCAGCTTTCTAAAGGAACAAATTGGCTAATCCCATGCCCTGTCCTTTCCCCTTATCCTGCAATATTTTTTCCTTCAGGTATTTATCCAATTGCTTTTTGAAATCCGCAATTGAATTTGGCTCCACCACTCTTTCGGGCAGTGCATTCCAGATTGTAACCATTTGCTGCATAAAGTTTTTCCTCATGTTGCCTTTGATTATTTTGCCAATCATATTAAATCTTGCTCTCGACCCTTCTGCTAATGAAAATAGTTTCTCTTTATCTACTCTGTCTAGACTGTCCTGATTTTGAACACCTCTATTAAATCCCCTTTCAATCGTCTCTGCTCTAAGAAGAATAACCCCAGCTTTTCCAATTTATCCACATAGCTGAAATCCCTTATCCCTGGAACATTCTCTTAAATCTTTTTTGGACCCTCACTCAAGTCTTCACATTGTTCCTAAAGTGTGGTGCCTAGAACTGGATACAATACACCAACTGAGGCTGAACCAGTGTTTTATAAATATTTAACTTTGTTTCCTTGCTTTTGCGATCTATGCCTCTATTTATAAAGCTGAGTGTGCCATATAACTTTTTAACCACTTTCTCAATATGTCCTCCCACCTTCAACAATTTGTGCACATATACCCCCAGGTCTCTCTGTTCCTTTTTTTTATTCATTCATGGACTGTGGGTATCGCTGGCTCGGCCAGCATTTATTGCCCATCACTAAATGCCCTTGAGAAGGTGGTAGTGAGCTGCCTTCTTGAACCACTACAGTCCTTGGTGTAGGTACACCAACGCTGCTGTTAGGAAGGGACTTCCAGGATTTTGACCCAGCAACAGTGAAGGAATGGCGATATCGCCCCAAGTCAGGCTGGTGTATAGCTTGGAGGGAAAAACTTTCAGGTGGTGGTATTCCCATGCATCTGCTGCCCTTGTCCTTCTAGGTAGTAGAGGTCACAGATTTGGAAGGTGCTGTCGAAGGAGCCTTGGTGAGATGCTGCAGTGCATCTTTTTTTTTAGAGATACAGCATTGAAACAGGCCCTTCGGCCCACCGAGTCTGTGCCGACTATCAACCACCCATTTATACTAATCCTACACTAATTCCATATTCCTACCACATCCCCACCTGTCCCTATATTTTCCCTACCACCTATCTACACTAGGGGCAATTTCTAATGGCCAATTTACCTAATAACCTGCAAGTCTTTGGCATGTGGCAGGAAACCGGAGCACCCGAAGGAAACCCACGCAGACACAGGGAGAACTTGCAAACTCCACACAGGCAGTACCCTGAATTGAACCCGGGTCGCTGGAGCTTATAGATGCACTCCCTTTAGAATTTTATCCTTTATTATATATTGCCTGTCCTCATTTTTCCTACTGAAATGTATCAATTTGCATTCTCTGCATTAAATTTCATTTGTCACTGTCCAACCATTCCACCATCCTATCTATGCCCTCTTGAAGACTATCACTATCCTCTGCACCAAATACCTTCCTCCAGTGGGAAAAACAACTGCACCACTACTCTCTGTTTCCTGTCATTCAGCCAACTTCATATTCATGCTGCCAATCTCCCTTCTGTTCCATGGACCTCAGCTTCTCTGGCAAGCCTATTATGTGGCACTTTATCAAACGCCTTTTGGAAGCCCAATCCTTGTCCCCACCATCCTTGCAAGCTACTGTCCCAACTCCAACCTCCCTTTCCTCTCCAAAGTCCTTGATCACGTTGTTGCTTCCAAAATCTGAGCCCATCTTTCCTGGAACTCCAATGTTAGGATCCCTCCAATCAGGTTTCTGCACCTGCCACAGTACCGAAACAGCTCTTATCAAAGTCACAAATGCCATCCTATGTGACTGTAATAAAGGTAAACTTTCCCTCCTCATCCTTCTCAACTAGCCTGCAGCCTTTAACACGGGTGACCACACCATCTTCTTCCAAAGCCTCTCCACTATCATCCAGCTGAGTGGGACTGCTCTCTTTCTCCTGGTTGCAATTTTATCTATCTAAGCATAGCCTTATCACTTGCAATGGCTTCTTTTCCTGCTCCCATACCATTACCTCTGGTGACCCACAAGGATCTATCCTTGGCTCCCTCTTGTTGCTGCCCCTTGGCAACATCATCTGAAAGGTCAACATTAGTTTTCACATGTATGCTGATGGCACCCAGATCAACCTCACCACCATCTTTCTCGACTCCTCTGTTGTTGCTAAATTATCAGACTGCTTATCCGACATCAAGTACTGGATAATCAGTTTATGCTAGTACCTCCGCAATTTTAATCCTCACTTCTCTCACCATCCTCAGATGCATCCCATTGGTCCTGGTGACTCATCAACTTTAAGTACAGCAAGTTAGGTAGGGAATTCCAGGATATTCATCCAACAATTATGAAGGAATAGTGAGTTACGTCCAAGTTCAGACGGTATGTGATTTGGAGGGGAGCTTGGAGTTGATAATGTTTCTATAACATTGCTGCTGTTGTCCTTATTGGTGGCAGAGGTTGTCGGGGAGGAAGGTGCTGTCAAAGTAATCTTAGTGAGTTGCTACAGTACATCCTTTAGATCATTTATACTGTTATGATCCTGTAGTTTTTTTTCTGGGAAGAATGCGGTGTGCCTTTAAGGAGCAATACTGCTTTAAGGCAACAAGCTCCAAAGACTGAGTCAAAGGATGTATTCTCATTGCCATAGGATACAGCCAGCTTCAAATATGCAATCTCGTTGCTGTAGGATACAGCCACTCAAGACCAAGGACACAAGATACAATGTTGCCGATTGACATTTGAAACTAGCTGAAAAACTGGCTTTTGAGACATAATTAACAGATACATACACAGACTGTCCTCCAGCATATACTCAAGGAAAAGAGAGCTCTCTCTCTCAGTTTATTTAAACCCTATATATTATACTCTCAGAATTCTGATGCCCAGCCAGATTACTTTCTAAAAAGAATATAACCAAATTCATTTAATTACTGACTGGGCATTCATCATTTCAGCTGAAATTCATCGCTGGAAAAGAAGAACATCAATTCAACTGCTGAATTTGACTACGGATTGTTCTCCCGTTGAAGAACCTTTTTTTCTCATCGGACGGCTGTGAGGACTTCAAGCAACCTTGGACTGTTCCACATTGGAAGATTTCACTTCAGCAGGAAAGTAAATATGCAAGGACACAAATTTTTCTATTTTAAATGTTGTTTATATCTTAGTAGTGTCTAAGAATTTAGTTTTTCTAATTAAACAGTTAATTTGTTGATCTAAAGACAACTAGTTTGGTTAGCCTCATTCGGGGGTTAATAGATGGTACAATTTGGCTGGGTCTTTCTTCAATTTGGAATGTTTAAAATGATATGTTAGGCGATCTATGGAGGGACAGGACTGAATCAACAGTGCGTTTCTCCCACCACTATCAGAATTGTATATTTTGATTGGGGGCTTTGACTTGAGCAGTCGGTCATAACAATACCAAAGAAGGTTGGATTTTATGGGCCCCCCTGAGATGGGGTCAGAAGCAGGAGGCCCACAGAATTGCAATGGGAGGTGGGCGACAGAAGGTTTATTGCCTCCCCGTCACCAAACAATTTTGTCGGGGATGGATAGGCCAATGACGGCCTTACCAATCAGAGGCCAATTATGGCCCTTAATTAGCCTATAAACAACCACTTAAGAGCCTCTTCCTGTCGCCACTGGGATTTAACCTACGGTGGGGTTGCCTCCTCCACACAGGAAGGTCACCCAGTAATATAAGGTGCCCTCCCTGTGGGCTTGGTGGGGGGGGGTCTTGCAGGGAAAGACACCACCTCCCTGGATCCCCCACCCCCTGCACTTAACACCCTCCAACTCGCACCCATCTCCAGCCTTTCTGGAGATCCCGCCTCACCTACATCTGGTCTGGGCTCCAGTGCTGGGCCTGGGTCTAAGGCCTCTGCAGTACCGGCATTGACCACTGCTCCTGGTGACACTGCTGATAGTGCTGAGCTGCCGGCCCTGTGATTGACAGGCAGCACTTAGAGGTGGGATTTCCATCTTTAAAGGGACAGGGTTCCCAGCGCCTGTAACTTAAGTACCAGAACAATGCAAGATCATGCTGGGGTGCTCGGAAAGGCCGAGGCGGGGATCCCCCGCCTTTTTGGCCGGTGCCTGGAGTCCTGCTAGCATCTCTCATGCACAAATGTCATTTACTCACCAAAGCTAGTGACAGTATTAGATAAACACTATTACAAATAAAGAGCACCCTTCAGTTCCTCCAATAAAGCGATTCTCTTAAATTCACATGTCTATATGTCAGTTTATCACTGTCAATTCCAATTCAGCTCTAAAAAAATAATTAACAAAAAGTTCTGCTACAAAATGTTGAGCGGTTGTTACTGAATGTATTATTCAGTTGCAAAATATTTAGTCACTATCTGTAAGATTTTACTCCAGAATAACCAATTTATATCTAAGCCAAATCTCTTACCTGTGAGCAAAAGTGCACTTTTAACGTAATGCAATTATATGATACAGACAACTTTCAAATAATATTGACCACTCAGGTTATCTGGCCTCAAACTGGATAGTAAATGATGCACTTTGCAGTTACTGATCTTTGGCATACTTGTAAAACTTGTCCTTTAATCCAATTAACAGCAAAATAAATTCAGTTAATTCATGTTTCTAACATGGTCATTGAAAGATAATACATTTTTACTATGTCTTCCCCAACAATTTTTAAAACTGCAAATGCAGCATAGATTTTGTTAAGGAATCATAGGACTTCATACATTAAGGTTGATTAAAGATATATGTTACATTGTATTTACTAACTATTGTATATAGGTCAGCAGCATTCTGTTTTTTCCAGTATCAGTGAGCCCCATTAATCTTGTATTCAAGAAGGACTTACAGTCATGACCTCTGGAGATTCCTTGGATTTCCTTGCCTGCTTTCCCCGCAATGCAAGTTCTGCAACAATGTGATTCCACATGGATAGCAGTGGAATTGTGACATTTATATAGAAGTAAAAGTCCAGCAACTTTCAACATGTCATTGAGTTGGTGTCCCAAATGAAAGTAATGCACGCCAGACCATAGAAGTCAAGACATTCCCTAAGTGACTTCTGACATTTTAAAATGAGTTACATAACACAAGCCTTTAAACTTGTGTTTGAAAATAACCTAGCTGCAAAAGGTTAAAGGCTTGGAGCAGTGGTGTCCAACCTTTTTGCATTGGGGGTGGGGGGGGCACATTACAATTTTTGTCTTACATAGGGTCCAGTGAGACAATTTTGGAAAGATAAAGGCATTAAAAATGTATCTTACTATTAATCAAAACAACAACAAATGTGCATTTTTGTAAAGAACCTTCAGATGAGAAGACTAATTTATTAACTTACTTTCTTGTTACTATTTTGGGCACTGATTTAGTGAGATCCCTGGCATTTCTTTTTTGCTTGCACAAGTAGTCCATGTCTGCTCACACACTTGTTATAGTGATATGAAGTATTCCAGATAGGTGTCCATCTGTCAGGAGTGATCTAGATTGCTCTCTCTCTCCCTCCTCTCTGTCTGTCTTTCTACCCCTCCCTCTCTGTGTCCCCAATCTGTTCTCCCCCTGTGTTCACCCCTCTCTGTGGTCCCCCCTTTGTGTCATTTCCCCCCCCTCCCGCTTTGTGTCACTCTCCCCCCCCCTCTCTCCGTGACCTTTATCTCTTCCCTCCCACTCTCTATCTGCCATCTCGCTCTCCGTCCCCTCTCTGTCTGTCCCCCTCTCTTTCTCTCTGTCCCCCTCTCTCTATCCCTCTCTCTCTGCCCTCCCTCTCCCTCTATCTCCCCCTCTGTTTACCCTCTCTCTCTCTGCCCACTTCTCTCACTTTGCCCACCCCTCTCTTTCTCTGCCATCCCGTCCCCTCTCCCTCTTCCCTCCTCTCTTTGCCCCCTCTCTTTCTCTCTGCCCCCCCCTCTGCCCTCTCTCTGCCCACCTCTCTCTCTCTGTCCCCTCCCCTCTCTATCTCTGCCCACCCCCTTCTGTCTCTGCCTCCCTCCCCCCTCTCTCCGCCCCCCCCCTCTCTCTCTCTGTCCTCCTCTCTCTGCCCCCTCCTCTCTCTCTGCCCTCCATTCACCTTCTCTCTCTCCCTCTCTCTCTGCAGCCCCCCCCTCTCTCTCTCTCTCTCTCTTTGTTCCCCCCCCCCACCTCCCTGACAGGTGCTGCATGACAGTAGGAACAGTGGTTTCCAAACTTCGGACAGATTCAGGGTTTTCCAATGGGTTCCGATTTTATTTCAAAAGCCCACCAGAAAACCCTGAATTTGTCTGAACTTCAGAAACCGCTGTTCCCGCTCTCCTGCAGCACCTGACAGCTGTGAATATGGTGTTAATGAGCTTTAGATAAAGATCTGAGCTTAGAAATTCCAGTTGTGAAATGGACAGTGCGATTGTTTTTTTAAAGCCAGGTGAGGACTATTTTAAAGAAGAGAAGCCACCTTCCCTTATCATTCAATGGTATCACTCTCACTGAGCATCCTGGCATCAATAGCTTGGAGGAGTCACCAAGAGGCTAACTGCACCTTCGTCTGGTCGGAAAGAAGAAGCCAATGGGAAATTTTTCATCCCTGAAATTACCAGTCACGGACCTCAAAATGTTTTACCATGGACATTGATGTCCATGTATGGACATGTTGCCGATCCCTGCATAAAATCCAGTGCTGGCAATGGAGGTGGGTGGGTATTGAGTCCAGTGGAAAAGGTAGAGATCAAGTGAACTGCTGTGGAGTTGTTGAGCTTTTAGGGTATTCTCGCAGCTGCAACCCTCCAGGTAAATAGACAAAGAGGCTTTGAGGAGTCAGGATGTGAGCTATTTGTCACAGAGTGCCAAGTCGCTGTCCTGCTCTTGTAGCTAAGGTGCAGTTAGCCTCTTGGTGACTCCTACAAGCTATTGATGCTAGGATGCTCAGTGAGAGTGATACCATTGAATGATAAGGGAAGATGGCTTCTCTTCTTTAAAATAGTCCTCACCTGGCACCTATATGGCGAGAATGCTATCTGCCATTTTCCAGCCCAAGCCTAGATGTTATCCAGATCCTACTGTAGGCTATCACAAGCTGCTTCATTGTCCAAGGAGTTGTGAATGGAACTAAATAATGTAGAATGATCAATGAACAGCCCACTCTCCTGACCTTATGATGGAAGAATATTGATGAAGTAGCTGAAGATGGTTGGGCTGAGGACACTCCCTGAGGAACTCCTGCAATGATGTCTTGGGGTTCTGATACTGGCCTGTAACAACCACAACTAGCTTTCTTTGTTTCAGGAATTGCTCCAGCTACTGGAGGGTTTTCCCTTTGAGATCCATTGACATTAGTTTTACTTGGGTTCCTCAGTGTCATACTCAGTCAAATGCTATCTTGATGCCGAAGGCAGCGACATTCACCTCACGTCTGGATTGAGGCTGTGATGAGATCAAGAGCCAAGTGGTTCTTGCCGAACCCAAACTGAGAGTCAGTTAATGGTTTATAGATGAGTAGGCATTATTGATGATTCTATCACATTAATGATAATTGGGATGAGGCTAACAGGGCAGTAATTGACTGGGTTAGATATATCTTGATTTTGTGGATGAAATGCTCTGGGAAACGTTTTGCATTGTCATATAGATGTGAATGTCATAGCTATATTGCAGCAACTTAGCTAGGGAGTGAATAGCTCTCGTGCACAGCTCTTCAACAATACAAACAGGACATTACCAAAACCCATAGCCTTTGCTGTGTCCAGTGCATTCAGCCACTTCTTCATGTCATGTGGAGTGAACTGAATTTGCTGGATACTGGTGGCCTAAGGTGACAATACAATCATTCCTAAACAAAAAACATTGACAGTTTCTTTGTAAATCAAGTCAATATTTAACAACATATGGATGCTTAATAGCTTTGTCTGAAATTTAGTTTTATAGATACAGCACTGAAACAGGCCCTTCAGCCCACCGCGTCTGTGCCGACCATCAACCACCCATTTATACTAATCCTACACTAATTCCATATTCCTACCACATCCCTACCTGTCCCTATATTCCCCTACCATCTACCTATACTAGGGGCAATTTCTAATGGCCAATTTACCTATCAACCTGCAAGTCTTTGGCATATGGGAGGAAACTGGAGCACCCGGAGGAAACCCATGCAGACACAGGGAGAACTTGCAAACTCCACACAGGCAGTACCCGGAATTGAACCCGGGTCGCTGGAGCTGTGAGGCTGCGGTGCTAACCACTGCGCCACTGTGCCGCTTTACTCTCCTACATGAATTATTAATCCATTTATGATAAATGTTTGTATGCTCAGACCTCACTGATAATGTTTGAGGACAACAAACAAGGGAGGTTGAAAAGCTAAAGGAAATAATTTGCTATTTCAACCTGTCATTCATGAAATCCTCACCCAATCCTGAAGGCAGCAAATGGTCACAAAATAAAAGCAAAGTGAGGGAAAAAAATAAATAATTAAGATGCAGTGAAAAAAATCCTAAAACATTAGGTTACCTAAATATATCTGTGTTCTTCTTTCTTCCATTTATTTCATTTTTTTCCATTTTACTCTAGTTTATGAATTCTTCATTTTCCATGCTTTTTAACATTTGTTTCATAATTATGTTTTGCTTCCTGCCCTATTATTTATATCCATGATTTCCAACATGATTCAAATATTTTTAGACTGGATGAGACCTTGCAGTGCTGGGACATTTTCTCCAGTCAAGGTTTGCAGTGAAGAATCTAGGGGAATAATGAAATGCTGCATCTTTTAGATTTCTTTTGAGTGTTTCCACTAGTATTCTTCCCCAGTGTAATGGTGCTGCCATTGTAATTTAACACGGCTCTAATCACTGAGATTTAACACAAATGAAGCAGCAATGTGGTAATAGTGGTGATTTTGCTAACACACATATTCAATTATTTGAACCCTAAAAGAATCCCAGGATGTATGACCAGAATAGTTGCGTAAAAGTCTTCAAAGGTTCTGCTAGGGATTTGCAGTAAGACAACATTTGGGACACTGTGTTCTGTTCTGCTTACCATGCCATAAGAAAGATAGAGAGAACACTCTGAAAAGCAACAACACTGATCCCATATGTAAACTGTGTGAGCCATGAGTAAATACTGGAAGAGCTCAAGCAACAATCTGGAAAGAAGCCAATTAGCAAGGAGATTAGAGGGGAGATCCAATAAAAGTATATCAGGCATTAACTAGTAAGCTAAACTAAGAATGTTATTTCATACTAGGACCAGAGGATGTAAATATAAGTGAGTAATTTTAGCCATTCTTACATGATACCACCTTAACCTTGTTGATCTAGGTTCAACTGCAGCTCATACATTTTGACTGAATCAGAAACAATTCAGGATCGGATAACAGGTTTGTTTGGATATTGCTGAGTTTACTTAGCTAGACTGTTATTTTTGGATCCCCAACCCAATCTCACAGTGTATAGTTCTTTACCAACACAGAGAGCTGCTTGAATTTCTTCTTTGTCCCTTGGCCCAGAGATTTTTAAGTCCGCAGGAACTCCAACAGCAAAATGATTGACACAACCAGTCATATCAGCCCAAACCTACTAAAGCCAAACAGAATGAGCCTGACTGTGTGACCAGAGGGCTGTCCAGTGAACCCTTTAATCTGCCATGTCGCTACTCACAAGCCCTTTCCCCTCACATTCGATGTATTGAAAAAAATAAATTGCAATGCTTAAATGCCACATATGCATGCTTTTAGTCAACCTGTATGTATAAGCTGTCTAAATATAAACTTATTAACAGCTTTTCTGTCAGAGCGATTTAGAGAGCAAATTTTTTTTTAGAATTGCCACAAAATCCAAAATCTTATATAAATAGTAACTGGTGTTTGACAGCATCTCCTTGTTCCTATTTTTACATTATTAACTCACATTCTGAGATAGCCCAGGACTGATATTTTGAGATGGAGAGTTGGAGAGTTTTGCTACATCAGTAACAGGAAATGAAATTGAAATTCAGCACTCTAGGGACGATACAGAAGAATAGACATTGCCTTCCAAGGTCAGGGCATGCCTGAATATGTTGAATTTGGTCCTATGAAGAAAATGGAGATGTAAAAACCTTATGTGAAGAAAACAGCTGTTCAAAAGTCAGTTGTTGTTGAGTGGTGTAAACTCTGTTCCTGGAATATTTAGGAACAGGGAATGCCATATCACTGCGATAATCCTTGATCATGAGGAAGCTGTTAGTGTCAGTCAATGTGGAGCTTGCCAACTACTTCAGAAAAAGCTTTCCTCTCCTGTTTAACTAT
The DNA here is from genome assembly GCF_036365525.1 of Heterodontus francisci. Taxonomy (NCBI): domain Eukaryota; kingdom Metazoa; phylum Chordata; class Chondrichthyes; order Heterodontiformes; family Heterodontidae; genus Heterodontus; species Heterodontus francisci. The sequence continues at coordinate 41,070,247 of NC_090382.1, forward strand.
AAACTATAAGAGGAAAACAAAACCTTCCCGCTGTTGTAGCATTAAAACTCCACCCCCCCCCCCCAACTTAGTTCACCATTTCTTTCTCCCCCACCCACATTGTCTGCCCGAAAACCAAATGAATGGTATTTCTTGGCTTCCTCCTGAAGACCCCATCATCACAGATACCAGTTTTTAGCCAATTTGAATCACTCCATGTGATATCAAGATATGGCAGATTGAAATACACCCAACAAAGGCTACGGGTCTTGACAACGTGTCAGCTGCAGTGCTGAAGATCTGTGCTCCATAACTAGTCGCACCTCTAACTAAGCTGTTCCAGTACAGCTACAACACTAGCATCTACCTGGCAATATGGAAAATTGCCCAGTTATGCCCTATCCACCAATAGCAGGGCAATCCAATCCAGCCAATTATGAACCTAGCCTACTCCCAATCATCAGCAAAGTGATGAATAAGTCATCAGCAGTGCTATCAAGCGAGACTTGCTCCCCAATAACCTGTTCACCAATACTTAGTTTGGGTTATGTCAGGACCATTGTATTTCAGACCTTATTACAGCTTTGGACCAAACATGCACAACAGCTAAGTTCCAGAGGCGAGGTGAAAATGGCACCTTGACATTAAAGCATTAATTCACCAATTTTGGCACCGAGCTGCCCTAGTAAAGTTGAATTCAATGGTGATCAAGGAGAAAACTCTTCACGAGCTGGACTCAGACCTGGCACAACAAAAGATGGTTGTGGTTGTCAAAGCACAATCATTTCAGCCCTGGGACATTGCGTCTTCAGGACAACATCCTAGGTCCAACTATCTCCAGTTGCTTCAGCAACGATATTCTCCCCCGTCATAGGTAGGGCTGTTTTCTGAAGATTGAACAGTATTCAATTCCATCAACAGCTCCTCAGATAATGGAGAGGTTCATGCCACATGCAGCAAGACCTGAGCCACATTCAACTTTGGACTGATAAGTGACAAGTAACATTTATGTCACACAAGTGTTAGGCAATCGCCATCTCCAAAAAGAGAGAGGCTGACCACCTCCCTTGACATTAAATGGCATTACATCCCATACCATCAACATTGTGGGGGTCCACCATTAGCCAGAAAGTATTTCTACTATTTCTACTATTAGTAGAGCTAAGCTGTAGAGTAAGCCCAACAACATCCAGTACTTTAAGCCTGTCCTCAGAAGAACACCCCGACTGCGCCATTATAAATAATTCTATTTTTCCCAAATGCCATCCTTGTGGTCCCTTGGTATAAAATGACATTTAGCGCAGTTTGTGGTCAATTTTGTGGAAATTTGTTGCGTGTACTGATACTCACAAAAATCATGCACAGGCAAGTTTGGGACCTGGTACATCAGGACTCTCATGGACAACCCCAACAGCAACAGACCAGAGCATCTCACTACCATCATAGCTCGGGAACTCAGGTGCCTCGACATCGACATTGCCACACTAAGTGTGATACAATGTGCAGGAGAGGGCCAACTGAAGGAACAAGGCAATGGATATACCTTTTACTGGAAAAGTCAGGAGAGGAACAATGCCTCCATGGGGTGGGCTTCGCCATCAAAAATGAGCTTGTCTGGCACCTCACCAACTTCCCCTGTGGGATAAGTGAGCGCCTCATGGCTGCCCAACTCACCTTAACAAGAAACAGGCCTGCCACTGTCATCAGTGCATACAATCCTACTCTTGAGGGAACAGACGAGGCCAAGGAGGAATTCTACACCGACCTTGAGCAATCCCTAGCCTGAATCCCAGCAGATGACAAACTGATCCTCCTCGGAGACTTCAATGCCAGAGTCGGGAAGGATGCAAATATCTGGAAGTGGGTGATTGGCAAGGAAGGAGTAGGCAAAGCAAACTCCAACGGAGTCCTCCTCCTGACAAAATGCATTGAGCATGACCTCGTCATAATTAATGAGGTTCTGCCAGCGAGACAAACACAAGACCTCATGGCAACACCCATGGTCCAAAGCACTAGCACCTGCTTAACTACATCATCGTTCGAGCAAGGACCGCAGAGGTGTGCAGATGACCCGCGCTGTGACAGGTACCAATGACTGCTAGGCGGACCTCTGCCTCATCCGATCTACCATCTCCAACAGCCTAGCCCCCAAGCAGCAGAAGCAACAAAAGCAATGCCACAAGAAAATTAACATTGAGGGCTTCAAAGATCCTGCTAAAGTGGCCTTTCTCAGTCAGCGCCATACTGTCAACCTCTCAACCTCCAACCATCAGGAGCCGCTGTGTGTCATCAGTGTCTGTTCAGCCCTATAGGCCACCATAACAAGCAACTGCAAAGACATCCTGAGGACCTGGCTGCCATACCACAAGAAGTCTAATGACCTCATGTCAAGGTCAGTGGATGCGTCTTCACATTTTATCTCCTACCAACTGCACCACCAACCTCTCACGTTGCTCAGTGTGCCACACCCCTATCACTCACCCATTAGCAGTCACTGGCACTCAAGTCTAATATCCAGATACTCCACCTCACCCTCACACACCTTCCAATGATGCCAACCTCACACCCAGCTTCTGCTTCGTCTACATATCTCCCACTATTCGATTGTGGTAGGCACATCACCCAAACACAGTGCAGAACCATTACTGACATTCTGACCTTCCTCTTGCAGGACAAGGTGGCACACAATAGAAGGAAGAAGAGTAGAACCTGTGGGGAAGAAGGGTATCTGCATCACGTGAGACCTATGGAGGAGACCATTCTCTACATCATGGGGATGTCTATGACAGAGTCTGTGACATCTGCCATCGCTGAAACATTGAGGATGTCGGTATCCGCCTGCCTTATGCATCTTCTCAATTCCGAGCTCACCCTTATCCTGCCACCTGGCATGATGATCAAACAACAGGTGGTGTGGCACTGGACCTCTTGCTTTCCTTCCCATCCACCTTCCCTCACATTAACCCTTCGCTTTCTGATTTCTTGCTTTCAGACAACCAAGAACTGCCATCTGCCTAGCCAAAGCACACACAGGAGGAAGAGAGAAAGCAACAGCATACGACTGATGAAGAAGCCCCATTACTTGATCTGACACTTGCAACTACCAGCTCAAAAACCATCACTGCCCAAAACATACAGGCATGTATAGAGGTGGGATCAGCACATGGTGAGTCACTGGGTACATGTGGGCTGCAGCAAGGTCAAGGGAAAGGTAGTTTGTTTGCAAGCTCACCAGAGGGCGAGGTCACTGATGAGTTCTGCTACAGGAGACTCAGATGAGGACCAGATGAGATGAGGGGTGGCATATAAAGAATGCTGAACAGAATACACACCAAGACTCTTGGTGCATTGGCTGGACTGCCAGACAGCCTCTTGTCACTGTCAAGGATTATGGAGGAGTCTGGTTCTAATTTGGCAGAGGGCCCGCTCCACAGTCTGTGCTCCATCTCCCTGTTGTGCTGCAGACCCAGAGGCACTGCAGCTGCAGCCCCCATACCTGTTACAGACTTTGAGTGGACAGGTCACTAAATCCTCTAACCTCTCTGTGAGGATGCAGCAACACACCCTGCCAAATCTAGGAACTCACCACAACACCTTGAAAAACACTGTACAATGCTTCCAAAGATATTGCAGTAGCAGATATTATTCTCAGTTACTATATCTACAAGTTGGGTGCTTGGCCCTTTAAATAACATTGGTACTGGGCCCATTTTGCAGCTGAACGCGTAATCTGGTGAGTGGCAAGCAAATACATTGAAAGGACCTCTGTGGTCCAAGTTCAAAAAATCAGTGCAACAAATCAGCAGGGGTTCTGATGTAAGGTCACAGACCCGAAACGGTAACTCTGCTTCTCTCTCCACAGATGCTGCCAGACCTGCTGCGTATTTCCAGCACGCTCTGTTTTTATTTTACAACAAATCAGCTGGTTGGGGGTAAGTGGCATCATGACAGCACCGGTTCAGAGGCTTCCAATGCATGGAGGGGTTGCCCGTGCAACAACCTTTGCAGTGTGCGGCACCACATGGATTGTGCCTGAGGTAGCTGGAGGAGCAGCACACCCCACTTGGATGGCCTCTGGTTTCTGTAGTGTCACTCTATTCCATTAATCTGGACTGCTTTCCACCAAAAGACCCAGAGATGAAAGAGCTAATGTCCTAATTTTAATCTCTCACGCTCAATGAAGATGTGACAGTTGGAAAGTTAAAATAGCAGTAAAGTACCATTGCCTCTCTCATCACCATTTTAATTCCAAGTTTTGGGGAACATTGGATGCACTCATCGCAGGCAGGCATTGGCCTTGTTAATGTGAAAATCAGGATCCTAAGATGCAAATATGCTTTCAACACATTGGCTGTCAGGAAGCTAACAGATTGTGTAAGTCCTGTTGCCTGCTGGAGCTTCCAATGAAACCTAGCGACAAGCAGGAGCGAGGCCAGTGTAGACTGAAACAACTTTACTGTTTCTTCTGGTGTTTCCACATGTCACAGTGCCTGCAAGCAACTACACTTTACATTACTGTATAAAAGAGGAAATTTCATATCTGGATAGATGTAATCCATTATTTCACTCCAGTGGCAGTTTTAGGATGCATTGGGGGTGAAATTGATCTTGGGTGTTATTACAAAAAGGACAAGAAAATCAGATGGAGTGTAAAACAAATTGCCAAATCAATGTCACCCATTTTGCAATATTGTCCAAGACCAATTTCACCTCCCCCTCCGCCCCCAATACAATGTGGTTGATTGTGATGGAGGGTTGAAATATAAGACAAGTAAGAAAAACTGTAAGAAGACCATGAAATACATGATTAGCATGAAGCACCTGTGTGCACTGTCATACTGGATTAAACTTAAAAGGGTTGTTTCAGTGACGCTTATTTGAAGAGAAATTCTGTTTCTGTCTTAGGGATATATTAGCATTTCAGAGAAATCTGTAAAGCAAACTAACAATATCTTTGTACGTGCCTTTATATTTCAAAGCAGACGAGAGTATATGCTGGAGGACGTTTATTCACTGGATTCTGTAAATCGTTATACATAACATTCAGCTATCCGGAGGCTATTTATCCTGCAAATCTTTACCCTCCCTCCACCCCCCAGCCCTATATTTGAGCCTCCTAAGAACATGGTCAAATGGCTGCTGGGGGACAAGGGATGTCCTCTATGCACGTGGCTCACGACATCCCTCGATAAACACACCACACATGATCAATAGAGGTATAATCAAAGCTAGGAGCCACCAGAATGACTGAGTACAGCCTAGGGCTGCTGAAGCAGAGGTTCAGATGTTTCAATAATTCTGGCAGCTCCCTTCAATATACACTACAGAATCTCCCATGTCATGGTGGTGTACTGTATCCTGCAGAACCTCACCATACAAACAGACCTGCTTTTGGCTGGGGGGCGGTCAATGGGACATCTCTGTGGAGCGGAAAGTGCCACCTCACCGGAGATTTATCCCACTTAGAAATTCTAAATGTCAGCATGTTAATGATGTCTTTATGGAGACATTAACCTGCTCATTTTAAAGGGGCAGAATCTTATTAAAACAGACACACTTACAGCAGGGAGCCCGGCAGCGGATTGGAAACCCAGTTGAATTGTCAGCAGGCTTTGCTGTGGCTTTTTAACCCAACTACAACATTAGCAGCATGGTGCTGGGTTTCCTGACTAATCACATGGTGTGGGCGCAGTGATGGCCCACACCCTGTGAATCTGTTTAAAGGGGCCCCATAGGGGTTAGAATGACTGCAGGAAACTTACTGTGAAGGCTTGTGCAACTGAAGAAATATAAGGAAGACATGGGAAGGCTACACCCTGGTTCTCTGACTCTGCCTCCAGCATGATCTCCAGGGAAGTGAGGGATAGGAGGGAAGTGATGTTTCCCATGGACTGGAGGAATATGCCAACCAGGCTGATCAAACAGGCATGGCTGGAAGTTGTGGAGGCTGTCAACAGCAGGAGTGTAATGCCCAGGACTAGATACAGTAACAGAAAAGGTTTAATAACTTCATTAGGTCAGGCATACCACTGATATCACTCTGCACAGCACTCCTCTGACTGACACACCTTGCAGCTCCACACATTCCTATCTCTCCAGGCAGCTCCTCAAATCCCATCTCAACAGCCAGCAGTCACACTCACCCTCATCCTATTGGCGTTGCACACCCATCCCTCACAGTCACCCTCTACAAATGCTGTCATTCCATCTTCCACTTCTCACACATAACTCTGTGCTTTGTCTCATTGCAGGAGAAGAAAGTACACAAATCCAGGGAGAGGCACAGAACCCGGGGTAGACCTGCAGCCATTGTCACCCAGACTGCATTGGAGAAGGACATCTTGGAGATCAGCAGGGTAGCACAGACACTGGTTGTCAGCAATGGAGAGATGGGGCTGGCCCACAGACCTAGTGATAGTATTATATATCGTACTGCCACTTGGCACTAAACAGTCACTCATACTGACTATCCTAGCAGGGATCAGCTGATTGGGTACCCATTAGAGATCGAATCTGGAACCATCCTGATCTCTAATGGCTCACTTATTCACTGAACACTATTTGAAAGCATCATGAGAATCCTTAGAAAGTGTTTTTTAAAGACAGTGTAAAGGAAAGCTATTGCCATATCAAAATCCATTCACCTTTTGCTGGTTGCATATGTTACCTTCACAATGGTGCACTGAATTTCACAAAATCGAAATGCCCAACATGGTGGGCAGGTGATTCTCACTTATGAAAAGCTTAAGGCATATCGTTAAAGCTTTACTTTAGATCTTAATGTGCATCCAAGATTTAAATGATTGATTCTGGCCGTCAGTCCACATAATTTAAAATATTTACATTCTATATTATATTATATTATTAACATTATTTGCTGAAGTGAGCACAAAAGGTAAAACATATTTCACATAGACCAGCATGTTACAAAACAGACGGATAAACAAAGACTCCAGCTTGCAGCATGACAAATATCCCTCCGAGTATTTCAACACGAATATTTAGAACAATAGCATTTTTGAAGTGTTTTCTCAAAATTCTATGAATAAAAAATGGAATCCGGTTCTATACATTTCTCTAATTATCATTTCTGGCAAGTGCTTGAGTGTGGTTTTTTTGTATAAATCATATCACACATCATGCCGAGATTTGACGACTGCAAAATAGAATACTGAAATAGTTGACTCACTTTGTTCATAGTATTGATGTTAGGAAAGTAACTTGTGAAGAGGACATAAGGGGGCTACAAAGGGGTATAGATAGGTTAAGTGAATGGGCAAAGACCTGGCAAATGGAGTATAATGTGGGAAAATGTGAAATTGTCTATTTTGGCAGGGAGAATAAAAAAGAAGCACATTACCTAAATGGTGAGAGATTGCAGAGCTCTGAGATGCAGAGGGATCTGGGTGCCCCAGTGCATGAATCGCAAAAGGTTAGTATGCAGGTACAGCACGTAATTAGGAAAGCTAATAGAATGTTATCGTTTATCATGAGGGCAATTGAATACAAAAGTAGGGAGGTTATGCTTCAGCTATACCGGGCATTGGTGAGACCATATCTGGAGTACTGTGTCCAGTACTAGTCTCCTTATTCAAGGATGGATGTAAATGCGTTGGAGGCAGTACAGAGACGGTTTACTAGACTACTTTGCATTCTTTAGACAAGGCATCAGAAGGGACAGGAAACTCCAGCAAAAATCCAGCACTCCATCCTATTTTCCCATTTGAAAACATTCTCCCTGCCAACTGATATTGGGACTAGAGTCTTTGGGATAATCTATTACAAGATTGCTCCTAGCTAGAGTAATGGATAAGTCACTAAATAAATTGAAGTGTTGAAACAAGAAAATGCCAAAAGGTCCAAACGATCCCATCGGGTGTAAATACCCAATTAAAACAAATAATTTTTGAGTGATTAAGAATTGAGCTACTAAGATTTAGAAAAAAGAACTGAGAAGCTCCAATTTCACGTTACCTTTTAGACATTGCAAGATGTAGCCTGGAGACTGGCACAGAGAATTTGATTACAATTTCATCTTGGACTGAGAAGGATATATGAGTGTATTATATGACTTGCTGAAAATCATTCTTTGTGCATCAGCCCAAGTGACCACCTTCTCACATTATTTTTGTTTTTTGCAATAAATTTTAACAAATACAATGACACCAATGGACAGGAATGTGGAGGAGACGGGGCTCCCGGCAGCAGGTCGAAAAGGTGGGGAAACCCCGCCTCGGCCTTTTCACGCACCCCCCCCTCCCCACCCCCACCCCGACCCCGGAGCGATTGTCTGGTCTGTTTACATCTAGTTTCACGAGCCCGGATGCCCATTCCTTTACAGATGAGTATTTCGCCTCCAAGAGCTGCCAGCCAATCAGAGGGCCAGCGGCTCAGCTATATCAGCGCAATTGGAAGCGGTGGCCACTTCCGGTACTGCAGAGACCTTGGACACAGGTCCAGCTGGAACCTCGGACCTCAGATAAGTGAGGCGGGGTTGCTGGGGCAATCCGGAAGGCTCCGGAGAGATAAGGAGTTTGGCAGAGGGCTAGTCATTCAGTGTAGGGGTGGGGAGGGAGTCCCAGGGGATAAAATGGTTCCTGGCAGGGGTCCTCCCTGAGCCACAGATTGCTTACGAAGGAGGGACACCCTCCCAAGCCCACAAGGACCCCGCGTGATGGAGGCAGCTGAGGGAAGAGGCCCTTAATTGGCCATTAATAAGCCACTTATGGGTCTCAATTGGCCTCTGGGCAGTAAGGCTGTCATTGGCCTATCCCGCTGCCAGAAATATAGTTTGGCCTCTCAGTTTAGAAGTCACATGTTTTGTTGATATACCCTTTATATGCCCTCCGCACACGCGATTCTATGGGCACCCACCCCTCCCCCTCCCCCAACCCACCACCCACCACCTCAGGGGGGCCCATAAAATCCAGCCCATTACATTAAGACAGGTCAGTGCTGTCACCTTATGCGGCAATACATTGCAACACAACCCCACTCCAACCTACATAGGAGTGAAGCTGGATTGCATCTGAACCTTCCATGGACACCTGAAGAAGGTTATTCCAAGGCAAAGACAAGGGCCAACTTGGTTCAAAACAGTAGCAAGTACAAGCTGGAGAGCATCAGCATCAGTGCTTCGAAGATTAGCGATGGCTCTTGTGTACTTCATAGCCGAGAACTGTACACCGATATGGACTTGTAGTAGCCACACTGGACTTGTAGATGTCCAATTGAATACAGCAATGTGGTGTAGCACTGGACCTTCAAGTCAACCTCAATACTATAACTATCTGTGTTTTTACAAATCATTCCCCATTTGCCACAACCCTCCTTGGAGTCCAGTGAATCAAGGAAAACAACATCTCCTCATCCACCAGGACCTCAACACTGCTTGAAATCGTGCAAGGCCTTTTGGACCAATATCCTTAACCTTCAACAATGTGACTTCAACCCTGATGAAGCTTGGAAAGCCGAATGGAGTTCATAAAAAGTCACAAACACCTCTTTTAAGACCCAACAAAGAAAACTCCTGGCTTCGATCTTCTGCAAAGCGCATCAGCAAACTTAACCCGCATTTGCACAAACAATGGAAGATGCAGATACTTGATGCACAAATGGATAATTAAAAACTCTCCACTGTGTGACTGTAGCACCCAGAATAGGCCATATAACAACTCAATACCCCGTTCACAAATATTAAAGAGGCATCACAGTGGTACACTCTGTTACTCCCGACACAATTATCAGCATTAACCACCTGAATATAAAATTATAGTTCTATTGCTCTACTTCTACCTCAGCCATAAGAAAGAGAGTACAGTGTTCAAGAATAGGTGGAAGCTCCTTTGAGATTGTTAGTGTTGCAGATTTTTGCAAAGTCTGAAAGCACAAGCATCTCAAGTCTGGTTTCATTTGACTATATAAATTCCAATTTAATAATAAAGATGTTTGCACTCACTCAGGCAGCTAAAACCATCCTGCTGAGAAAAAGATTTCATATAGTTATTTATAAACCAATTTTCCATGCAGCTTGCTGCTGAATTGCTATTACTACCATCAAACTCTTTCAAACACGACCCCTCTGTTTGTTCTGGTGAAACAGCAGAAAGAATTTTCAATCACATCGTTCATACTTGGATTATTGTCAAATGGTTTAATAAACACAAATGGGATAGTGGCTGCAATCTCAAGATGCTAATCTTCCTCAATCAAAGCAATTTCCTGTATATTTTAACCAAAAAGTTAATGGTGGTGTGTATATCATACAGATATCATGTGGAGGTTATGTACCATTTTACAGATGCAAGGGGTTTATATAGTTGCTGTATCTATCTCAGATATCAAGAGAAATATTAGCCTCGCCATCACCAATACAGACTATCCTGCTCTCAAGTATCTTCTTTCCTGCTGTGTTAGGCATACAGATCACTCAGTTGAGAGAGGACACACATCTGCTCTTATGGGCCAATACAACACCAAATATGATTGAATACTTTAAAGCGTTTTCAGTCTTTAGAACATAATCTTTTTTACTTGTTTTGCATGTACAGCACAATCACCATAAATAAATATATAAAGCTCCAGTTTGTTCTAGCATAGTCTAGTTATTACATTTGACTTCTGTAAAATGTACATGGGATAATGGATCAAAAACAAGAAATGCTGGAATCACTCAGCAGGTCTGGCAGCATCTGTGGAAAGAGAAGCAGAGTTAACGTTTCGGGTCAGTGACCCTTCCGAAGTTCCGAAGAAGGGTCACTGACCCGAAACGTTAACTCTACTTCTCTTTTCACAGATGCTGCCAGACCTGCTGAGTGGTTCCTGCATTTCTTGTTTTTGTTTCAGATTTCCAGCATCCGCAGTATTTTGCTTTTATTATATGGGATAATGGATGATTGACAATGAGTTACAAGACAATAATTCAACCCTGTAGTTATGAGAACTGTGAAATCCATCTGCAGTATCTTTATAAATGTCAACAGAATACAGAAATTGAAATAGTGCTTGTGACTCACTGCTGGACATTTTTTTGTGCATCATACAATATAGTGAATTTGTTTTTTTAAAATGACAATGTTCAGCTTTTTGGCTTCGCTTTTTTATATGGCAGATATGCTGATCACATGTGGATAAAATAATAATAATGGCAGCAATGATCATGTTAACAAGCAAACTACAGGCGAAAAAGTATCAGATAACCAGAACTATTAATGACATAAGGCTCTAGGGTTGTTATTAATCCTCCCACAATGGGCAGGAGTGGTAGCGGGGTTGTTAAAAATTAAACATGACCTCAACCCGTCACATACGCACCTACTACAATTTGTATGGAGCCAGGTGGTGTGGCGTTTCAAACTCTTCATTATAATATTTAAATCAGACTCCAACAATGCAGTTGGGAGCCTCATTTAAGTTTAATGGTTGCCAGGTGGGATTCGTAAGGTTCTGTAAAGCCGGCAGTGAAATAGAAACTGAAGCAGTTGGCTGCAGAAAGTAAATACTTTTTAGAGCACACCTTGTGAGCCAGGAGGAGCAGGAGGGCTCCCTCAACCTCTCGAACAAACCTTCCAATGGCTGCCGCCTCGACTCACTGCCATGATCTGCCGATCCTAAGCCTCAATCTCCAATCCTGAGCCTCCTCCTTCACAATCTGCTGACCGCCACCCCCACCCCCCAACAAGTTCCGATCCTTCTCTCCTTCCCAATTATGACTGGACAGTGAAATAGAAACTGGAACAGTTGGGTGCAGAAGGTAAATACTTTTTAGAGCACCTTGTGAGCCAGTAGGACTCCCTCAACCTCTCGAGCAAACCTTCAAATGATTGCCACCTCTACTCATAGCCCAGAGCCTTGCCTGCCCAGAATGCTTGAACTTAGAAATGGAAATCACCAACCTCTGTACAAAACCCACTCTTCATAAAATCCCAGATAATCATACCTCAAATAGATACACACCATGGAGTGGTACTGACACTATCAGCTTTTACACAGTCTTCTTAACCTCAATTGGATTATCTGTGAAAAAGTAGACCACATTAGATGATAAATATAGGGGGTTTTGCTTCAGTGCTGGGTTACCAGGAAATATACCATGCATTGTGACTATTAGTACACCAAATTAATTAATTCATTCTGGCCTGCTATTTTGAAGAAGGCTTTACCTCATTTATTCCAATCACATGTTCATTGCCAATATTTTATGTTAATGGTTTTACTGCTAATACATTGTCAAGAAAACATGCTATGCCAAATGAGGATTTTTAATTAATCGGTTGGAAACCAATATTAAACTTTTAAAAAGGAAAGCTGGGATCCTACAGTTAACTTTTAAAAGCTGCAGCCAAGATGGCCATCACAATTTGCATTAAAATACATTACACTTCAAAGGAGAGATGAATGTCTGAGTGAACTACCACTAGAACAATGCCTCATGAATTCGGAATCAGCTAACTTCACTTCTAATGGCAGAACCTTCAAAGCTATCTTGAAACAATGAGAACAGAGAGAGATGAGGAATTCCTAGATTTGAATCTTATGAAAACGAGGACACTGAACAATCATGTGACTGCCTTCCCATCTGTGAAAAAAAAATTGGCAACCATTTGCTACAAAAAAATAAAGCTGCTGAGTTCTTTATGTTGTCTGATGCAATATAAATGAGATGCATGGAGTCCAGCCGTGCTGAAGATCTCCAACAGATTTATTAACAGCTAAACAGGTATATACAGTACAGAGCAAACTATTTACAGAACCTTGCTCTAGGTGTTACAGTTGCAAAGTGATTCTGGCTTGTAGTCACATGACTACATCCTGGTACTTAGCTCATAAGCATACGGAGATCTGAAAGGGGCATCACTCTTTAGGAGATCTTACTACAGCAAGCACAGCCACTGTTTAAAAAAGGAATAAACCCTGTTGTGGTCAAACAAAGGAGAAGGACAAGAGGGGGGTCTTCCGACCCCTCCTCACCTGATCGTAACAACATTTATAATACATTTATTGTCAAATATGTAATGTTCATCATATCAGTGTGACAGTTTTTTAAAATTCTTAATTGATTGAAATGATGTATTTCAGTTATTAACATGTGGGGAGGTGTGTTCGTAGAATCATAGAATGGTTACAACACAGAAGGAGGCCAGTCACCCCATCGCATCCGTGCTGGCTCTCTGCAAGAGCAACTCAGCTAGTCCCATTTCCCAGTCTCTTCCATGTAGCCCTGCAAATCTTTCCTCTTCAGATAATTATCCAATTCCCTCCTCGAAAGTCATGACTGAACCCTCCCACACCACAACCCTAGATAGGGCACATCAGATCCCAACCATCCTCTGTGCAAAAAAGTCTTTTGAGTTAAAATGGTACCTGTTTGAATGGTCATATTCACTATCAACCAGCATCCTCCAGCAAGAAATTCTGGAAGTATCATAGAGTGATACAGCACTGAAACAGACCCTTCGGCCCACTGAGTCTGTGCTGACCAACAACCACCCATTTATACTATTCCCATATTAATCTCATATTCCCTACCACATCCCCACCACCTACCTACACTAGGGGCAATTTACAATGGCCAATTTACTTATCAACCTACAAGTCTTTGGCTGTGGGAGGAAACCAGAGCACCCGGCAGAAACCCGCACGGTCACAGGGAGAACTTGCAAACTCCACACAGGCAGTGCCCAGAACCGAACCCAGGCCGCTAGAGCTGTGAGGCTGTGGTGCTAACCACTGTGCCACCCCATGGTAGTGGAAACTGATGATACACCCATTTCCCTGCACCTGACTGGACATAGAACTGGCTCGGTCATAGAAGACAGAGGGTATCAGTGGATGGGTGTTTTTCTGAATGGAGGGATGTGACTAGTGGTGTTACGCAGCGATCAGTGGTGGGACCTTTGCTGTTTGTAGCATATATAAATGATTTGGAGGAAAATGTAGCTGGTCTGATTAGTAAGTTTGCGGACGACACAAAGGTTGGTGGAGTTGCGGACAGTGATGAGGATTGTCAGAGGATACAGCAGGATATAGATCAGTTGGAGACTTGGGCGGAGAAATGGCAGATGGAGTTTAATGTGAGGTAATGCATTTTGGAAGGTCTAATGCCGGTAGGAAGTATACAGTAAATGGCAGAACCCTTAGGAGTATTGACAGGCAGAGAGATCTGGGCGTACAGGTCCACAGGTCACTGAAAGTGGCAACGCAGGTGGATAAGGTAGTCAAGAAGGCATACGGCATGCTTGCCTTCATCAGTTGGGGCATAGAGTATAAAAATTGGCAAGTCATGCTGCAGCTGTATAGAACCTTAGTTAGGCCACACTTAGAATATTGCGTGCAATTCTGGTCGCCACACTACCAGAAGGACGTGGAGGCTTTGGAGAGGGTACAGAGGAGGTTTACCAGGATGTTGCCTGGTCTGGAGGGCATCAGCTATGAGGAGAGGTTGGATAAACTCGGATTGTTTTCACTGCAACGACGGAGGTGGAGGGGCGACATGATAGAGGTTTACAAAGTTCTGAGTGGCATGAACAGAGTGGATAGTCCGAATCTTTTTCCCAGGGTGGAAGAGTCAGTTACTAGGGGTCATATGTTTAAGGTGAGAGGGGCAAAGTTTAGAGGGGATGTGCGAGGCAAGTTCTTTACACAGAGGGTGGTGAGTGCCTGGAACTTGTTGCCGGGGGAGGTGGTGGAAGCAGGTACCATAGAGACGTTTAAGAGGCATCTTGACAAATACATGAATAGGATGGGAATAGAGGGATACGGAGCCCGGAAGTGGAGAAGGTTTTAGTTTAGGCAGGCATCAAGATCGGCGCAGGCTTGGAGGGCCGAATGGCCTGTTCCTGTGCTGTACTGTTCTTTGTTCTTTGACTGCCAAGATTATGTCCCAAAAGAAGCACGACAATCCAGGTCATTTACTCTAGGTTTGACCTAGAGTAGAAATAATCGCTTCTTGATCTGATTGTGCAACTGTGGAATTTCTCTGTAATGATTTTTTAATAATGTCTTAATATGCAAAATTAAGTTTTACTTTCTTACCTTTCACTCTTTTAACTGCTTTGCTGGAAGGGTACGGGATTGAACACCAATCATACACTTCCACCTTATAACAACATTGTAGCAATTTTTAACTCAACTATTTTTTAATAAAATGTGTGAGTTATACCAGACTCACATTATTTAAATAAATTATACTAGTCCCTTTCGTAAACCACATCAGAATGACTGTATTCAGTTTTCTATAACATCTTACATCTGTGCTCATTTCCTGTGTCAATGTTTATATGCTTCCGTCCACATTTATAATAGAAATTGCCTATGTAAACTTGTCACACTGTAATTATGTCCTCACAATAGTAGCTGTGCTGTGACACTTCAGTTTTGCATCTCAGTGGGTCCATACAGAAACATATCTTCGAACAAACTCCCCATCTCTGTTTTCCAAGTAAGTTTTGTGAAATGCTTCTATAAAAGTAAGGACAGAATGTATGATCTTAAAACGAGGACTGAATTATATTTGCATATTCTGGTCCAATTATCTCCAAGTTCTCATCCTCTTTCAGCTAAAGACTAGATACTCCCCAACACCATGGGAGATCAAGCTGTATTAGAATATAACTTGTTCATTAAAACATTTTTAATGGTAACAACTTGCAATGCTAGAGGTCCATGTTTCTTGAAAAACTTTCAATCAATGAATAGTAAACAAGGCAGTGGCACAAAGTCAGTCACAATGCATCTAACATTCCCTGTTTCCTTCTTCCAGAATATCTGAAAAACAAAATGGTTCTCAACAACAGAAGAAATCTGAATTTCACAGAACCTTTCATCCTTTCAGTAACTATGGTAACAGTTACATGAATCATTCAAATCTATATAATGTTCTCAGTTTTGTGGAAAGTTTGGTGCTTCTATTCATTTACCTTATTCTGCTTTATAATTGTCTGCAGCAGTGTGTAACAGTTATTTTCTGAATATGTTTTTCATGGATAACAAGCATATTTGGGAGAATTCAAAAGTCAATGTCAAAAAAAAATCACAGGTTCTTCTTGTTAATTGTAAGACACTCAGGCCAGAAAATTCAGCTCTGTAAGCACCTGTTTTTGTGATGCTACAGGTGCTATTTTGCTTCCAAAATGGGGTCACTGTGTTGTGCACACTTATGCTGCTAGCTGTGCCTGATGCCATTTTTGTGAGGACATTAGAGGTCAGTATCTTCCAGAAGTATGCAGGATAGACAGATTGTGATGTCAATCAGAGTGCAACACTGAGTTGACACCAGCGCTGCCATTTTGGAGCTCAACACTCCAGCCAATACCTCTTAACATCGCACATCTGAACATGCATTCAGTAGCAGGAAGGACCCACCCCACCAGCACTATTTAAAGGGATCATTAACTACCTTCAGGGTAGTTGCTGATTGATTTCTACTGGCACTTCATGGGTTTTGTAGTGTTATGTAATGTAGGGCTGTTACTGGGCAGAATATGTAAATAGTCTGTGGGTGTCATCATGGGGAATGAACTTGTATAGAACCTTGTGTAGAGCGAAGTTGGAAGCCATAGAAGTCAGATGCATGTAAATAAACTCCTGTTCCTTTAACCATCAATCGCTCAGATAGTCTGTTGTAGGACTAATCAACCTAAACATTATATGGTGGCAATGGTACACTGAAGAAGAAAGGGAACAATTGCTGCCCTTGCTGAAGAACTTTGAGAAAGTAGCTGGACAGAACCAAGCGGAGGCGTGGCTGAAATGAATCCAAAGATTTACTCGGTACCATACTGCATCGGTCTCACACAGAAACCAGACAAGGAGCAGGTCAGTATGTTATTATATGCCATGGGGGGGATGCGCAGACAGCATCTTCATAGCACAGGACATAGACGAGGAGAAAGCTATGTACGAAGAGGTAATTTAGGTTCTGGAATCATACTTTATCAGAAAAAATTGTCGAGCATGCCAAGTTCAATAAATGGTCTCAGCAGCGAGAAGAAAGTGTTAATTCTTTGATCAATGACTTAAATAAGCACTCTGAAGATTTTGAATATGGCAGTTTGCGAAAAGAGTTAATTAGAGATAGGATTGTGGTCAGGGTGGTAGACGATGCTCTCTCAGATCATTTGCTGTCGAGAGATGATCTTACATTAACTAAAATGATTCAGCTAAGCAGGCTAGCAGAGGTTAGAAAATGTAACCCTGTTGTCATTCAAGGGGAAGGGAGAGTCCGATCTCGAAAGTAGTAGACTCCATTGAATATGTAAAGAAAGTGAAGGCGAAAAATGGCAGTCGAAGACAGGAAAGGCAGAAAGAGCATTTAGGAGCAGCAGCGTCTCACTGAAGTAGGTGTGGCCGAGTGAGGCACCAGTGGGCAAATTGCCCAACCAAAGAAGCAGAGTGTTTCATATGTAAAAAAAGGAGTCACTTCCAATTGGTATGTTGCAGCAAGAAACCAGGGCTGCAAAATATAAAAAGCAAACCGAAAGAAAATAAGAAAATTAGCAAAGTACTGTATATACATTGTGTTGAATTACTGTTTTTAAAAGATGCAGAACCATTGTGCTTATATACACTGAGAAAAGTTCCACACCCATTCCTAGAGAAAGTTAAGGAAGAAATAGCACTAATGACCAAACAGGGAGTCATCTCATCAGTTACTAAGCTGACTGGATGGTGTTCAGGTAAAGTTCCAGTGAAGAAACCAAACGGGTCCATCCAAATTTATGTAGACCTTATGCAATTAAAGAAGGCTGTAGAGTGGGAAATATATCCACTGAAGTTAGTGAATGAGAGTCTGGCAAAGCTAGGGAAAAGCACGATTTTCACTAAATTAGATGCCTGCAGTGGATTTTGGCAAGTACATTTAGATGAAGAATCTAAAATATTGACGACTTTTATAACACCCTTTGTAAGATTCTGTTTTAACAGATTACCTTTTGGAATTACGTCAGCACAGGAAGTTTTCCAAAGAACAATGTCCAGAATCCTGGAGGGATTAGAAAGGATCATCTATCGCATGGATGACGTGTTGATCCACGGTGCAAGTCAGCAGAAACACAATGCAAGAGTGTGAGCAGTGTTGCAGAGAGTGTGTCTTTTCACAACAAATGGTGAAATTTCTAGGTCATATTTTTGATGGATCAGGCATCAGAGCAGATCCTCAAAAGACGAAAGTCATCAAAGATTTTCCTGAGCCTAACAAACATCACAGAATTGCAAAGGTTCATGGGCATGGTCAATCAGGTGGGAAGGTTTTTGCCAAATCTGGCTGTGTTAAATGAACCACTGAGACATCTATCAAAGAATGACAAGACCGGGGTTAGGGGTGGGGGGGGAATTCTTATCCTGACTGCAGGGGTCTCGATGTCCAAAGAAACCAATGTCAAGATCCCCGCATCGCCTCTTCTACGGAATGCCCGCTGAATTTAGCTCAAACAGGCACTTAAGTGGACAGCGGCAGGCCTTCCACAGGATCAATGACCCCGTCGCCAGAATTCCCACCCTTGCAGAGCTGCCGGCCAATTAGAGGCCGGCGGCTGCAGCACCACAACGAAGACGGTAGCTGCTGCTGCTGCTGCTGCAAGTGGACCTACCGGAGGCCAAGGAGCGTTGCTGGAACCAGGCCTCAGGTAGGTCAGGGAGAGAGGCGTCTCACGGGCTGGGGGATGTGGAGGACTGTCAGTGAGCCCCTCTCTTCCTAATGCTGGGTCCCTCGGTCAGACACTAAGTGCCTTTTAATGAGGGCCTCCCACCCCTGGAGCCAGGAAGCAGCCGGCACGGTTTTCCATGTCATACTTCCCGTGTGGCAACAGGGCTGCCCACTGCACAGCTAATTGCGGCTGCAGCGGAAAGCGGCTCTTAATTGGGGGTTAATTGCCCAGTTAAGGGCCTCAATTGGTTTCATGCTGGGAATGCCATTCAGAGACCTTCCTGCCCTGGACTAAATTTTGGCAAAGGGAGGATGATGGTGGGAACCCCTCTCCCTCCACTCCCCGCCACCATCACACCCGATTTTATGCTCTCCCCACCTCCAAATCTGCCGTGTGGGAGAGCATAAAAATTCCCCCTGCTGTTGGTGTTGAGGTCCAACAGAGGTTTTGGAAAAATGAAGCAAAAACTTCTTTCTTCAGAAGTACTAGCACATTATGACCCAGAATTACCAACCATTATGGCAGCTGATGCATCAGCAACAGGGCTAGGTGCAGTCTTGTTTCAGGGACAAAGTGATGGGAGTCGCAGGCCTGTGTATTTTGCATCTCGTTCTTTGACAGAAATAGAGCAAAGATACGCAATCACTTAGAAGGAAGCATTGGCAGCAACTTGGACATGAGAGAAATTCGCTGACTATGTGCTAGGTCTTGGTGGTGATACCAAAGAAGCAGCAGATCCAAGAGGAGCAATCATCTCAAGGAGTTGATGAACCTACAGATCCGCAAACTGCCATCAACCCAGAGGACAACCAGAGTGAAGGGCTTGTGCATTAAATAGCTCTAGTGAAGTACAAAAGTATGAGAAGGAAGAACTAAAAGACTTGAAACCCCAGACATCTTCCACAGAGAGTAGAACATGTTATGGCAGACTTGTAAAAATGCCACAATGGCTGACATTCTGAGAAGAGAAGTCAGAGACCTGGGGAGAAATGTGGTATAATGTAATGTAGGGTTGATACTGGGCAGAATATGTAAATAGTCTGTGAATTTCATCACAGGAAGTGATTTAACAGAACTTGTGTAGAGCCTCGTGCAGAGTGAAACTGGAAGTCATAGAAGTCAGATGCATGTAAATAAACTCCTGTTCCTGTAACCATCAATCTCGCAGATATTCTGTTATAAAACCAATCGGCATCAGAATATTACAGTTTTCAGACTTGTTGAAGTCTACACAGAGTGGTGTGGCATGTGCTGTAGGACTTATTCTTGCCTTCAAGGATTCTGCATAAACCACTTGCTTCCAGACATGGGTGCAATAGTTTGCATTCCCTTTGGACTACAGCATGACAGGGAGAATGAGCAGAGGTGACATAGAGCTGCTGGCAGAGGGAGGAGGCGGAGGGGAAAAAGAGCTCTGAGAAGGAGGAATAATCATCCCGAAAGTTCAGGGAGTAATTCTCCTGCTGGAACCTCTGAGGAACAGGTTGTCAGATATCTCTACTTCACTAAGAAAGTCCTCACTGAAATCTGCCATCTGATGCAGCCACATCAGAATGCATGTCAGTGGCCATGAGATTTTATGCATCTGGCTCCTTCCAGCCTGGAGGAGGTGAAATTTGAAGTTCTGTATTCCAAGAGAGTTGAGCAGATTTCATTCTCTTTTGCCACAGAGAAGCAGGCTAAGCAAGCACAAGGCTTTACGAAGATTACCAACTTCCCTATGGTGCAGGGTGCCATTGAATTCATGCATGCTGTTTGCTGGCACTGCAACCAGAAAGGATTCCACTCCCTCAATGCCCAGCTGGTGTGTGATCATATGCAGGGTATCATTCAGGTCAATGCCCGGTATCCTGACACCAATCATGATGCCTTCATTCTGTGGCAGTCTGCTGGGCCACCATGGGTGGCTACTGGGTGACAAGGCTATCCGATGACCATGCAGCTCATAAATCTCAGTGCACAACCTACACACATGTGGGCAGAATGCATATATTGAAAGCAATGCAGTTTCATAAGTAACATAAGTGTCCTCTAAATTTGACCAAGCTTTTGGCCTTCTCCCCCACACCAGTACTAAGCAAGATTACAGCCTGGAATACCCTCCTCACCAAGCTGGATTTCTACTCTCTTCCACCAACAGAGCAAGATTTCAGCCCTGAACTCCCACCTTACAGAGCAAGACTCTGCCCCACTCACTGTGCAATGTACGAACCATTGTAACCACCACCTACCCACCCCACCTCCCAAACACCACATTATTGCATATGTTTTAGGCCTCACTCCCCACCCCAAGTGACAAAATTTTAGTCTCATTCCACCATGTGCAAGATTTTGAGCCACTCCACCTTACAGGTTACATTTTCCTTTTAAATCCACTTATGAAAAACCAATTCCCATGTACCCTCCCTGCCATCCACTGTTTTACAGTAAGGCCCCAGACTGGATTTCCCATTCACAACATCTGCCCCACTAACAAATGGCTGGCTGTTCTGTGGGTCAATCTCTTACCCCTGCTAATCTAAATTCTCCTTCCTCAGTAGTCCTTTCCCTCCTCTCCCTTCTCCCATCTCCTTTTGCTCTTCCTTTCCTCTGTCCCTTTCTCCCCTAGTGCCTGTGATGTCCTCAGGACTTGAGTGAGGTTTAGCCAAGTTTGGTACAGGATATGAGGCAAAGAGAGAGAGACAAAGACTGCGGCAGCTGAACCTAAAGGCTTCTACATTTATTCTGTCTTATTTTCACTTTCTCTTTGCTAGCATGTGTGCTCTACAGCAGCCTCGAGAGTATACAATGCACAATGCAATTTCAAAAGGCAACACTACAGTACCTTCTCCCTCCCCTCTCTCCCTTCTACTTTTTTCTCCACCATTTTCTCCCCTTCCCTCAATCCCCTACCCCTTGCCTCCTCTCGCCACTCCTCATCTTCTTTGCAAATAAGTTCAAAGTGCAGCTCGGGGTCTCACAAAAGAAAGTTTGGGCCACTGCCACACTAGGCCAACACTCCCTTCTGCGTTTGTAACATGCTTCCAGACAACTCTTCACCCAGACAGTGGTGAACCTGTGGAATTCGCTACCACAGAAAGCAGTTGAGGCCAAAACATTGTATATTTTCAAGAAGGAGTTAGATATAGCTCTTAGGTTTAAAGGGATCAAAGGATATTGGGCAAAAGCGGGAACAGGTTACTGAGTTGGATGATCAGCCACGATCATAATGAATGGCGGAGTAGGCTCGAAGGGACGAATGGCCTACTCCTGCTCCTATTTTCCTATTTTCTATGTAACTCCCCAGTAATTTACCATATTCCCATTGGAAATCTTCACTGCAGGGACTTGAGCACAAAATCTAGGCTGACACTTCAGTGCAGTTCTAAGGGAGTGCTGCACTGTCGGCGGTGACATCTTTTGGATGGGATGTTAACCCGAGGTCTAATCTTCCCTCTCAGGTGGACGTAAAAGATCCCACAGTACTATTCCGAGTAAGAGCAGGTGAGTTTTCCCTGTGTCCTGGGTGATATTTATCTGTCGACCAGCAACAGGAAAACAGAGTATCTGCTCGTTATCACATTGCTGTTTGTGGGAGCTTGCTGTGTGAAAATTGGCTGCTGTGTTTTCTACATTACCATAGTGACTACACTTCAAAAGCACTTCATTAACTGTAAAGCACTATGGGATATCCTGGGGTCATGAAAGGTGCTATAGAAATGCGAGAGTTTCTTTCTTTTACCTGTTTTAGAAGATAAGAAATAGGAACAACAGTAGGCCATTCGACCCCTCAATCCTGCTTCGCCATTCAATAATGTAACGGCTGTGCTGATCATGGCCCAAGACACCAGGAAAACTCACCTGCTCATTTTTAAAGGGCTTTCAACCCTACCAGTAAATTTAAATATTTAAAGAGCAAGTAAAGAAAAAGAAAGGCATTTCTTCTGCCCCTCTCCCACCCCACCTCTAACAATTTAATTAATTATTTTCCCTCTTCCCCCAAAACACTTACCTTGTCCACTTGACCTTCCCACCCACCCAAAACTACATAAACTTTAAACTATAACCCTTCTCACCATCCTCTACACCAATGATGCTACTTTGACTCTGTTCCCTGCTCCCGCCCTGAGAAACCCCTCCTCTCCCCTCCCCACCAGTGTTCTGCCTCATTTCCCCAGATGGGGATCCGATGGCATGGGAGTGACGGTCACAGGGCCTAAGATCGCAGCAGGTCATGAGGTGCATTGTAAGTACCATTAATTAATTAATTTTAATTTATTTAAATATTCAAATGGGGGTCCTGTCGCCAAGTGGTGGGGGGGCTGCCGACAGTAATATCAGGTTGGGCCCTCCCGGTGTCAGGGTGCATGGCGGCCCTCTCCCACAGGCACTTTAAGGCACCCTGCCATGGACCCCGACGCCAGGAAGAGAACAAAATCCAGCCTAATAACTTACTATTCTCTACTCATATGCTATCTATCTCTCCCAGTATTCTATGCACCTTGGTATTCCTCTGTGATATTTCCTCCTGGTTCCCTCACCCCTGTCAAGTTAGTTTAAAGCCTCCCCAATAATATTAGCAAATCGCCCTGCAAAGAAATTTGTCACAACTCTGTTCAGATGGAACCCATCTGGTCTATGCATGTCCCATCTTCTCCAGAACTGGTCCCAGTGTCCCACGAATCTAAAGCCCTCCCTCCTGCTCCATCTTTCCACCCAGGCATTCATCTGCACTGTCCTCCAATTTCTACACTCACTTGCACGTGGTACTGGGAGTAATCCAGAGATTACTACTTTTGAAGTCCTGCTTGCTAATTTCTTACCTAGCTCACTAAACTCTTCTTGCAGGACCACATCTCTCTTCCTACCTATGTCATTGGTTCCAATGTGGGCCATGACTGCTGGCTGTTCACCCTCCCCACTCAAAGTGCTCTGCAGCCGTTCAGTGACCCTGGCACCAGGGAGGCAACATACCATCCTGGATTCACGTCTGCGGCCACAGATACGCATGTCTGTTCCCCTGACTATCGAATTTCCTATCACTATCGCTCTTCCAGTCTTCCTTGTGCAGCTGAGCCACCCATGGTGCCTTGGCCTTGGCTCTGGCTGCACTCCCCAGATGAACCAACGCTGTCCTTAGTATTCAGAACTGAAAACCTGATGGAGAGGAAGACACACTCAGAGGTCTTCAGCACTACCTGCCTGTTTCTTCTTGACTGTCTGCTGGTCACCCATTCCCTCTCTCCCTGTATACTCTTAGCTGTGGGGTAACCACACCTATAAATGTGCTATCCATGAAGTTCTCATCCTCATGGATGTACCGCAGTGTCGACAGCTGCTGCTCAAGTTCCGCAACTCAGAGCTCAAGCTGCTGCAACTGACGATACTTCCTGCACAAATGATTATCCAGGACCCGAGAAGCGTCCTGGAGTTGCCACAAGGCTTGCCTCATACCTTGGCAAGGATTTTATCTGGGAAACGGGGGTCTTGACCACCGGCTAAAGCATTGGTGAAAGCCTTGCATTGCCTCCTCTGGGAAAGGCCTGCCAAATCAAGTGCCAATAAGATACTTAAGTGGAAAGTGACAGACCTTCCCTGGAATCAAAGAAACCGGTGACGGAGGTCCCGCTTTCTGAGAGATGTCAGTCAATCAGAGGCCGGCAGCTCTGTAACTGAGCAGCGCCGCCGTGGAGGCAGTAGCTGGTGGCAGCACTGGATCCACTGGAGGCGAGGGATCCAGGACATAGGTAAGTCAGGGTGTGAGGCATTACATGGGGTATGGATTGTGGGGGAAGTGGGGGGGGGTGTCGGCATCAATGTCAGGGAGTGGCTCTCAATGGTCCCTGCTTCCCGATGCCAGGTCCCTCGATCAGTCACTGTGCCTTTTAACAAGGGACCCCCCCTCCCCTTCTTCCCCCCCCCTCCCCTTCTTCCCCCCCCCTTCTCCTTCCCCCCCCTTCTCCTTCCCCCCCCCCTTCTCCTTCCCTCCCCCCCTTCTCCTTCCCTCCCCCCCTTCTCCTTCCCTCCCCCCCTTCTCCTTCCCTCCCCCCCTTCTCCTTCCCCCCCCCCTTCTCCTTCCCTCCCCCCCTTCTCCTTCCCTCCCCCCCTTCTCCTTCCCTCCCCCCCTTCTCCTTCCCCCCCCTTCTTCTTCCCCCCCCCCTTCTCCTTCCGCCCCCCCCTTCTCCTTCCCCCCCCCTTCTTCTTCCCCCCCCCTTCTTCTTCCCCCCCCCCTTCTTCTTCCCCCCCCTTCCCCTTCTTCTTCCCCCCCCTTCCCCTTCTTCTTCCCCCCCCTTCCCCTTCTTCTTCCCCCCCCTTCCCCTTCTTCTTCCCCCCCCTTCCCCTTCTTCTTCCCCCCCCCTTCCCCTTCTTCTTCCCCCCCCTTCCCCTTCTTCTTCCCCCCCCCTTCCCCTTCTTCTTCCCCCCCCCTTCCCCTTCTTCTTCCCCCCCCCTTCCCCTTCTTCTTCCCCCCCCCTTCCCCTTCTTCTTCCCCCCCCCTTCCCCTTCTTCTTCCCCCCCCTTCCCCTTCTTCTTCCCCCCCCCTTCCCCTTCTTCTTCCCCCCCCCTTCTTCTTCCCCCCCCCTTCCCCCACCGAGCCGGCAAGCAACCGGCACGGGTTTTCTTGGCATGCTCCCTGTTTGGGAACAGGCCCGTCCACCGCTGAGCTAATTCCGGCAGTGGCAGTTTAAGGCCCTTAAGTGCCCATTAAGGTCCTCAATTGGCGACGGGGCGGATAAGCCATTCACAGGCCTTCCTGTCCCGGACTTAATTTAGGTGTAGGCAGGAAGGTGGCGGGGTCGACATCTGCCACCAACCCCCCCCAATTATATACTTTCCCCACCTCTAAAGTCGCCATGGAGAGAGCATAAAATATCCCCCCCTTATTTCAGACATATGCAAAGTCTTTTTCCTGAAATTGTAAATGATTTCAGAATGTGGATATAACCATCCCCAGCCCCCAAACTTAATAATCAAACTCAGATAAGCTTATAAGTCCCAATTCTAATTTCATTTCAGACAGACTCTCGTTAAATTCATGCCTAATCTCCATATTGGCAATTAACATAGTTTTGCATTCTTTTCTCAACTAATATTCCACTTTTCTATATTCCCCTATTCTTTTGGTCATGTGTGTACTCACATAAAAATAGCTCTGTAATCTCATCCAGCCCTACAACACTCCAAGATATCTGTGCTCCTTCAATTCTGGCCTATTGAGCATCGCCGATTTTAACTGCTGTGCAACTGGTGGTGTAGACTGCCTGGGTCTAAGCTCTGGAATTTCCTCCCTAAACATCTCTGCTTCTCTACCTTGCTTTTGTTGTTTAAGATACATCTTAAAACCTAACACTTTGATCAAACTTCTGTCCATCTGTCAGTATCAAATTTTGTTTTATAATGCCCCTATGTGGTGCCTTGGGACATTATATTACATTAAAGGCACTAGATAAATACAAATTGTTGTTGTTGCTTTATCTTTGTGTTTTTGTTTTAAGTGGTGTACCTTCTTACTTATAAGCTTGGCTCAGTGATAGCTGCTCTCATCTTTGAGTCAGAGGTCATGGGCTCTGTCCAGGTGCATAGGCACTTAACTTAGGCTAATGATTTGTGTTGCATTGTCACAGTTGCCATCTTTCAGAGGAAGCCCAGGAGTGCCATCTTTCAGTTGAGGCCATGTGTGCCTATTCAGATAGGCAAAAAAGGTTAATTGACACTGCAGCCTCTACTCAAAGAAAATTAGAGGAGTTCTGCTGGTGCTTTCGTCAATATTTATCCCTCAACCAACACCACAAAAACAGATTATCTGACCATTTATCTCATTGCTATTTTTGGGACCTTGTTGTGTTTTCCAACAGTGATTATTACACTTCAAAAGTGATTTATTGGCTGAGAAGCACTTTGTGTTATCATTAAAGGTTTTATATAAATGCAAGTTTTTTTCTGCTTTCTTTCAGGCCCCTGAGACGTTGACTCTATCTGGGAGTTCCTGTCATTTTCCTTGCCTCACTTCTTAGAGCTTCTTCCGCAACCATAAATTTGCTCACGCAACTTCACTTCAACAGTTACCAGCACACATATGGCCAACCCTTTAAGTCAAGCTTTTCTCTGTTCTCATTGAACCATTTTACACAAACATTGTACAGTCAGCAGCTGAATTATCAAACCTTCCCACATATACACTCATTAAGTGCTTGTTGGCTGTTTGAAAAATATTAACATTCATTATTGCAGCTACATCATGATTCAATGGCTGGACTTTTTCATTCTCCGTTTGCATCATCAGGGAGCATACAGTTCTAAACTGTGGGTGCCAGTGCGCCAAGGCTCACAAATTTTGAAGAAAAATGGCCATGTTCCCTGTGATGTTTAAACAATTAGTACAGCATATGAGCTGTGTGGGATTCAGTGACAAAGTAACCCTTTCACTCCTGGAAATTAATGTTTCAAATCATCCCAGGCTAATGAAATAAAAGTAAATTTTCTTCCACATCCTATCACTCATTACGAGCGCACATAAAATGGAGCAGTTTCAAACTGATTTATATCCAGAGCATAAAAATGTGCACAATTAGGTACAAAGTTGGAAATCTCATTCAGAGGTCCAGAAGGATAGATACTGACAGAGATGGAAAAATAAGACTGGTAGAATAGGTGTCATTCTAAGGTTGAGGGTCAGGGAAAGGTTCAACGTAGTTGCCTTGATGTGGGAGTGTGGACATTGACATCGATAACGAAGTTGGAAAAGCTTTTAATTCCCAGAATTGACATTTCTCATTTTCAAACAGTATCTTGATTTTAATACTCTCATCCATGTTTTCAAATCTCTCCATGGCCTCGCCTCTCCCTGTCTCTGTAATGTACTCCAGCCTTACAACCCTCCAAAATGTCTGATCTCCTCTAATTCTGACCTCTTGTGCATCCCTGATTTTAATCATTCCACCATTGGCGTCCACGCCTTCAGTTGGCTGGGCCTCAAGCTCTGGAATACTCTCGCTACACCGCTCTGCCTCTGTACCTCGCTTTCCTCCTTTAAGGCACTCCTTAAAACCTACCTCTTTGACCAAGCTTTTGGTCATCTGACCTAATATCTTCTTCTGTGGCTCA
Source organism: Heterodontus francisci (assembly GCF_036365525.1). Lineage (NCBI taxonomy): Eukaryota > Metazoa > Chordata > Chondrichthyes > Heterodontiformes > Heterodontidae > Heterodontus > Heterodontus francisci. Next base: position 41,097,951 of record NC_090382.1, read on the forward strand.
GTGTCATACTTTGTTCTGTAATGCTCCTGTAAAGCACTTTAGGACATTTTATTACATTAAAGGTGCTATATAAATATTGTTATGAAAGTGATGCTGTTTTTCTTGTTAAAATATTTTTTGAGGAATTCATAATCAAACTGAATAAATGTTGGTCCATGTTTTTTTTTCAACAGAGTCATAAAGAGGACACTGAAAGAACTAGTTTGGAAACATTGTACCCACTATCCACTACACCCATGATGCTAATTTGACCCGTTCCCCCACTCCCTGCACTGATAAACTTACCTCCCCCACCTCCCCACAAGTGTTCTGCCTCGTTTCCCTGGACGGGGAGCTGAAGGTGGTGGAGTGCCAGCCGCCGGGCTGAAGATCGTGGCAGGTCATCAGGAGGCAACGTCACATGACTCAAGTCAAATATAGAACAGAACCCCTGGTAACTGGGAAAAATGTAGTCAGAGAAGTCAGTAGCGTGCCTCTTGATTGGACAAGCAAGGCAGCAGCAGAGTGTATCTGAGAGGGCAGCAGACTCACAAGCTTTTGGTTATAGTGTCAGTGTGTTTTACCTTCTGGAGAGAGCAGCTGATAAAGTTAGCCTACTGCTGAAGAAGTGAAGGAAGGAGAGAAGACCACATCCCAGCTCATTTTCCAGTACCTCTAAAAGACCTTGAGATGTCCACTGTGCCAATTCATCGCGTCTCCTCTCTTTGAAGAAAGCTTGATAAATTAATTCTCAATGCCGCCTGAAAAGAACTATTCTAAGTGACATTTCTACATGTACTTGGAGGCTACATTGTATGCCAGTTTTGGAACAACATAGGTCATCTACTGTTTTCTTCAAAAATGAGCAAATAATCAGCCCAAGTGTTTTTTTTTTGTCTGTAACAGAGCTCTGAATTTAAAAAAAAATTCCTTTCATTTTTCTGGTTAACCGGTGTATGTATGTGCATGTGTGAGTGTGAAGGGCTAAGATAAAAAGGGGACTTCAAAATTTAAATCTGTGTGTTTATGCTTTACTTCATTACTAGTTAAGACTTGTTCGATAATAAACTGATAATTTTGTTGTCCATTAAAGAAACCTGATTAGTGTGTTTTATTCTGAGAAAAATAGAGTATATGATTGACTGTATTAGCAAGTGTCTATGACGCTATGACTCTAAGTGGGAAAATTTAAAATATATCTTGTGACCTGTGGAGAAGTGGGACTAGAATAACCAGTGCACTCCTCCCGCCTTAGTTGTAACAATGTAAGTTGTTGTTGTTGGTGAGCACAAAGATTGTCACTAAAGCTCAGACGAAAAAAACAAACATGAATCATACTTTGACTCAGGTATTAATGCTTATAGAACCAGAGCCAAATCAAAAAAAGTATAGCATTGTGAAATATTCCAATCTTCTAAATGATATAATGGCCATGTAAATCCCTCTGACCTATCCATTAATCTGCATATATCTTCCCTAAATACATTTTCAGTGAAACGTAACAAGCTAAAAAAACATACTACTTAAAAGGGAACGAGGATGAAATCAAACTACAAAAAAAAGAGACACAAATTAAGATTAAATAAACACATTGGGCTGAAATTTATAAGCCCGCTGCCGAATTCGGTGACAGGCAAAAAAATGGCAGCCCGCCCGTACGGGTCACACGCCAAAGAGCCGGTGTGATTCCAAGCTCATTTAAATAGCCAGGGCAGACCACCTGCCCCCCACTCCCCCCGTCATGTGGAGGGGGCGAGCTGTCTGCCGCTGGCAATGGCATCAGTTGCCTCTGTGCAGGCGCTGATGCCGTTTTTAAAGGGCTGCCTGCCCTACTGGTAAATTTAAATATTTAAAGGGAAATAGAATTAAAATAAATAAATACATCTCTTTTGCCCCTCTCCCAACTCCAATAACAAAAAATTAATTATTTTCCCTTTCCCCCCTAAACACTCACCTTTACTATATGACCTTCCAAACTGTACTACCTTGCAACTACAACCCTTCCCACTATCCACAACACCCATGATGCTAATTTGATCTGGTCCCCCCCACCCCGCACTGATAAACTTACCTCCCCACAAGTGTTCTGCCTCGTTTCCCTGGATGGGGATCCAAAGGCGGAGGAGTGCGGCGGGACATCAGGAGGCAATGTGAGATTAATTCATTCACTTATTTTACTTTATTTAAATATTGAAATTGCGGTCCCATTGCCAGGCGGCAGGGCAGAGGATGCTACCACGAGGCCTCGCCGTCACCGGTAATATCGGGCCAGGCCCTGCCGGTGTTGAGGTCTGTGGTGGGCCTCATAAGGGGCCATCTTCAGTTCCCTCCCACTACGAATCCAGACGTCGAATTCTCCTTAAAATCCAGCCCAATTATCAAACTTCATAAGTAATAATCTAAATGGCACAACAAGCCTCTCCAGATTGGTGGGAGTGCTGTTCTGAACGATGACCAGGTTTGTATATATTCTGTTATTACTCTGGTTAAATCCCTTTCATCAGATATATAATGAAAGACAGTTTTTTGTTAGTCAGGAATTCCCAGAAACTGTACATTTATCAATATATCTGCTTATTAAGAATATCATTGGAGCAGAATAAGGGTGAAAATTCTCACATTCAATATCTTGCATCTTTTAAATGGGCATTTCTTATTTATGAAACAATATTGACCATGTGGAGGATTCTGTTACAAGTGCCTGTCCTCACTGTATGGACACTAAGGAGATCAAGGGATAAGGGGATAGCGTGTGAAAGTGGAGTTGAAGTAGAAGATCATCCATTATAATATTGAAAGGTGGAGCAGGCTGGAGGAGCCATATGGCCTACTTCTGTTCCTATTTCTTATGTTCCTATGTTAGGAACATAGGAACAAGAGTAGACCATTCAGCCCCTCGAGCCTGTTCTGCCATTCAATGAGATCATGGCTGATCTGATTGTGGCCTTAACTCCACTTACTTGCTGCCCAACCCACTAACCCCCACCCCACTAACCCCACCCCTCAGCATCCCCACCCCCCATAGCCCTTTATTCCTTTGTCAATCAAAAAATCTGTCTAATTCAGCCTTGAATATAATCAATGACCCCGGCTGCACTGCTCACTGGGGAAGAGAATTCCAAACACTAACCACCCACTAAGAGAAGAAATTCCTCCTCATCTGCACCTTAAATAGGAGACCTCTTAATTTGAAATTGTGCCCCAGTTCTAGATTCCCCAACAAGGGGAAACATCCTCTCAACATCTACCCTGTCAAGCCCTCTCAGAATCTTATATGTTTCAATAAGATCACCTCTCAATCTTCTAAACTCCAATGAGTATAGGCCCAACCTATTCAACCTTTCCATAAGACAAACCCCCTCATCCCAGGAATCAGCCTAGTGAACCTTCTCTAAACTGCTTCCTCTGCAAGTATGTCCATCCTCAAAATTTTTGCAGTACTCTAGATGCGGTCTCACAAATGCCCTGTATTTTTGTAGCAAGGCTTCCCTACTTCTATACTTCATCCCCCTTGTAATAAAGGTCAATGTTCCATTTGCCTTCCTAATTACTTGTTCTACCTGTATGCTGAATTTTTGTGATTCATGCACAAGGACAATCTGCGGTTTTATGACCAGGTGAGCAATGTCGAGGGGTCTTTTGCTATCTTTACTTGGTCTTATTGTAACAGGGTTTAATTATTAAACACACTGTTTTGAACTCCCCTTTGCATGAAGTCTTGTTCACAGTTTCCAATTATAAGGCAAGGAACTGAGCACAAACAGGCTTTCTTTGCTTTAAAGCAGAAAGATGAAATTTATTAAACCTTAAACTCAAATACGGTTCACGCTTACGGATGTACAACGCGCTCACGCTAGCATGCACACGTGATATTAACATGCAAAAATAGGAATAGAAAAGAGCAGAAGAAAAGATAAGTAGAACAGCTTGAGGCATTATCTTGTTACTGTTTCTTGAGCTCACTGCAGTCCTTGATTAAAGATATAGTCTTGTTGGGGCCCAGTAATCGTCTTAAAACTTTGTTCATATGGCAAACCTTTCTTTCTTTGAGTTTCACATGTTTTCACAAGATTCAGTTCTGAGGGAAGAGATGAAGCAGGCAGACAGGAGAGGCTGTAATTTTTGCTTCAGTTCCAGGAGAGGTGTTTACTCCATGATCACACAGCTTTGTCTCTGCGTTCAATTCCCTTTGATGGGAGTTCAAATTCAAAAAAACTCCCAGGTTGCCCTGCAGGTTGGTCATGTGACTAGTTCCTTAAATGGAACAGTATCTTCACATCCTTGGTTGGAGGTTCAAATTTCTCTGCCACAGCCCGTTAGCCACGTGACTAAAACTGTAACTTTGTGTATTGGAGAAACAACTGCTGGATCCCCATTGTTTCAACATTGTTTGTTATCATGGAAATGTCTTTCCAGTCACAGATTGCAATTTTTAAAGATTTAATGTTCATGTGGCGAAATAATGTGTGACTCAGTCTTGGCAGGTGGGTGTTTGCCTGACACCTCCACACCCAGGGAAATTAAATGCAATTTGAAGAAAATTGTGCATTTCATTACAAAATTTGAGAGAAATATAAGGTACAAAATTTGAGAGATATATAAGATACAGAAAGAAAACCATGCATTTCTCTCATTCATTTCCGTTCATTTACCAGACTGGAAGCTCATTAAGGTGGTCTGTTCTGGGGGGGTGCAGGGCTGCTGTAATTTCCCCTTTTTTTGTCTCCAGGAGAGTTAGTAGGGGGGTTTGTCCATCCTGAACTTCCTGATTGAGGCAAGGAATTTTGGCTTCAGGGGATAGGTGGTTCCTTTTCTCTCTGTCTGTAGGGGAGGAAGCTCTGTTACTCTCCCATTTGTTCTCTGGGACACTCCTACCGGCAGGTATTGGTGCAGACTTAACTGCATTCTCCTGTGAGCCTTCAACTAGATAAGGCATCACCCTCATGGTTTCTGTGCCCCCTAGAGGTCTCTCTTTGTCTCTACAGGTTCCTGTAACTGCTGTTAGCAACTCTGGTGGGGAGCTCCTCGAGTCTGCATTTACATAGGAGGATGTGGGGTCTAATTTTTCAAAGTTTTCGGGGTTGGTTGACTGGGCGGTAAGGGTTTTCATCCAGGATTCTTCCCAGACTTCCTTTAACCTGCCCTCTTAGTCACTTTTTCCCCTTCTTTTTCGAAACTTTTGCCAGCCATGTGCCTGCCTGTCTCCTTTTGTTGCCAGCAGGGAGACCCTTACAGTTCACCACCTCTCTGCTGGAGGGTCCTCCAAACACCGGTACTGGATTTAAGGGTGCAGGTTTCACTGTGGCAACTCCGGCAGTACTCCACCTCATCTTTGTGGACTTCTGGCCAGTCAGACTGCTGCCTTATGCGGTTTTGGTCTTTCGTATACTGACATGCACAGCTGCTGTAGTCTCATGGGCTCTTCTTAATATTTCTCCTGGTACCTCTGTGATACCACTAACTGGTGAATTACTGTCCACTCCTGGCCCTCAGGTCTGTGAGGAGAACTCCATTTCCTCATCAGTCCCTCATTCTTTAAATAGTAGCAATCAGGGGCTCCCTCTGCTTCACTTTCAGACTGGGCAGCCTGTGCTAACTCTCACAATACTTGTTTGGCTCACTGAGCCTCAGCTAGGGAAGATCAATTTAATTCATTCCCTGGGTCTCCTAACTTTCCAAAGAAAGTCTCAGACAGGCAGACCTCATGGTCATTTGCCTGTTGTGCCAATTCAGTCTCCTCTGGGGGAGTTGGTTTGATCATGGCCTGACCCATTACACATTCAGGGTCTCTGCAGGGGACCATCTCCTGCCTCCGCCCTGTCTCTCTGACCTCCTGTGGTCTTTCTTTCACTGGGGGGGGGGGGGGGTGGGGGGGGGGTTACCACCTTCACCCCTGCCAGATCATTACCTAGGAACAGGTCAACTCCGTCCACAGACAACCTAGGGACAATCCCTACAGTCACCGGTCCAGAAACCAGGTCGCACTCCAGGTGCACCCGGTATACAGGTACAGACATACACTGCCCTCTAATACCATTCACCACCATTTTGGTATTCACTGCACTCTCTGGGGGAAAGGTCAGGCCTTTTCCCAGTAAAAAAGATCTGGTGGCCCCTCTGTTCCTAAGAGTCACAATGGGCTTGCTTGCCCCACTTGAGGGATTTGGGGTTACTTTCCTGTCAGATACAAAACCCTGATAACCTTCAGGAATCCTATTAACTTTTCCTGCATTGGCCAAAGTAAGCTTCCTGGGTTGCACCCTCACTGCAGTCAAAGCCACAGCCTGTTCTGTGTTTTCCATCAGGCCCTCGTCTTCATTGAGCGGGTGTGGCCTGATTAACCCTACCGGTTTCCCCTTTAATTTCCAGCAGTCAGCTTTTAAATGCCCTGCCTTGTTACAGTGGAAGCACACAGGTCTCTGGCTCTCACTCTTGCTCACAGCACCTTCCTTTTTGGCTGGAGGAAGGCCCCATGTGTCTCCTGTTTTCCTTTCTCTTCCAGGACTACCTGGGCTTCTATCACTTTCCCACCATTTGTCCTTTTCGGATTTGTAGGGGGGAATCAGGACAGGTTCTCCCCTGGGAACCCGACTTATGGATTAAAGAAAATTCATCGGCCAGAATGGCTGCTTGCCGGGCTCCCTGAACCCGCTGCTCCTCGACATGAGTTTCTATTGAGAATGGGACAGAGTTTTTAAATTCCTCTAACAGGATTATTTCTGAGAGTCTCATAGCTGAGCTGTATTTTTAAAGCCCTCAGCCACTTGTCAAAAGCCAGCTGCTTGCTTCTTTAAAACTTCAGATAGGTTTGATTGGTTTGCTTTTTGAGGGTTCTATAAACTTTTGGTGGTAGGCTTCGGGTACTAATTCAAACACCCCGAGGATAGCATTTTTGGTCAGTTCATAGTTTGATGAACTCTCATCCGGCAACAAGGAATAGACCTCATGGGCTTTTCCAGTTAGTTTGCTTTGCAGTAAAAGAGACCAGGTCTCAGATGGCCATTTTGGCTGCCTTGCCAGTTTCTCAAAGGACACAAAAAACACTTCCACATCTTCCTCATTGAATTTTGGAATCAATTGGGTTAGTTTATGCAATCTTGTACTCAAGCCTGAATTATGCTCCTCCATATTGGCCATGCTTTCACTTGGGTTTCTCTTTTGCTCCCTAGCTAACTCAAGTCCCCGTAACTTTCTTTCTTCACATTCTTTCTGGAATTTTCTTTCTCTCACTTTCTCTTCTCTCTCTTGTTCCTTCTCCTTTCTTTCTTTTTTTTTTCTCATGTCTTTCTTCCGCTCTCTTCTCGTTCCTTCTCCTGTCTTTGTTTTTCTTCACGGTCCATTTGGAAGGCTCTTTCTTTCTCCCTCTCCTGCCCTCTCTCTCTCTTTCGCTGTCTTCTAATTCAAGTTTCCTTTGTTCCAATTGTATCTTTGCTAACAATACCCTGTCTGGGTCTGCTTCTAACACTGCCTCTGCTTCATCTGATTCAAGGGAAAAATGATTGATCACTAGTCTTAGGAGTTCAGACTTCCTAGCCTTGCCACGTACAGTGATCCCACACTGCTCAGACATTTACCTTAGCTCCTCCATAGACAGTGCTTTTAACTTATCCCAAGTTACTTCACCCTGGCTTGGAGAGCTACTCGCTTCAGTTGCAGACATGTTAGTATTCAATCACACACAACTACAAGAAAAGCTGTATTGATTTGCTCTTTTTGGTAGGGAACAACTTGGCTTCCCATTTCCAATTTCACTCGTTGTCTGTGGTCTGACCACAATCCGGACGCTAGCACCCAATTTCTGTTACAACGAGGTGAGCAATGTCTTGGGGTCTTTTGCTTTCTTTACTTGGTCTTATTGTAACAGGGTTTAATTTTTAAACACACCATGTTTTGAGCTCCCTTTGTGTGAATTCCAATTATAAGGCAAAGAACTGAGCACAAACAGGCTTTCTTTGCTTTAAAGCAGAAAGATGAAATTTATTAAACCTTAAACTTAAACTCTAATATGGTTCACGTTTAGGGATATACGATGCATTCATGCTAGCATGCACATGTGATTATAAACATGCAAAAATAGGGACAGAAAAGAGCAGAAGAAAAGATAAGTAGAACAGTTTGAGGCAATATCTTGTTACTGTTTTTCGAGCTTGCTGTAGTCCTTGATTGAAGATATAGTTTTGCATTTCATTGTGGCACACTAATCTTTTTAAAACTTTGTTCATGTGGCAAACCTTTCTCTCTTTGAGTGTCACGTGTTTTCACAAGATTCAGTTCCATGGGAAGTGATGAAGCAGGCATACAGGAGAGGCTGTAATTCTTGCATCAGTTCCAGGAGGGGGGTTTACTCCATGAGCACACAGCTTTGTCTCTGAATTCAATTCCCTTTGATGGGAGTTCAATTTCAAAAAAACTCCCAGGTTGCCCTGCAGGTTAGTCATGTGACTAGTTCCTTCTATGGAACAGTATCTTCACATCCTTGGTTGGAGGTTCAAATTTCTCTGTCACTGCCCATTGGCTGTGTGACTAAAACTGGTCTGACCACTTCTGTGTATTAGAGGAACAACTGCTGAATCACCATTGTTTCAACATTGTCTGTCACCATGGAAATAATCTTTCCAGTCAGAGATTGTAATTTTTAAAGTTTTAATCTTCATGTGGCGAAATGATGTGCGCCTCAGTCTTGGCAGGTGGGTGTTTACCTGACAGCAGTCTCTCTCCATTTAAATATTATTCGGCTTTTCTATTCTTCCTGCCAAAGTAGACAACCTCACATTTTTCTACATTATAATCCATCCAGCCAAATTTTTGCCTACTCACGCAACCTGTCTGTATCCCTTTGCAGGCTCTTTGCATCCTCCTCACAGTTTGCTTTTCTACCTATCTTTGTATCATCAGCAAATTTGGCTACAATACAATTGGTCCCTTCATCCAAGTCATAAAAATATTGTAAATAGTTGAGGGTCCAGCACTGATCCCTGTGGCACTCCACTCATTACAGTTTGCCATCCCAAAAAGGACCCTTTATCCAACTCTCTGTTACCTGTTAGTTAGCCAGTCCCCCATCCATGCTAATATATCATCCCCAACATCATGAACTCTTATCTTGTGCAGTAACCTTTTATGAGGCATCTTATCGAATGTCTTTTGGAAATCAAAATACACTACGGGCTGTATTTTACAATCCCCCCAACGTTGGGGGTCATGGTGGGGGTGGTGCTGGAAAATGACTCAGGCAGAGGCCCACCATGGGCCTTGGCGCCGGAAAGGCCTGGCCCGATACTACCGGCGGCAGCGAGGCCTCATGACAGCAACCCCGCTGCTCAGCAATGGAAGCCAAAGTTGCATATGTTAATAATTTAAATGAATGAATAAATTACCTACCTGCTCCCACCATCTGTTCCAGTGCGATATTGGAGCCAGTGGCCAGCTCTCCCATGCCTTCAGATCTCCGTCCGAGGATCCGAGGCGGAACACTGTACTGGTTGGGGGGGGGGGGGGGGGAGCGCAGGTAGGTTTTTCAGTGTGGGGGGCAGTGGAGGGGAGTGGTGTCCAAGTCCTTTCATTGGTGTAGGGAATGGTGGGAAGGAGTAAAGTTTAAAGTTTCTAAACTTTGGGGGGATAGGTCAGGTGCATAAGATAAGTGTTTGGCGGGGGGAGAGGGCAGGTAAATATTTCCATGGTTATTGCGGGGGGGAGGTGGGAGGGGGTCAGGATAAATTTATTTAAGTTTTTAATTTCACTGCAGCTTTAAAAATTTAAATTAAATGGAAGGGCTCGCAGCCCTTTAAAAATGGTGCAGTGTCTGCGCAAAGGCTGCTGATGCCATTGCTGGGATGGACAGCCCGCCCCCTCCACGTCATCGGGATGGGCAGTCCGTCCCGGCCATGTAAATGAGCAAACGCACTGAATATCGCGGCAGCTCCACTATATGCAATCCGCATGGGCAGATCGCCATTGTTTACATCCACTACCGATTTTGGTGGCAACAATATAAAATGCATCCCTACATCTATTGCTTCCCCTTCATCCACCCTGCTTGTTACTTCCTCAAAGAACCTTAATAAATTTGTCAAACACGATTTCCCTTTCACAAAATCTTGTTGACTGTGCCTGATTATATTGTGATTTCCTAAATGTCCTGCTGCTACCTCTTTAATAATGGATTCTAGCATTTTTCCAATGACAGACGTTAGGTTAACTGGCCTATAGATTCCAGCCATCTATTTCTCTCCTTTCCTGAACAGAGTTGTACATTTGTGGTTTTCAAATCCGCTGGGACCTTTCCAGAATCTAGGGAATTTTAAATTTTCATTTTAGCTACTCTTTTCCTTTTTATATATTTGTAGAAGTTTTTACTGTCTTTTTTTATATTTCTTGCTAGTTTTCTCTCATACTCTAATTTCGCCCATTTTTTAGTCATACTTTGCTGGTTTCTAAACTTTTCCCAATCTTCTGGCCTACAACTACTCTTCACAACATTGTACGCCCTTTCTTTCAATTTGATACCACCCCTAACTTCCTTAGTTAGCTATGGATCGTGCTTCCTTCTGGTAGAGCTTTTCTTCCTCAATGGAATATATCTTTGCGAGTTATGAAATATTTTCTTAAATGTTTAACGTAAAGTTTGCGATCTTAGTGTTAAATTCCAGAAAGCTTGTTGTGGAAGGATAATGTTGCAGCCTATCATTACTCAGTTTCGCATTTATTGTACATAGAAAAAGGATTACAAACATGTAGCTCCTCACTCAAACCCTCCACCAGTCTCAGTAAGAGTGTCCTTATAAGTGCTCAAGTAAGACGCCAGTTCGCACCCTCCACCTGCTTATAATTAAACAAATGATACACAATTAACAGATCCCCTTCTTTCTTTTATAATAAAACTTAGATTATATGCTCAAACAACATTTCAAAATAAATGTTATATTATGTACGGAGTATTACATTGCAAGACGCCCCTCCTCTAGCACCCCTAACAATTTCTTTGTACTAGCATTTCGGATAACGGATGGCTTGCATCTACCCATTTAAGTTTGGAGATTTCCTTTCTCTCCAGCATTTCTTGCAATTCAGCAAGGTCAATAAGTAGTCTTTTCTCACTCACCCTTTTTTGTAAAGTGTACGTTGTCCCACAAAGGATGATTTTCCACATAACATTCAATGGGTAGCCTATCTTCAGTATGTCCCTTGTTCAGAATTTGACAAATATAAACCCATATATAGTGTCTCCACAAGACCCATTGTTTCTGCAGCTAAAGTGCTTTGAACGACCCTTTTTATTTTCTTAGCGACCCAAACTAAAAAGCAACATTTTCACCCATTTGAAATATTATGAAACCAGCTGCACTTGACTACCCATCAGCAAGATTAGCATGTGACTCGCTTCATGTTCTTTGTGTCACCTTAGGATGGGAACTTCAGAACACATTTCTCTAGATTTAATTTTTTAAATGTTTTATTTGCCCTTAAAATATTTTCATCTTTTGGGTATTTCATCATCGTACTTCGCTCCAGCACATCAAAACTGGCATTAGATTTAGTCTGAGTGCACAACAATTTAATTGACCAATCAGGCTTCACAATTGCTCAGTCGTTGCTTTAAATATATTATCACCTTTCTGTGATGACCTAACATGATTAACTGGGATGGAAGTAACACTCTCTAAATAGGATTGTTGATTTAAAGTTATTCCAGACTTATGATTAATATCTAAACCAATATATTTAAAGGTCCCACAGCCTGACTCCCAATCTTAAATTCTGTCCTAACATATTTCTCAAAATCCACAGTACCACCCCATAAGAAATCAGCAATGTGCATCATGAAGATGCCTGAAAGTTTCCTTTTATGACATCAATAAAACATGCATGATCTGCTTTTAGCTGAATACAGCAATTTTCAACAAAACAGATCTTACCAAGAAATACCACTCCCTGGAAGCATCATTAATGCCATGGACAAATTTGTTCAGTTTCCATAGTTTTCCTTCTTCATCTACTACCTCTTTAGGTGACTTCAAAAACATTTCTCTCTGAAAAATATCATGCTGCAGAAATGTGGCTTTTATGCCAATGGATTTATACTCCCATAAATATGTGGCCAAAAGAGCTAAAAAGATTTTCAAGATTATTTTTCCAGCTGTGGGAGAGTCCACTCTAACATTGGTAGCACCCAGTCGCTCTTCAAAACCCCTCGCAACTAGCCTCGCTTTAGCCTTATAAGTCGCATTTTGAAGGACTTTTTCAGTACAAATCCATTTACATGACAAGGCTGGCTGTCTCCTATCTGGTACCTCAGAATAAACTCCAAACTCTCCCTAACTCTCTCATTCCTCTTGTTTTGCTTCTCTTATTAGTTTATCCTCAAGTTTATTGGCAGCCACCAAAACTTCACGGTCATGAGGACTTCTGCTCCTTGTTCTATTCTGAGACTACTCTCTAGTCTTCGTTTCATGGTGGAATCTGTTTAAACTACAGCCTCTATTAGCTCTGTGACATCTTTCGGAACTATTGCTATAAGATCTCCTTCACACTTCGAGGCTTTTTCTCCAGTATGGGATCATTTCCTGACACAAGTATCACCTTCAGACCCACTATTCGAACTTGTGCTGCACTTTCTTACTCCACTCTTTCACCCCATTCTGTCAGTCCCTGAACCTTGCTTCTTGGCCATCATCTTGAACATTCAACCAATATTTAAACTTGCCTGTTGATTTTCCTGCACCTCCCACAATTGTTGCATCCCTCCATTTATTAGAGCCCTCTGGAATATATGTCACCCGAGTCCCTACTCGGGACAGTTATCCTTTGGATGCGATAGCACTTTCTTAAGTATTATGATCCCTCACATTACTATCCAACCCTTGATCTACCTCATTCTGTTCCTCAGGACCTTCATCACAAAACACAAGAGTATTTGAGGTACAAGGTGCATCATTTCCCTCTATCAACTGCTCATATTCTGAGATTGTGTAATCAACCCCGATCAATCGTGAGGAATGAACCTGAACAGTTTGATTTCCATGCTTGGTACTACTGTCTTACCATCACAATCTATTACCTTACAAGGGCCCTTCCATTCCCTATGACCCTTTCAGATGGCCTTGTACGATGCCTCAAAGCTCTGTACATTTTCTCAGAGACCTCAGCTTTGATGAAAGCCCATTTCCCTGCATGTAAAGCATTCAAATGTGCAGAAAAAATTAAACTAATTGTCACACCTTTTAGAGCAGGAGAACTGTCACACAGTAGAGAAGGCAATTTGGGATTCCACCCATAGACCAATAGATAGGGACTATATCGCCCAACCATCTGAAGCGAATTCTTTGCAGGAACTTCCATGACAAGGCAGTTGTCAACTTGCAGTTTGGTTGGCCAGCTAAGATTTTACACAGAATTTCATCAATCACTGCGTGATTCTTTTCACAGAACCCATTGCTGAAAGGACTTTCAACTGTAGCATTCATAACCATAATGTTTATGTTTTCAAGTGTCTCTGAACTCGTCATTGGCATATTCCACCCCACCCCAACCCCACCCCCGCCCAATTATCAGTCAGAAACTTAGCTGGTGGCCCAAGTCCAGTCTCTATCAATTTCTCCATGATTTTATCTATAATTACCCTTTTGTCCTTGCTATTTATTACTGGGGAAAGACTAAATCTAGTTGCTCTGTCTATAAAATGTAGAATGAAAATATTCTTGCTTTGTCCCATACCTTTAAATCCAAGGAAACTACCTCATTAAAGTCATGTGCCAATGGAAGGCTTACAATAAGACGTGATGACATCCTCCAATACTTTTTTACAGATTTCATACTTTTCAACTAATTTCTTCTATTATCCTCGTACACTCTTCATCAATTACGTGTGCATCCTTTAGCGGGGTTTTTAATCTTTGACAAGAAGGATGAGAAAATTGTCTGTGTAACTTTAAGAACATTTTATTTTTCTATCTGATTCTTATCACCTGATGCCATTAATACTTCTTTAACACTCTGACTAGAAACATCAGGCTTTGCTAAGGGGATACAATAATGCCCTGACTGGGTAAACTGCAAATTCACTGACTTTACAAAAACAATTGCATTATCATCCTCACCTGCCCTTTCTACAACACCATTCGGTCCGTTGGCACTGTCTGTGTTCTTCCGCATTGTCAGACAACAAAGACTTTGATTTTAAACCCCCAGCTGTGGGCAAAATAGTAGAGTTTTCCTTCTCCCAGATTGGCTGCCAGCCCAAGGCTGACAAGCCCCACCTGCCTGGAGCTATCTGATTTTGAGGTGCCAGACACTCGCCTTCGCACCTCTGCCCACAGTTCTAAACAGGGATCATCACGTGAAGCCGGGCAGTCGGATGTTGATTATGAGAGGCTATTTGAGACACTAACCATAAGGAAATTTTTAGTGGATGAAGAGTATCTCAACTCTCCTCACCATCCCAGTCCTTTCTAACTCTTTGACCCCTTTAACTTGAATTTATTAACTTCAATTTAAAGTACATATACAAAATGTAAACTTATAATTCACAATGTAAAAGGTGACTCTAATCACAATACATTGTGGGTGACGGCAACATGAGGAAAAACTTTTTTCATGCAGCGAATGGTCAGGATCTGAAATGCACCACCTGAGAGTGTGCTGAGGCACATTCAATGGACGCATTCAAAAGGGAATTGGATTGTTATCTGAAAAGGAAGAATGTGCCAGACTAGGGGGAGAAAGTGAAGGCGTGGCACTAGGCAACTTTCTCTTTTGGGGAGCCAGCAAAAACACAATGGGCCGAATGGCCTCCTTCTGTGCTGTAACAATTCTGTGATTTTATGCTCTATATCAAGTTTCATTCGTGCCTTGTCATTGAAGATTTATTCAATAGTAAAGATATCTCACTACAGACTATATCAGTATTGATAAAGTGGCTTACTCCAGCTATTTTATATGAAATTGCTACTCTCATCAGTGACTTCAAAGTGTTGGCATCACCAAACCTAAAGCTGGTAGCACTTTTATACTCCTTAACCTTGTGTCAATCCTCACTACTGAGTGAATCCAGATAACATTGTAACCAATCTGTGCCATACACTGCCGATGTGCAAGCACTATCTAATATAGCACAGTTGAATGAATCAGCAATAAACACATTCATCACAGGATTAAAACTCCTTGTGTCTGGTACAATTCATTCAGATTCATAAGTATCTTCCTCTTCTGCCTCAGAATTCTCTGTGTATTATTTTGAGGACTCCGTCCCTTTGCTTTAGGCAGTTCATTGCATAATAATACTTTGACTGAAGCACCTAATAACTGTGCCTTGGGCATTCCTGGGATTCATTTGCCTACTATTGCTATTCCAATTCTGTCTTCTACTGGAATAGTCAGACCTGCTAAAGGTGCTTTCATCCTCATTCCTCCTGTCTTGAACTCTTCCATTGTACTTATGCCTCCGTCCAGTATCTGAACCATTGTGAAATCCAGTAAACAATGAGTCCTCCATTCTGTCACTACAAAATGCCTTGTTTGTTCTACCAGGGCTGTAGAAAATGATTGTTTCCCCAGGAAGTTCTTTAAGGCAGCAGACATCTGATTTAACAGGGAGTCTTTTTCCAAGAACTGAACCCCAGTTAGAACCAAGAGCCTGTCCATATGCAACACCCTAGCATAATCTAGCAATTTAAATGCTAGCACTGAACCAGGGATCTCCAAATTGTATATCCTCAATCTTCCATACAGTCTGTTCAAGTCCATGATATATTTCTCCATTAAATGAATACACGTTTTCCAAAATCTATCAAAGTCTGACCATGCCTCATACGCATTTGATAGGTCATCTTTCTTGTAAATTTTATCAAAGAATTCTAACAAAAGTTCCAAACTTTCAACAGTATCCTACACTGACGAGCATCCAGTTCACAAACAACTTTACTTCAGATTTTGCTTTTGATAGGAAGTGACATGATAAGGCCATACCTTGTTTCTCTTTGGTAGGGACATAACCCATGTCCACATATTGTCATGGAACTGTTTATTTTTTCTCCTTTATTTAAAATCAGTGTGCCTTTAAAATCTAAGGGGTACAGTGTGCCAGCAGCTGCAACTGTTTCCTAGGCAACAGCAGGAGAGAGAGGAGGTCACATGGTGTATTGTAACTTTTGATTGTGTGTAAAAGACTGGCTTAAACCAGTTTGATCCAGAAATCAGCGAAGCATGCTCTGAAGAAACAAGTGGTTTATATCTCAGCAGAAAACTCTACATGAGCTACAGGCTGTGCTATTACCTAAACAGGAAAAAAAACCTCTGGGAAAAGAACATTTGTATCATTGGAGGTAGCAAATTCCTTTTTTACTTCCAAACTCTATGAGGCCTTTGCCTCAGAAGTGACTCTATGTTGTCTGTTGTGTTTGCTGGACTTCTCAGTAAAGTTTCTACTGAAAGACTAACAATTTCAAAATCCAAATAGACTTGTTGCTATACTCCTTGTTGAAAGAACTGTGTGATGCTTGCTGCAACTGAAGTGCTTTGAATGTCTATCCGTTATAGACTGTCACATTTTCCTGGAGACTTCGAGTCGCATTCTGATTATTCTACTCTGGGACACCTCACCAACCAGGAATGTAAATCACCAGGACTTACAACCCAGCTGCTTATTTATTCCTAAGAGACATCATTTTTAAAACCGGTTAATCATTGGTTATTGAATGCATATGTGTGTTCAAGAGAAATAAGAAGTTATTAAGTCGTTTAGACATAGGTGTATCTCAATAGTGTTTAAGATTTAGTTTATTAATAAATAGTTAATTTGTTTTTGTTTAAAGATACCTGGTTTGGTCTGTTTTATTCTGGGGGTTTAATAAAGTATTTAATTTGGCTAATTTCCTGTAGGTGGGAGAACTTTAATAATATGCTATGACCTGTGGAGTCATGGGATGAATTAATAGTGCATTACTCCTGCCTCAGTCGCAACAATATCCACTTCATTCTTCCACTGGTCATATGATTCAGACTCCGAGAACACTGGAGGTTTGTTATACCCTGACAATTTACACTTGCTTTCTGCCATATTTTCCACAATAGCCTGTGAGATTTTAATTTTCAATGTAAAAACAAATTCCGAGTTTCCAACCTTCAGCTTTAGGCGACCATCCTCTGCTACCATGTTAAATTCCAGAAGGCTTGTTGTGGAAAGGTAATGCTGGAGCCAACCTTTACTCAGTTGCACATTCATTTTGCAGAATGAAAGGATTACAAACATGTAGCTGCTCACTTAAACTGTCCATCACTCTCATCAAGAGTCTCCTTATAAGTGCTCAAGTAAGATCCCCAGTTAACACCCTCCACCTGCATATAATTAAACAATTGATACACAATTAATACTTAGAACTTATTACTATGCATGAATTGTAAACATTTTTTGTCATTAGAATGTTCCAACAAACTCACTTATTTATTGAAGCAGAGTAAAGAGATGGGAGATTATCAGGATATACTAGACATACCTAAATGTTGTCAGCCATTACATGGATATTGCTATAGTGATAGTTGCCTAAAGCAGATAGCAAACATTAGTATAACCTTACACTATCAGCCACTGCAGACCTAAATGCTGAGCTGATCTTTAAAATGCTGATAGTTGTCAGTAATATAAATGTAAGCAGCTTAGTTAAATTGGACTGTGAGCATAGAACTCAAGATATGAAATTAACATGCTTGAAGCAAGACTTGAGATTTGAAGGATTTTTTTTCCATAAAATGGTGGATATGTGAAAAAGACGACTAGCAGCAGTAGGTAATGTTGTGTCAATTATCTCCTTCGATAATGAATTGCCTAATTATATCAATATAAGTGAGTTTGAAGGTTACAAGTTGATGTACAGACAGACAATTAAATATTTAATGGAACACAATGGCCCCTGAGTTTCATTAACAAAAAAAGTCTGACCTGTGCAAAAAAGTTTTTCGGTTCTGAAAAATCTTTCCCTCAGTATAACAATATTTTAATTTAAGCATAAGAATTTCACTTAACAACAATAAGGGTGCTGCATCTTGTTAAAATGAAGCAACTGGTTCAATCAGTTTTCAAAATGGAGTTAGTATGCCGCATAGCGATGCTGAATTTTCAACTATAATCAATCTGTTCAATGTTCCTTATCATTTGATGCTGGGAAGATTGCACATATTGCCTGAAACAAGCTAGCTTTGAGGGCCAAGTAGCCTCGATTTGTTCCATGATTTCTTACTGTTATCTTCACTCTGAGGCTGGGGTATCATCTCCTCAAACCTTGAAAAATATTTCCCTGCTTTTGTGCTCTCCTCAGCAGTTTATCTGCATTTTGTGGGGTGCTGTGACTGGAGATTTGTAAAATATTTGAGATCATTAAAGCTTAAATTCTTAGTGGTAAGCTTAATACAATATATATATATATAAAAAAGGAAAATAAAATAAATAATTGAATAAAATAATTAAATAGTTAATTGAGACACATTAAGGATGGCAGGACATGACAGGTGATGTGTCACGTCTGCAGCATGTGGGAGCTCCTGGATGCCAGTGTGATCCAGGGAAAACACATCTGCAGTAAGTGTTTGCGGCTCGAAGAGCTTCGGCTCAGAGTCATTGAACTGGAGTCTGAGCTGCATACACAGGGAGGGGGAAAGTTACCTGGTCATTTTGTACCAGGAAGCGGTCACACCCCTTAGGATAGGGTCTTTTGATGTGGTCAGTGGTCAGGGACAGGAGATTATGGCCACAGCTGAGGCAGGTAAGGGGACCCAAAGGGCAGGAATGCAGGAGCCTCAGCCTTTGCGATTGTCCAACAGGTTTGAGGTTCTTTCAGCTTGTTCGGATGAGAGTGGGGGCTGCAGGGTGGATGAGCTAACTGACTGTGGCATCATGGTACAGGAAGCCATTCAAATGGAGAGAGAAAAACGGAATGTTGTGGCAGTAGGGGACAGTATAGTTAGGGGGATTGACACTGTTTTCTGCAGAAAACAGCAAGAGTCCAGACGGTTGTGTAGCCTGCCCGGTGGCAGGGTTCGGGACATCTGCTCAGAGCTGGAGACAAACTTACAGTGGGAGGGGGAGGATCCAGTCGTTGTGGTCCATGTAGGTATCAATGACATAGGCAGGACAAGGAAGAAGGTTCTGCATAGTCAGTATAAGGAACAAGGCACCAAATTAAAAGCAGAACCTCAAAGGTAATAATCTTTGGATTATTACCTGAGCCACGTGCCAATTGGCATAGGGCAAATAAGATTAGAGAAATTAATGCATGGCTCAAAGACTGGTGTGGTAGAGGTGCGTTCCAGTTTGTGGGGCACTAGCACCAGTACTGGGGAAAGTGGTGACTGTACCATTGGGATGGTCTACACCTGAACCATGCTGGGGCCGGTGTTCTAGCGAGCCGCATCACTAGGGAAGTAGAGAGGGTTTTAAACTGAATAATGGGAGCAAGGGATCAAATTTGGGGAAGATGTGGTAAATCAAGGAGTAAAGACAAGGCAAGAGAGAAAGGTATTAATATGGGAAATGATAAACAGACTGTGACAGGAAGGGACAGAGTGTACAAATCTAAGAGTAAATCAACAGATAAGTCTCGAGGTTACAAAAATAATAAAAGGACAAAACTAAAGGCTCTGTATCTGAATGCACGTAGCATGCGAAATAAAACCGATGAACTGAGAGCACAAATAGAAATAAATAAATACGATCTGATAGCCATTACAGAGACATGGCTGCAGGAAGACATAGATTGGGACCTGAATATTGAAGGGTATATGGCATTCAGGAAGGACAGGAAGCTAGGAAAATGTGGAGGGGTAGCTCTGTTAATTAATGATGGTATTAGCGCAATAGAGAGGGATGACCTAAGTTCAGGAGACTAGGACGTAGAAGCAGTTTGGGTAGAGATGGGAAATCATAAAGGCAAGAAGTCACTTGTGAGAGTGGTGTACAGACCACCTAACATTAACCACACTATAGGACGGGGTATGCAGGAAGAAATAACGACAGCTTGTCAGAAAGGTACAGTGATAATTATGGGGGATTTTGACCTATATATAGACTGAAAAAATACGATGGGCATAAGTAGCCTAGATGAGGAGTACATAGAATGTTTTTGGGATAATTTCTTGGAACAGTACGTTCTGGAGCCAACCAGAGAGCAGGTTATACTAGACCTGGAATTGTGCAATGAGATAGGATTAATTAATGACCTCATAGTTAAGGCGCCCCTAAGTAGTGGCGATCATAAGATGATTGAATTTTACATTCAGTTTGAGGGAGAGAAGAGTGGGTCCAAGGCTAGTATTTTAAACTTAAATAAGGGCAATTATGAGGGCATGAAAGCAGAGCTAGCTAAAGTGACCTGGCAAATCAGGTTAAGGGATAGGTCAATAGAGATGCAGTGGCAGACATTTTAGGGGATATTTCAGAATATACAGAATTAATACATTTCAACAAGAAAGAAAAATTCCAAGGGTGGGACCCACCATCTGTGGTTAACTAAAACTAAAGATAGTATCAAAAAGCAGATAATTGTGCATAGATGGGAGGCAGGTCAGAAGATTGGACAGAATATAAAAAACAGCAAAGAATGACTAAAAGATTAATAAGGAAGGTAAAATTAGAGTACGAGCGAAAGCTAGATAGAAATATAAAGACAGATAGTAAGAGTTTCTATAAATATTTTAAAAAGAAAAGTGTTAACAAAGTGAGTCTGGGGAATTAATAATGGATAATCAGGAGATGGCAGATGAATTGAACAGATATTTTGCATCAGTCTTCACTATTGAGGATATAAGTAAAATCCCAGAAATAGGTGTAAGTCAGGAAATGGAAGGAAGGAGGAACGCAAAAAAATTACAATCACCAGGGAAGTGGTACTGAACACATTGTTGGAGCTGTGGGCTGACAAGTCCCTGGGTCCTGATGGACTTCATCCTAGGGTGTTAAATGAAGTAGCTAATGAGATAGTTGATGCATTAGTTTTAATTTTCCAAAATTCCCTAGATTCGGGAAGGATCCATTAGATTGTAAAATAGCAAAAGTAACTCCTTTATCCAATAAGGGAGTGAGACAGAAAGCAGGAAACTACAGGCCAGGTAGCTTAATATCAGTTTTCGGGAAAATGTTAGAAGCTATTATTAAAGATGGTATAGCAGGGCATTTACAAAAATTAAAGGTAATCAGGCAGAGTCAACATGTTTTTGTGAAAGGGAAATCATGTTTAAACAATTTATTGGAGCACTTTGAGGGAGTTACATGTGCTTTTGAAAAAGGGGAACCAGTGGATATATTATACTTTGATTTCCAGAAGGGATTTGATAAGGTGCCATATCAAAGGTTATTGCACAAAATAAAACTTATGGTGTAGGGGGTAACATATTGGCATGGATAGAAGATTGGCTAGCTAACAGGAAACAGAGTAGGCATAAATGGGTCATTTTCTGGTCGGCAAGATGTAACAAGTGGTGTGCCACAGGGATCTGTGCTGGGACCTCAACTTTTTACAATTTATATAAATGACTTAGATGAAGGGGTATGATTGCTAAATTTGCTGATGACACAAAGATAGATAGGAAAGTAACTTGTGAAGAGGACATAAGGGGGTTACAAAGAGATATTGACAGGTTAAGTGAGTAGGCAAAGACCTGGCAAATGTGGGAAAGTGTGAAATTGTCCACTTTGGCAGAAGAATAAAAAAGAAGCATATTATCTAAATGATGAAAGATTGCAGAACTCTGAGATGCAGAGGGATCTGGGTATCCTAGTGAATCGCAAAAGGTTAGTATGCAGCTACAGCACGTAATTAGGAAAGCTAATAGAATGTTACTGTTTATCGTGAGGGGAATTGAATGCAAAAGTAGGGAGGTTGTACTTCAACTGTACAGGGCATTGGTGAGATCACATCTGGAGTACTGTGTACAGTATTGGTCTCCTTATTCAAGGCAGGATGTGAATGCGTTCGAGGCAGTGCAGAGACGTTTTACTAGACTAATACCTGGAATGGGCAGGCTGTCCTACAAGGAAAGATTGGACAGGCTAGGCTTGTATCTGCTGGAATTTAGAAGAGTAAGAGGTGACTTGATTGAAACATATAAGATCCTGAGGGGTCTAGACAGGGTGGATGTGGAAAGGATGTTTCCCCTTTTGGGAGAATCTAGAACTAGGGGTCACTGTTTAAAAATAAGAGGTCTCCCATTTGAGATAGAGATGAAGAGAAATTTTACTCTCAGAGGTTCGTGAGTCTTTGGAATTCTCTTCCTCAAAAGGCAGTGGAAGCAAAGTCTTTGAATATTTTTAAAGCAGAGGGAGATAGATTCTTGATAAACAAGGGGGTGGAAAGTTATCAGTGGTAGGTGGAAATGTGCAGTAAGCAGTTCAGCCATGAACTTATTGAATGGCGGGGCAGGCTCGAAGGGCCGAGTGGCCTACTCTTGCTCCAAATTCATATGTTCGCATGTAAATATTACTCTTTGCAATCCTAACGTGAAAGCATTGAACATTTTTTATGTGGTAGTCCTTTGTCTGGTATTTTAATGGTGTTCTTAACCTATTTATTTCAAATGAGAATTTTAAAATACTGGACAAACGAATATCATATCAATGCTTTAATGTTAACAGGCTAGTACTGCAATCATCAATTTTCAGGCTTTATCCACAATTCTGGCAATTTGGTAGCTTCATTATCTTTTTAACAATGAGACGCTTTTGCATTTTGAGCCTTTTTGCTAGGTATAACATTATTACGTTTCCAGAGAGTACATTTTCCATTTTTCTGATCTCTATAATTAACACAAAAATATCAATTTCAGTGAACTGTGACTGCCTATGTCTAATTGTCCCATCTTTCACTGTTTGGTGGCACGAACAGAATAAATTACTTCACCTGTGCTGGTTCAGTGGCTGATTTTCATGCATTTATGAAACACCTTTTAATAGCTGCAGTAATATCTGATTGTATGTGTTATCTTTTTATGAGCCATTGTGTTCCATGAAGTATTTCCATACAGGTAGTACATCAAAAATAAGGTATGATTGTTTAGGTTGACATCTATAGGGTCATGAGGTTAACCCTGTCAAAAAGCAGCCTTTATACATCAAGATCCAAGGGGGTCAATATCCTCTACACTGCTGATGTAACTTCACTGGAAATATGCCAGAAACCCCTACACGCATAAACAGGAATTGTGCTTCACATCTGGTGGAACAGGAGAAGCTCTGAGGAAGTTTATAGCCCAAGAATAGGGCCTTGGATTCCTCCCAGAAATCGAGACCTTGGTGGGAATTATAACTCACCTGCGGCAAACCCTGGCCCAGTGGCAACCAGGAGAGGGGGCAGTTAAAATGGGGTGGGTGATATACCCACTCTGTTTCCACCGGGTTGTAATTTTAAAATGCCTGATGTTTCAGGTGTATGAGGTGCTTACCTGAGTCATACCTTTTTTTATTCATTCAGGGGATGTGGGCGTTGCTGGCTAGGCCAGCATTTATTGCCCATCCCTAATTGCCCTTGAGAAGGTGGTGGTGAGCTGCCTTTGTGAACCGCTGCAGTCCTTCGGGTGTAGTTATACCAACAGTGCAGTTAGGAAGGGGGTTCCAGGATTTTGACCCAGCAACAGTGAAGGAACGGCGATACAGTTCCAAGTCAGAATGGTGTGCGGCTTGGAGGGGAATTTGCAGGTGGTGGTGTTCCCAAGCATTTGCTGCCCTTGTCCTTCCAGGTGGAAGAGGTCGTGGGTTGAAAGGTGCTGTCGAAGGACCCTTGTTGAGTTGCTTCAGTGCATCTCGTAGATGGTACACACTGCTGCCACTGTGCGTTGGTGGTGAAGGAAGTGAATGTTGAATGTGGTGGATGGAGTGCCAATCAAGTGGGCTGCTTTGTCCTGGATGGTGTTGAGCTTCTTGAGTGTTGTTGGAGCTACACCCATGAATTACATTCATGCAAATCACACAGATCCTATTATGCCAATCGTACACCGAATTCACCTCAAACAGAAAGGTCAGAGTGTCTGCAGCAACCACCCTGCACAAGAAACTGGTCAATTGACTAAAGAGACTATCCCAGATGTTTCTAAAACTTTCCTTTATAGAGCCAAAAGGTCCTCATCCAGGCTCCACAAGCCTTCTCTTCCCGGACTCACCAACCACACCTTTACAAGCTGCAAAAGTACATTCCTCATCCCCATACTCACCTTGGGCCTCTGTGCCATCTGACTTTCTGACCACTCACCACTGATTTTCCAGCCATTTTAGTTAAGAAGTCAGCTGGCCAGTTAATGAGGCCCAACCATTAAAATTGACTATTACTCCCTGATTGGCTGACTGCTTGTTTCCCCACCCTGGATTAAAGTCCTATTCCCCCTTTGAAATTATTCTATATGTGGCTTAGCATACAAATGTTTAACATGTTCATAAAAACCACCTTGTCCACACTTTGGATAGAAACATTAACCCCTTCTCATAGAGTAATTTTAAGAGCTAGAAGTTCCGAAGATCAACAAACTGTAGGGTAAAAACTCCTAATGGGGTACAAACAGCACTGATTTTTCTCCCACCACCACTTCCATTCCATATTCTCAATTAGAATAAATTATCTAAATTGTGCAATCAACTGCATGTACAGTAGGCTGCCTGAGGACCTGTTACTCCTTCACTGCTGCTCCAGCCAAAACACCAACCTAATAGGAAAAGGATCAAAGAACTTGCATTTATATAGTGCCTTTCACTTCCTCAGCTAATTTGCATTTAATGAAGTATATTTGACATGCAAGTGTTGTAATGAAAGGAAACACAGCAGCCAAGGCCCAAACAATATGGTAGATGACCAGATAATCTGTTTTAGAGTCATAGAGTTATACAGCACAGAAACAGGCTCTGTGGCCCAACGCATCTATGCCGACCATCAAGCATCCATCCAATCTAATCCCATTTTCCCACAGTTGGCCCTTATCCCTGTACGAGATGGCATTTCAAGTGCTCATCTAAATACTTCTTAAATGTTGTGAGGGTTCCTGCCTCTACCACCCCTTCAGGCAGTGTGTTCACCCTCTGGGTGAAAATAAAATTCCTCAATTCCCCTCTAAACCTCCTGCTCCTTACCTTAAATCTATGTCCCCTGGTTATTGACCTATACGCTAAGGGAAAAAGTTTCTTCCTATCTATCCTATCAATGCCCCTCATAATTTTGTATACCTCAATCAGGTTCCCCCTCAGCCTTCTCTGCTCCAAGGAACACAACCCCAGCCTATCCAGTCTCTCTTCATAGTTGAAATGCTCCAGCCCAGGCAACATCCTGGTGAATTTCCTTTGCAACCTCTCCAGTGCAATCACATCCTTCCTATAATGTGGTGACCAGAACTGTACACAGTTGTGGCCTAACTAGCGTTTTATACAGCTCCATCATAACCTCCCTGCTCTTATATTCTATGCCACAGCTAATAAAGGCAAGTATTCCATATGCCTTCCTAACCACCTTATCTACCTGTGCTGCTGCCTTCAGTGATCTATGGACAAGTACACCAAGGTCCCTTCGACCTTCTGTACTTCCAAGGGTCCTATCATCCATTGTATATTCCCTTGCCTTGTTCGTCCTCCCAAAATTCTTCACCTCAGTCTTCTCAGGATTAAATTCCATCTGCCGCTGCTCTGCCCATCTTACCAGACAACGACATCATCCTGTAATCTAAGGCTTTCCTCCTCACTGTTTACAACACCACCAATTTTCGTGTCATCTGCGAACTTACTGATCATACCTCCTATATTCACGTCTAAATCATTAATGTACACTACAAACAGTAAGGGTCCCAGCACTGACCCCTGTGGTACACTACTGGTCACAGGCCTCCATTCACAAAAACAACCCTTGACGATCACCCTCTGCCTCCTTCCACGAAGCTAACTTTGGATCCAATTTACCAAATTGCCCTGGATTCCATGGGCTCTTACCTTCTTGACCAATCTCCCATGCGGTTCCTTATCAAAAGCCTTACAATATGGCAGATGACCAGAAAATCTGTTTTGATGATATTGATGGAGGGATAACTGTCAGCCAGAGTACTGGGAGAAACTTTCTTGTTCTACTTTGAATATCTCTTTTGTACAGGCAGATGGGGCCTCTTTGCTCTTTGAACGGTTACCATGATTGGCCATTTTGTAGCAGGACGCAAATTCAAGCTGCAACTTTTTAAAAATGTATTCATGTGATGTGGGCATCACTGGCTAAGCCAGCATTTATTGCCCATCCCTAATTGCCCTTGAGAAGGTGGTCGTGAGCTGCCTTCTTGAACAGCTGCAGTCCATTTGGGGTAGGTAGACCCACAGTGCTGTTCGGAAGGGAGTTCCAGGATTTTGACCTAGCGACAGTGAAGGAACAGCGATATAGTTCCAAGTCAGGATGGTGTGTGAGTTGGAGGGGAACTTGCAGGTGGTGGTGTTCCCATGTATTTGCTGCCCTTGTCCTTCTAGTTGGTAGAGGTCACGGGTTTGGAAGGTGCTGTCTAAGGAGCCTTGGTGCATTGCTGCAGTGCATCTTGTAGATGGTACACACTGCTGCGTCGGTGGTGGAGGGAGTGAATGTTTGTAAATGGTGTGTCAATCAAGTGGGCTGCTTTGTCCTGGATGGTGTCGAGCTTCTTGAGTGTTGTTGGAGCTGCACCCATCCAGGCAAGTGGAGAGTATTCCATCACACTCCTGACTTGTGCCTTGTAGATGGTGGACAGGGTTTGGGACGTCAGGAGGTGAGTTACTCACTGCAGGATTCCTAGCCTCTGACCTGCTCTTGTAGCCACGGTATTTATATGGCTACTCCAGTTCAGTTTCTGGTCAATGGTAGCCCCTAGGATGTTGATAGTGGGGGATTCAGCGATGGTAATGCCGTTGAATGTCAAGGGGAGATGGTTAGATTCTCTCTTGTTGGAGATGGTCATTGCCTGGCACTTGTGTGGCACGAATGTTACTTGCCACCTCTGAGCCCAAGCCTGGATATTGTCCAAGTCTTGTTGCATTTCTCACAGACTGTTTCAGTATCTGAGGAGTCACGAATGGTGCTGAACATTGTGCAATCATCAGCGAACATCCCCACTTCTGACCTTATGATTGAAGGAAGGTCATTGATGAAGCAGCTGAAGATGGTTGGGCCTAGGACACTACCCTGAGGAACTCCTGCAGTGATATCCTGGAGTTCAGATGATTGACCTCCAACAACCACAACCATCTTCCTTTGCACTAGGAATGACTCCAGCCAGCAGAGGTTTTTCCCCCTGATTCCCATTGACCTCAGTTTTGCTATGGCTCCTTGATGCCATACTCGGTCAAATGCTGGCTTGATGTCAAGGGCAGTCACTCTCACCTCACCTCTTGAGTTTAGCCCTTTTGTTCACGTTTGAACCAAGGCTGTAATGAGGTCAGGAGCAGAGTGGCCCTGGCGGAACCCAAACTGAGCGTCACTGAGCAGGTTATTGCTAAGCAAGTGCCGCTTGATGGCACTGTTGATGACACCTTCCATCACTTTACTGATGATTGAGAGTAGACTGATGGGGCGGTAATTGGCCGGGTTGGACTTGTCCTGCTTTTTGTGTACAGGACATACCTGGGCAATTTTCCACATTGCAGGGTACTTGCCAGTGTTGTAGCTGTACTGGAACAGCTTGGCTAGGGGTGCGGCAAGTTCTGGAGCACAGGTCTTCAGTACTATTGCCGGAATATTGTCAGGGCCCATTGCTTTTGCAGTATCCAGTGCCTTCAGTCGTTTCTTGATATCATGCGGAGTGAATCGAATTGGCTGAAGTCTGGCATCTGTGATGCTGGGGACTTCAGGAGGAGGCCGAGATGGATCATCAACTTCAAACACCAAATCTTTTTACAATCTTACAATGTGAATTTTGTTTTCATTGGCTGCACACATGATAGCCCCATGTGCGTTATTGTGTGGGTTCTTTAAAATTGCAACACCTCAACACAACTTCTTTGCTTGAAAGACAAGATGGCACTGAATCGAAGGGAGGACTGGAAGAGCTTTTCAATCTATTGATTCATTTTGAAATCGCCATTATAAGCACCAAGGGCTGTGAAAGCATTAAGGGAGGTGGGGAGTTTGATGCCAGAGGTCTCTCCCAAATTCAGAGTCAGCACAATTCTGCTCTTGTTATTTATTCTTCACCCATTCTAGGAAAACCAAAGGCTTTTTTCAGTTGAAATTTGGCTTCCGCAGTGGCAGGGACAGGCATAATGGAGTAAAGGTTCGTACCATTTCTCAGTGATATGTTCAGCAAGGCATCTAGATCCATATTTCAAAACAAATAAAATATCTTGAATGTGGTTCAGAGTTCACATTTGATTTTTCACTTAGAAAACTTGGATAATTATAAATGTTTAAATAGTGCCACACATAAATAACAAGGGATATCATCCAAAGTCGACCATATTTTAAAATGCTTTCTGTCGTGCAGTATTCAGATTTATTCAGAAGTGAACAATATTATCCACAATGATAGCCTGAAAACAACAAATTGAATTCAAAGTCTGTGATACATTTGTTGACTGAATGGCAATGTGATATAAAACTGATTCATCCCAAATATCCTCTACCACATTCATAGCTCCCTTGGATAATATTAGCAGTCTCATGACATGAAACAAAAAGAATGGCTAATGTAGCATTACTGCAGTCAGCTCCGGTAAACTATCTTGGGATACCAGCCACTTCATTCAAGGCACTGGAAATGAATAATGGCCGACCAGGGATTTACAAAAAAAAAATGATTTATTTTCCAAATCAGATTTCCTGCCTTTTCATTTTGCTTTGATATATTATTGAAAAATAACCATATCACTTACTTAGCATAATATCATCAATCATCTTTGCTTGTTGAATACCTTTAGTCACAAATGCTCAATTGCCAGAATCAAGATTAATTTTGCATTTGCGTTCTTCACAAGACAATATACCACTTATCCAGGCAACATATATGAAGCAATTCAGGTTAGACTCCTCTGTTGGCTCAGGCAGTTTATTCAGTATATAATTAAGCAATGCAGATCACAAAGGGCTCAGGTTCAATCCTTGGTTTGCAATGAGTTAGCTTATTGCTGAGACTTGTATGTGAAAAATGACTAATTATCTAAGATACCCACGAGTGATCTTCACACGTTCGAGAGAGGGGCTAAGGGGAAAAATAACCAGTGAGAATTAAAATCTGACTTACTGCTGTTAGTGCTTTACCAATATTTTTAGATGATAATGTGCATGTGAGTCTAACTATGTGCATGTGAGTGTGTAAAAGTGTCTGTGCATTCATCAAGATGGGAGATGGTTGAGTTGGATAATTTAACCTTTTTTCTACTTTTATATTAAATCACACTTCAAAAAAATCATGGGTCACTGTTGTAATACTTTCTTCTTTGGATGTATTGAGCCCTCTTAGCTACTTAGTCACTGATTTATAGTTTTCTTTGTTAAATGAATTAAGTGGGAGGCATACCTTGCTTATCCTTCACATTTTGCTATTTTCAGTTTATACATGTAATCTTATTTCCAGTTTTTTTCATGCATCTGTGGAATTGAAAACTGCACCACTTCAGTTAATGAAGCAGAGCATGAGAAAAGATAATTCAATCCACATTATAAAGGACAAATCTTAAATATTAAGTATTTGCAATATACAAAATGTAATAATTATTTGTATCATTCCTGTCACTATTTGATTGGAAGGCCTAAATTTTCTGATTGGCACAGTTCACAATGAAATTATCACACTTATTTCAAATAAATGAGGTAATTATGTTATAATTACATATGAAAATGATAGACAGGAGAAAAAAAACAGCTGATCCATGAACCCTGCCCCATGGCCATAATGCTTGGGCATCATGACTCAGCACTTTCTGACCCTTCTCCCCCCTCCCCCACCCCTACTCCCCCTCAGCAGCCATGTAGTCTCCTGGGAGAACAGAGTAAAAATTGGATCAAAAAGAGGAAGAAAACTCTGTAAAATTGTTCTCTGAAAATGCATGCCAAAGATTTTTGCCATCCTGTGCCATGTTGCCAAATAACTCAATGCCCTCTTAAATACTGTGCATGTGATGATCTTGCCCATTAACCACAATGTCAGCATATGTGCGAACTTTATTTTTTTTACTGAAATTACCAAATGGCCGTTTGTGTTACTTGTGACTTGTGTTACTACATCTGGTGATGCACTGTTTTATAGCAGAAGCGTTGTACAGAATGCACAATTAATTATTCTCCCGCTGAAGTGTGGCCATGGTTAATCTGAGTTTAATCCTTTAAACACAAAAGGGACAATTTTTACTTGCAACATGAAACCAGCAGAAGTGGACCGCAACCGAAGTTCAAGTCAAAGATCTACCAGGTATCAACTGTTGGGCTTCAGTTGACTCTCGTCTGTCATTTGCTCAGCTGTTTACAGTTGCCGATCAGCATGTGCGAAGATCAAGTGGCTAGGAGGGCACCCACCTCCATCAGGAAAAGGGTACTGACAATAAGGCAAATATGGGGGTAGGTTGTTGCAAGGATCTTATGGCTGGATGGAAGGATGGTGTGTTTTGGTAGGAGATGTGAGCCTGAGGCAGCAAATGCCGAGACTTTTCTTGTGGAACCCCAATTTGCATTTATTAAGGAGGCTGCAGTCAGAATTCAAAGGCAGCCTTACCCCCACCAAAACCAATGGTATTAAAATGGGGAAAGAAGCAAGAAATAAAGTCACTCCATTGCAACTGCTTGCTTATTGGGAAATGCCCCCAAAAATCTAAGTGTTTTCTGTGTAGGATAGAATGCAGTCGATTACAGGTCCATTGCTGCTCATTAAACAATTTTGTAGATTGGCAGGTGTTAGTAAATTATAGGCTCCAGGTCAGAATAACCATCATAAAATGATGTTTTTCTTGATAATTTTGAAGTGTGAGCTCTGAAGTGTGACAGATTCAAAACGTTTATGGAATGGAAAGAGGGATTATTGCAGAGAATGTAACAATGGTAATGTTTATTCCACACCAGATAATGCAGCTCCATATTAAAGACCATACTAAAATATACATTTTCCCTTGATTATATCTTGGTAACAATTCTAACCAGACCATACTGCTATACCAGAAATAAACTACTGACAAAAATATCCACTGAAAGCACTTTTAAGTGGACAATGAAGACCAGTGTAAAGTTGGAGAAAATTTAGTTCTATATGTTGTGAGAAATAACATTGCTGAATTACAACTGAACCTGTTAAAACTTTTGTGAGATAATACACGAAGATCCAATTTGTGACATTCATTCCCATCCATCCTTGTGGGGGGATTTTATGCTCTCCCTAGGGTGGGTTTGGAAGTGGAAAAGCATAAAATCGGGTGTGATGGTGGCAGGGGTGGGCGCCTGCAGCTCGTGCCACCTTCTTGCCTCCTTCAAAATTTAGTCCGGGACGGGAAGGCTGATCACAGGGCACAAGTGAGGCCCTTAACTGGACAATTAATCCCCAATTAAGGGCCTCATCTCGCTACTGCCCCAATTAGCCATCCGGCAGGTGGACCTGTTGCCTCACGGGAAGCACAGAAGGAAATACCATGCGGGCTTCTTCCCAGTTCCAGGGGGCTCCCTCGTTAAAAGGCACTTGGTGCCTGAATGGGGGATACAGCTTCTGGAAGGTTGGTTGCCTGCTGAGAGCCACCCCCTGCCCTTGCTACTGACTGCCCTACACCCCACTTCCCCATGACCCCCACCCCATGAGACCCCTCCTGCGCTGACCTACCTGTGACCTGGGTCCAGCGACAATCCTGGGCCGCAAGTAGGTGCTGCTCTGGCAGCAGCTACTGCCTCCACAGTGGCACTGCTCAGTGGAAGAGCTGCCGACCTCTGATTGGCTGGCAGCTCTCCGAGGGCGGGGCTTCTGGCACCGGGGTCCTTGATCCTGTGCAAGTCCCACCACTGTCCTCTTAAGTGCCTGATCGGCACTACATTCGGCGGGCCTTCCGCAGAAGAGGTGATGCAGGGATCTCGGCATCGCTTTTTCCGGACATTAAGATCCCCGTCGCCAACATAAAATCCCGGCCCTTGGGAGAACTAGATATGTGTGAAAGGCATGAAAGAAAAAATGGAAAAATTAAACAAAAAGACTTTTACAGAATAAGGAAGTATTATTGGCGGACAGCCATAAAGGCGGGGCTAAAGAGTGGCGAGTCAAAGAGACTTAGCTGTTGGCAGGAAAAAAGACAGAAGCGCCAGGAGAGAGCCATCTGTGCAACAGTCCCGACAACCAATTTGATCTGCAGCACCTGTGAAAGAGTCTGTCACTCTAGAATTGGCCTTTATAGCCACTCCAGGCGCTGCTTCACAACCACTGACCACCTCCAAGCGCTTACCCATTGTCTCTCGAGACAAGGAGGCCAAAGAAGAAGATTCACAGAATGGTAGACAAATATGGGGCAGGATTTCAATACCCGGGTCAGAGGCCTGTCTTGCGATGACTTCTGGGCCCCGACCCCACACGATTTGCAAATCACTTAATTGGCCCAGAGCCGCGTTCACTGCCCAATTATCAGTTGAGGATGCGGGAAGGAGGTGGGATTCAGGCAGCAGTAGGCCCAATTTAAAGGACAGGTGGCAGCCATTGCTGAGGTGGTCATTTGTCCAAAACTGAACAGAGGGCAGTGGGTAGGGAGGGCCCCCATGCCTGGGCCACCCCCCATTTTTCGGACGCCTCACTGGAGGTGCTGCCAGAGCCGAAACATCCTATTCCCGGCCAGAGTAACAGAAAGCCTGCAAGACTAACCAAGAAGGCAAGGCTGGAGGTGGCACATGAGGTCAGCAGCAGAGGCTTGGTGAGGAGGAACTGGGTCCAGTGCCAGAAATGCTTCAATGAGCTGCTCAGGTTTGGAAAGGTGAGTCCAAAGATTCACCAAGAAGGCAAGCTTCCAGGACAGTGGTCATCTGAATGCAAAAAAGAGGGACACATAGAGTTCTTCTGACCATAGGAGAGATGTGTGCACAGCAGCCTTGATGACCCATAAGCATAGTTCGTAACCCGAGTGCTGCTGGACAGGAGGCTAGAGTGCAGACTCCAGCATCTTTTGCGAATGAAAAGCTGCGACTGGTGAGGGAAAGAGGCATTATCCTAATGGCAGCTTTCGACACCTTGCAGGCCAAACGGGAGTTGAATGCCAGGGCGAGCGAGAGGGCACGGCTGGATGGTGGGGTGTCCCAGTCACGTCACTGGTGCATTTTGAGAAGCTGGCCCTTGATATGGCCAGAGTGTAAAAGCAAAAGGGACATTGGAGATGGAGAAACGGGAATCCACTGTAGATAGGGAGAAAACATCTCAACAGTTGCAGATTCAGGGGAAGCATGGCAATCCTTCCAATGAAACAAACTGTCAGTGCATCAGCAGTCATCTCATTATTTTAAGCGGCAGATGCATCTGTTGTCTGTCCCAATCTCTCTCGTATGTCTCCCACAGGGTCAGCCGCTATGGGACAGGAGTCCATGGTATGACAACAAGTTTCTGAGGAGTCCGAGGAGTCAGGGGAGGAAGACACTTCAAAGCTTGCACTATCACATCTTACGGGCACACTCTCCACCAACGCAGACACATGCACCTTGATGGGTCCTTGTGCAGTTTTGGAAAGGGTGGCACGGGGGAAGCACACATCATGTCAAAGCTGGAGGATCTGGGGGAGGCAGAGTCGGCTGTGGCCAGTCCCCTTTGGAGGGTGGAGGACAGGCACAGCCTGCTCACCAGGGTGGAGATGCAGAGGCTCGGGAGTCACAAAACAGGCAGCTCTACATGCAGAACCAGTGTGAGATGTGTGCCTGCATGTCAGAGTTACTTGAGGCATTATGGAGTGATGGGATGAGAATGGAGTCCATTCATCTCATGTGCTCCACAATGTCTCTGTGCTTTCAACGCATGAGCTCCTCCACTAAGAGAGTGGCCAACCTCATGGAGAGTCATATGTAGCACCTCTCAGGGTGGATGCAGGAACAACGCACTAACATGCACAGGATGCATGCCAGACTCAGCAGCATTGACCAGTCAGTGACACAAATGGTGCAAAGAAGCATGGACTGGATGCCAGCTGCACCCTAGCTGGTGGTCCCCTCTAGCGATCAAGGGCACCATGAATGGCTGAGCAGGTGACAGATGGTGATGAGGGGATTACCCCTCACAGGACACCATCATCATTATCCACCCCCATGGCCTGTCCAACAGATGAAGCATCTGTGCAGTCATGCCCTGTAACGGAGGCTGCCCCTGCACTGATGCCAGTGCAACAGCCTTCCTACCCCTCCGTCCTCACTTCTTAACCCCCATTGCTCAGGGGTCTACCTCTGGTCTGGCAGATGCTGCTCCTCATCGCTGGTCAGAGCAAGCTCGGACAAGCTTGATCCCATTTCCTCCCATGACTTTCCTTTGTTGGCAATGGAAGGTGAGGTCTTCCTGACCCCGCACCCCCTATCATGAACCTGTGAGACCCGTTAGCAGAAGGATCCATTTCCCCCCCCATTCCTCTCCGTGCCTCACCTCCAATCCCAATCCCCCACAAAATGCTTTTGTCAAGAGTGCAGAGATGTGAAAGATAATTCTTCTCACTGAGCACAGCTGGCAGCCTGTGAATGAGACGCTTCTCTGAGTCTTTTCTCTTCCATGCTGCCTCTTGCTTCCCACAGTTCCAGCTCACTCCCCGCTGTGTCACCACCTCCTCCTCCACCTCGTGGCTCTGACAGTGCATTGAATGCACACCTTAGAAAGAAAATCCTAAACTGGCCCTTTAATTGGCTGACAACAGCTCGTTAATGGGGTTAAGTGCCCCTTTGCACAGAGCGGATGGGTTGCCTTCTCTGGGCCCCGCCATGACCTTTTAAACTTGAAGCGTGCCAGTTTTGCTTCAGGACGACCTGAGTCATGGGTTTAAGTGACCACCTACCCCTTTTCCCACAATCATGAATAAATAAAAATCTAACCCAGAGGGCTGGAGTTTATCTGTCCCGTGACGTCAGGCTCCGTGGCGGGGTGGGTGGGGGGCCGGCAGATGGTTCCGGCAGTGGTCCACCATGGAGGCCGATGCCAGGAGGGCCCGG
The DNA here is from genome assembly GCF_036365525.1 of Heterodontus francisci. NCBI lineage: Eukaryota > Metazoa > Chordata > Chondrichthyes > Heterodontiformes > Heterodontidae > Heterodontus > Heterodontus francisci. Next base: position 41,133,008 of record NC_090382.1, read on the forward strand.
CCTGTTCCTCCCAGCATTGGCGAGGCTCCTTGGTTGCCCCCTGCCAGTGGGAGACGGGACCTGGATTTAAATATTTAAATTACTGACATATATAAATTTAAATCAACTTCCCTTAAATCCTCCAGGCCTGCCACGATCTTCAGAGTGGTGGCTGGCACTCCTGTGCCTTCAATTCCCCATTTGGGGAAAGCAGGCGTGTCACTGGTGGGGAGGGGGGAGGAGTGAAAGTTTTCAGTGCAGGGGAGGTGGATGAGGTCAAATAAACGTAATGGGTATAGGGCATGGTGGGAAGGGGTGAACTTTAAACTTTGTGCAGTCTTGGGAGGGAAGGTCAGATTTAAAGGTGTGTTTTGGGGAGGAAGGGCAAACAATTAGTGTAATTGTTATTGGGGGGTTGGGAAAGGGGCATTCGAAATCATTTGACAACATTTGGGGGGTGTGTAGCTTTAAAAATTTTAATATGCAGGCAGGGCTGGCTGCCCTTTAAAAATGGCACCAGTGCCGGCGCACAGGCGGTTGACACCATTACCGGGGACGGACAGCCCACCTCCTCCATGAGATTGGGGGTTAGACCGCTCCAGCTATTTAAATGAGCCGCCGCGTTGGAGATTGCAACAGCTCTTTGGCGCCGGCCCGCATGTGCGGGCTGCCATTTTTTGAGCTCGGTGTCAAGATCCCCCGCTGGTGCACATTTATGATGGGCAGCCAATTAACATGCCGCCGCCAGAGACGCCATCCCTTTAAGGGACAAGCTCCCGCCTCCAGAGCTGCCAACCAATTGCAGGGTCAGCAGCTCTGCAGAACCAGCAGCGCCACAGGGAGTAGTGCCATTGCCAGTATTGCAGGGGTCTACAATAGAGAAGATGTCGGAGATCCCAGGATGCAGATAGCTGGGATTGGGGTCACCAGGACCAGGTGACAGGGTGGGTTGGGGAGCCGTTGGTGAAAAGGGGGGGTCTTGCCTCAGGGGCAGCCATTGCCACCAGCTGGTGTCCTCCTTGGGCCATATGGCATAATATTGGCATAAATCAGATCAAGGAAATTCTGCACAGTACCAACAAGTGAGTGAAGAAAAGGAGAATAAAGGGATATGGGAGCAGAGCAAGTACTTGGGATTGGGACTGCTACTTGGATAGAGGATAGACACTGATAAAATGGACCGAACAGCCTATTTACAAGTTGTAATTTTATGTAATTGTATCATTTCATCAAGCGATTCAATAGCCTAGGATACAGCTATTACAGAACTGTGTGTGTTTTGACCCACGTATAGTCCAACTTTGCACATTATTTGTATTTACTCAATTACCTGAGAACATGGGGCGGCACAGTGGCGCAGTGGTTAGCGCTGCAGCCTCATAGCTCCAGCGACCCCAGTTCAGTTCTGGGTACTGCCTTTGCGGAGTTTGCAAGTTCTCCATGTGACCATGTGGGTTTCTGCCGGGTGCTCCAGTTTCATCCCACAGCCAAAGACTTGCAGGTTGATAGGTTAAATTGGCCATTGTAAATTGTCCCGAGTGTAAGTAGATGGTAGGAGAACTGTGGGGATGTGGTAGGGCATATGGGATTACTGTAGGATTTGTATAAATGGGTGGTTGATGGTCAGCACAGACTCAGTGAGCCGAAGGGCCTGTTTCAGTGCTGTACCTCTCTGTGATGTTGGGCCTGTTAAAAACATCTTGGGATTCAGAGGACAATCCAGTTGTCCATTAAACAATCTGGTAGCTGTTACAAAAAGCTGTAGTATGTCTCATCCGTAAGAGAGTCACCTGAAAAGTATCCCAGGATAGACAAGTGTTAAATAACTTGGAACAAAATGCTTGAGATAGAAGTTATCACTGGTTTTAGAAAAAGACATTCCATACATCTTGACTAAGGAACAGTTTCAATAATAGCTACAATGTTTGAAAAACAAACTAATTTGTTCGCAGTTTGAGCTTGATTAGCCAGGTGATTAATGCCTTTCCTGTGTTTTGATTTCATTAAAAATTCACTATTACTATGTGTGACCTTTCCCAAGTCAGCTAACAGCAAATCTTCACTCTTGCCACAGAAAGGAAGAATCTACATTTTAAAATGCACTTGTAAAATTTTGAAGGTGAATTCACAGCACAAAGACACTGGTGCTTCTGTGTTCCCACAACGCTTGTAACAAATCACATTCCTATAGGGATATGGGAACTGCCAGCCTTTCAGTTTTAGTTGTGTATAAAATGATACTGCAGGAGTGATAGGAGCTGCAGACACTGTGGATTTGCAAGCAGCAGTGCAGTAAATTAATAAAACCACACTTTAAAATAAATAAATAGCGTTAGCTATGGAATTAGAGTGTAGACATTTTTGTTAGTCAATTGCCTCTCTTTAATTTTGTTTATGAGGCACAGCAGGAAAATGGTGAATAATTTGAATTTCCTGAAATAAAATCAGAAAATTTTGAAAACGCTCAGCATGTCAGGCAACATCTGTGGAGAGATCATATTAACAGAGTTAATATTTCAGGTCTGATGAAAGTTCATAGACCTGAAATGTTAACTTTATTTCTCGCTCCACAGAAGTTACCTGATCTGCTGAGTGTTTCCTGCACTTTGTGATTTTATTTCAGATTTCTAGCATCCACGGTGATTTGCTTTAGTTTTACTTTTCTGTGTTGGTAAATGCACAGGTCTGGAGTTCTGAGAGAGAAAAAGATAGACTCAGAGAATGAGAATTCAAGCGTGTGTAAACGGAAGCCCAATAGACAGCAATCATGGAATTTCTAATGCTGCTTCTTATTTATATTATAATAAACATTAGCAACTAGGACAAGACATTATCATTTTAGGAATGCAGAAAATAGCACAGCAATTAGACAGCAGCAGAAACCTATCCCTTCTCCATAGATTGCAACTCACCCGTCTGTCTTCTCATCAGATTCCATAATCCTTTCTCTTTATAGAAACCCATCCAAATACCTTTTGTATCCATTTATATTATCTGCAAAGTGGTCTTCCCCAATATCTTATTTTGCAAATCAATTATGCTTTGGGTGGAATATTTCAAACCGACTTCCTTTCTTAATCGCCCACAACTTTAACTTTGAACCATTTTCTATGCATTCAATTTCCCCTGGGAAAGCTCCACCAGTTTTATGTTGCTGAAAATGTAGAATATGACAGAAACTCCATGTGGCCTATTAAATCTCCACATATACCAGCCAGTCTAATCCCACTCGCTTACTTGCTACTCATATAGTTCAATATTTCTCTTTCTTTTGAACTACTACCTGAATCCCTTTTTAAAAAACTGTGGCCTGAGGATTTCACTGCAGCTGCAACCACTCCATTGACATAATTTTGCCAGAAGAGCAGCAGAAACCTCATTTACATATGTAAACAATAGTTCCTGCTGAGCTTCCAGTGAAGTTACAGCAGTGGGAGTGGGAACCGCTTTAAAGAAATTGCTGGCATGGACTCTGTTTCAACAATATTTTGTGGCAGAGCATTCCACCATCTAGCTTTCCTCTGCGTAAAGAGTTCTTTTATAACCTTCGCTTTAAGACTTTTTCAATTGACTTAATTTTATGTCCCCGGCTCGTGGAAACAATCCATCATCATTTATCTTATAACTCATAATCCTCTAACAGGGCACTGCAGAACCTTCTCAGTTCTATCAAAGATAGAAATAACTTCTCAAGTCTCTCTTCATAACTTGTAACCCTTTATCTCTGGTTTACTGTACCTCACCTTTATCCTTAACCCTACAGTAGCTCTGAAGGAAAAGCTTCTGAGTGACGCTAATAGGTCACCCAGAAGTCTTCATTTCCCATAGAAAACAAGCATAGCTTCCTTAACCTCTGCTCGCTCTAAATTCCTGATACCGGAATAATCTTTGTTACTTGCCTCTGTATCTGATCAAGGGGAATTACCATGTATCTTTGATCATGCACATTACATTTCTTAGGAAATTTAGGTTTCACCCTATCCAAAAGCAGTAATTCAGCCACATAGCCTTTGCAAGAGTGTCTGTAGCAATTTAACTGGCAGCTGTGGAATTCACATGAATGAAACCAACAAGCAACATTGGCAAAATTCCAAGAAAACCTGAAGGCATCCACAAAAGAATGGCAGCGAACATTTCTGAGTCCCTTGAAAGAGTTTTTCATTTTATTGTGCTTTTATAAGGTGCATTTCCTCACTTTTAGGCACTTCAGTTGAAGGGAAAACATATTAAACAAAATAACTTACAGGATCTCCTTCCTGTGAGTTGGTGCATACAGTACTCCAGATGTACATAGCAAATATATGTACAAAATGCCTCATTAAATTAACAAATAAGATTCTTGATGGTTCTTCTTGTTATTTCAAAAAGCACTTCTGTGTATCTGAAATGTGACTTATTTTTATGGTGCAATTCTATTAAAAATTTAAGTTTATTTATGATACATTTCTGAAATACAGGGCTGGATTTTACTGACCCCTCAAGGCCACCAGTCGCAGCACGGGGTCCAGTAAAATGTTGCAGGGAGAGGCCCGCCTCGACCTCAGTACGGCCCCCCCCCCCGCCGCCGTGTGGCGGGCCCTTCATCTGCGTATTTAAATTGACAGTAATTATATTCAAATGAACTTACCAGCTGTCCCATGCCGATTTTACGGCCTCCGTTCGGCCTTCGCACGCCTTCAGAATTCCACACGGAGTTCCGAGGCGAGAACTTAGTGAGGAGGGGGGAGTAATAAAAATTTCAGGGCGGGAGGGGGTGGAGAAGTGGGGAAATCAATTTTTATTGGATGTGGGGATAGTGGGAAGGGGGTTACAGGCCAAATGTTAGAGGTTTAGGGGGTGAAGTTCGGGTAGGGAAAAAGGCATGTGTTGGTCATTTCAGGCATTGAAACCCCCCATTCGGGGGTTGGGGAAGGGCCATCCACATATTTCTTATTGTTTAATAAAAATTCAACATTGCTACCTGTTTAAAAATTCAAAGTAATTCTAAGGGCTTAACGCTCTTTAGAAATGGCACAGTGGCGCCGGTCGCCGTTGCCGGGAACACAGAGGCCACCCTTACACGTCATCGGGTGCGGGCGCTCCGTCCCACTATTTAAATGCACCCCAGTGCGAAATATCGCAGGGGCTCCTCGGCATTCCTTCCTTGTCGAACAGCTGCCGAGTTGACAGCGCGCCGCTGAGGAAAGTGGCGTGTGTTTAAAATTCAGCCCACTATGTAGTACATTGTTCACTGAGAGACACTGATAAGCAACAGCTAAATTATTCCATTATTCCATTAATTCTGATTATTCACATAAAAGAATAAACAAGTCATAGCCATGTATAAGTTGCATGGTTGTATAATTTTCTCCCCAGTATTTGTAGGGTCTAAAATTAAGCAACAAGATGCAGTTTATACACTGGATTTGATTATTTGTCTTATTGTATTCACACTCTACAGGCCATCTATTTTGTTTAACTTTTACAAACATTTCAAAATAACTAAAATAAATGGATCTCCTAGTGGCGGCAGATAGAATGTTATTGCACAGCTGGACTATTTTATGGCTGATCTGCTGCACTGATTTGCTTACCTTGTTAATGCCTTAGCACTTTCAGGAAAATGTGTTCTGAATAACAGGACAAGAATCAATTCTACAACAAGTCTGTTACACACAGAACTCCCTGTGCATCTGTACATGATGGGAAATTGTAAGGAATGATTAGGTGTGCCATCTGGTGCTGTAGTTTGATGTCCTTGTGATAGCTTGCACTGCTTCCATTTGATTTCTGTCTCCTTAGAGTCTCCTTTATGGCCCAGAGGTCAATCAATAATTTATCATCAGGTTCTATCTGTAATTGTCCCAAGGTAGCCCAAGATTGGACTGTCTCAGGAGTTTAGATGGGTCAAGTCAACATACACGTTTGCCAACTGTGTAGGACAGGTCAGGTCAGTTCTGGGCTTTTGTATGTCTGGAGGCTCAATCACAACTGTTCTGCTGTTATGATTGTGAGACTTTGATATCCCCAGATGGATTGAGGTCACATTTTAATGTCCTCTATGGACTGTCATGTAGCCTGATCTCATTTCTAGCATCCAGAAAAAATAAAATCTACTGCCTCAGTGTGCTAGCCCATCTAAATTCAAAGTAGATGGAAATAAGATCTTAATGCCGTCTGTCTTTGTGTTAGTCATCTTAGCACTGTCAGTGGGAAAAGGTTGCTCTCCAGGTGCTACCTATGTATCCTGGCTCATTTGCATATAAAGAATAGCTTTTTCAATCTTGAAAATGTGCTGAACACAATATTCTTATATATAATGTCTAGTTTTTAAGTGTAAAACCATAATTAAACTCCTTTAGTATATCCCCACCAGAGCAACTTGTAATTTAATGCAAAGGTATTTTTCCTTTGAAAAGTATTTCATTCATCTGGAAAATATTGGTAGTTTTACAGCAAATCAAATAATTCTATAATGATATAGTAATGACAAAATGCTACAATCAATAATGCAAAGAACAGCATCAAATGCCAAAATAATTAAGTAAATAACCATAAGACCATGAAAGGGACAATATGTAAGCCCCAAGATGTTGAGAGCTCTGCATCCAAGATAGGGATACAACTTTGGAAGTTATATAAAAAGCAGTATGGCTTTCATAAATCATTGACTTTACTTACCTTTAATTAGGAATTATTCCTAGGCTGTAAGAATAAAAGGCAGGGAAGTGGTTTATTTGTGGACAGGAGGGAACTAAGAATGTAAGAGGTAGGATTGAAAGTAATACCCTATTTATTGCTGCAAGTCAAAACATCACATGGGTGAATAAACCTCACTTGTTTTAAGATCTAGTCTGTGTCCATTTGACCACTGGGCCCAAGGCCTGCATCAACTTATCACAATTATACTTACATAATCTTACTCCTAAGCACTGCTCTCTCACAAGTTCTTATATTTGTCATATCATAGACATATTGTGTTATGATCACCTTTGGAGAATACCAACAAACAAAAAGAATCAAATCCACCAATTGACCCCAATTTGGAAACCAAACCAAATGAACAGATTTCACTTCTTTAAATTTTACTTTAACATTCAAACCAAGACCAATATAAATTAATCAGGAAGTAACAGACAGATCATTTATTTATTTAGAGATACAGCACTGAAACAAGACCTTCGGCCCACCGAGTCTGTGCCGACCAACAACCACCCATTTATACTAACCCTACAGTAATCCCATATTCCCTACCACCAACCTACACTAGGGGCAATTTATAATGACCAATTCACCTATCACCTGCAAGTCTTTAGCTGTGGGAGGAAACCGGAGCACCCGGCGAAAACCCACGGAGTCACAGGGAGAACTTGCAAACTCCGCACAGGCAGTACCCAGAATTGAACCCGGGTCACTGGAGCTGTGAGGCTGCGGTGCTAACCACTGCACCACCCATATATATGGTTAGAATCAGATAAATGGTGACAGAGTCCTCCCCAGAACAGGCAGATCAGGCAGGAGTGGAGTGCCAGCAAAAAAAAGCAAATGAAGACTGAATTCTGTTACTAAAAGTGGCTTATCTGATTCCATATATATATGGTCAATATATATATTACAAATTGCACCTGAAGTATCAGATACAACAGATATGGGTCTCATGATTTCATTGCGCAGTCCACCCAGCATATACAGTAACAATTACAGTCACACAGTTATTCACAACTCTGAAGTTCCTTAGGTAGATGTTCAGCTCCTTTCTTCAAGGATTTAGCTGCTGTTCTTCTTCCGACAGCAGTTCCCTCTCAATCCGAACTCCATGGTGCAGTCTTCACCACAAGGCGCACTTCTCTAGAACTTCCTCAGCTCTGCTCGTGACAGTCTTGATGGTGTGGATTTACCAGTCCTCCCTTTATTCAAGTGCTTCAGTGACAACCTGTGCACTGTGTGACCGGGTCTGGTTAGTTAGCTACTTTTAGTAACAGAATCAGCTCCTGAATTCAGTCTTCATTTGCTTCTTTTTGCTGGCACTCCACTCCTGCCTGATCTGCCTGTTCTGGGGAGGACTCTGTCACCATTTATCTGATTCTAACCAGTGTTAGTTTCCCCGGAAACCTGAAGTTGTTTTTCTAGCTTCTGTTTCAATTCTAGTTTCTATTTTGATTCTAGTTTCCCTTTCAGTTAGGGTCTAAAAAAAGCAAGCTTTGCAACCATGGATTCCATCACAATATCACCTCCAATAACTTCCATGTCTCTTCGATTCTTTCTTGTTTCCCCCAGAGTTCCATCCCTCATTGCTTCTCTTTATCATGTAAATACAACCCCTCAGTGACATCATCCAGATGTATCTCGTTAGCTTCCACAGAGACATTAGCACTCTGCTCTATCTTTCTGCTTTCTTCATTGTTACTAAAGCATTTGTTTACATCTACAACTGCATGCCCAACATTAGGTTGTGTACTCACGCAGCACATTTAACAGAGCAAGATGTCCCAATCCACCTGACAAATTGGGAAGAAGAATGTGCATGGTGAAATAGCTGGGAGAGAAATGTTCAGGGTATAAACAAAGGCAAAATAGAAGTCATGGATTTGAACTGATTTGTGAAAAATGAGGAGAGATGGAATAAAATAAAAGGATTTAGATTGAGTTGTCAAGGGTGCAAGGCTGTGAAGGCTGATGTCTCAGCCACCAGTGGTAAAACAGAATGAAAGGATTTAAAAGAATGGAGGATACATGTGGAATAGGTTGTAAAAAAGGAAAAGCCATTTTATTTTGATTCTATGCGCTGGAGAATGGAGGAAAAATGAAGGTTCCGAAAGATTAGGTAACGGGTTAATGGGTTTGAGATAGGATATGAGCAGAAATGCACTGGATGAGTTGGATTTGTGTAAAATGGAATTGGGAAGCCCAACCTGGACGGCATTGAAAAATTGTGTCTGGAGGTTAGAAGGATGTGGCTGAGGGTTTTAGCAGCAATGGAGTTGAGGTACAGATGGAACAGAACAATGTTTTGCAGATGGCCTTGGGCAAGGACTCAATGTGGAGTTTGAAGTTTAACAAGTCGCTTCACAAGGCAATGTTATGGTGCTAGAAGTCGGCAGTCTTGGTGATGGAGTTAATATGGTGTCAGAAACTCTGCTCGGGGTCAAATAGAATGACAAGGTTGCAAACAGTCTGACTCAACCTCCAACAGGGACAGGGATGAAGTTGGTGGTATTGAATGGAGTTTATGACACCGATTGAAGTCAATGGCTTTGATCTTCCAAATATATAACTGGAGGACATTTTTGCTCATCCAATACTGGATGTTGGACAAGTAACATGACAAATCATAGGCAATAGAGGGGCCGAATGAGGTGGTGGTGAGGTATAGCTGCATGTCATCAGAGTACATAAATTATATCATAGATGCTGCAGCTACAATGAATCCAATGGTGAGGTGCTGACCTAGCGAATTGCTCTGCATTGAATGGTGTTGAGCTTCTTCAGTGTTATTTCAGTTGCACCCATTTAGAAAAGTGATGAGTATTCCATCACACTCCGGACTTGAGCCTTTTAAATGGTGAAGAAGCTTTGAAGGGACAGGAAGTGAGCCGCAACATTCTCCCATAAGTGGAAACACCCTTTCCACATCCACCCTGTCAAGACCCCTCAGATTCCTCAATAAAAACAGAAAGTGCTGAAAATACTCAGCAGGTCTGGTAGCATCTGTGGAGAGAGTTACAGTTTCAGGTCTGTGAACTTTCATCAGAACTGGAAAAGGTTAGAAATGTAATAGGTTTTAAGCAAGTAAAGCAGGGGTGGGGGGAGCGAACCCTCAGGTCCTTATATGTTTCAATCAAGTCACCTCTTACTCTTCTAAACTCCAGCGAATACAAACCTAGCCTGTCCAACCTTTCCTCATCAGACAATTCATCCATTCCAGGTATTAATCTAGTAAACCTTCTCGGAACTGCTTCCAATGCATTTAAATCCTTCCTTAAATAAGGAGACCAATACTGTACACAGTACTCCAGATGCGGTCTCACCAATGCCCTGTATAGCTGAAGCATAACCTCCCTAATTTTGCATTCAATTTCCCTCGCAATAAACAGTAACACTCTATTAGCTTTCCTAATTACTTCCTGTACCTGCATACTAACCTTTTGTGATTCATGCAGTTGGACACACAGATCCCTCTGCATCTCAGAGTTCTACAATCTCTCACCATTTAGATAACATGCTTATTTTTTATTCTTCCTGCCAAAATGAACAATTTCACATTTTCCCACATTACACTCCATTTTCCAGATCTTTGCCCATTCACGTAACCTATCTATATCCCTTTGTAGCCCCCTTATATCTTCTTCACGTTACTTTCCTACCTATCTTTGCATCATCAGCAAATTTAGCAACCATATCTTCAGTCCCTTCATCCAAGTCCTTTATATAAATTGTAAAAAGTTGAGGCCCCAGCATTGAACCCTTTGGCACCCCACTCGTTACATCTTGCCAACCAGAAAATTACCCATTTATGCCTACTCTCTGTTTCCTGTTAGCTAACTAATCTTCTATCCATGCCAGTATGTTATCCCCTACACCATGAGCTTTTATTTTCCACAATAACCTTTGATGTGGCACCTTGGTAAGTGCCTTCTGGAAATCTAAGTACAGTACATCCAGCAGTTCCCCTTTATCCATAGCACATGTTACTTCTTCAAAGAACTCCAATAAATTGGTTAAACATGATTTCCCTTTCACAAAACCATGTTGACTCTGCCTGATTACCTAGAATTTTTCTAAGTGCCTTGCTATAACATCTTTAATGATAGTTTCCAACATTTTCCCTAAGACAGATGTTAAGCTAACTGGCCTGCAGTTTCCTGCTTTCTGTCTCCCTCACTTTTTGAATAAAGGAGTTACATTGGCTATTTTCCAATCTAATGGAGCCTTCGCAGAATCTATGAAATTTTGGAAAATTAAGACCAACGCCACTTCTTTTAAGACCCGAGGATAAAGTCTATGAGGACTTCATGTCTAATATCTAGGGAAAGCAAATTTTCATCTATAACACCGATAAGAGACAACCTTATCTCATAATCAGTTTTTAATTTGCAACAATAAAAGCATCTGGTTTCTAAAAGATTTTGTTAAACTGTTTGACTGCTGGACTGTAATAAAAGTTGATTGATGATGTAATATAAGGAAAGGCCACTCATCCTTTCATAAATTAAGTCACATCAAGTATCAAAGTTTAGCCAACCAAGTCTATCATAAAGAGTTCCAGAATGAGTTTGAAAATCAAATTGCAAGATTGCTTCAACTTCCCAATTTTACAAAATATATACTTGGATTAGGGCTATTAAATCTATTTTGCTCCAAACTATATCACAATGATCAAATGCACTCAAACAAAGTCTTGCAAATTAAACTAGCTATTTTACATGACATGCAAGATCTCATTCTACCCATCAGGGGTAACTCACAGACATTTTTGCAGAAAATCTGCTCAATTTATTTATGATCATTTTCACCACTGATGAAGATACACAGCAAAGTATTTAATGAATGTTACGTGAGTTAAGATCGTAAGAACATAAGAACTAGGAGCAGGAGTAGGCAATTCAGCCCCTCGAGCCTGCTCCGCCATTCAATACGATCATGGCTGATCTCATCTCGGCCTCAACTCCATTTTCCTGCCTGTTCTTCATAACCCTTAACCCACTACTAATTAAAAATCTGTCTATCTCCTCCTTAAATTTACTCAATGTCCCGGCATCCACCGCACTTTGAGCTAGTGAATTCTACAGACTCACGACCCTTTGAGAGAAGTAATTTCTCCTCATCTTTCTTTTAAGTCTGTTACCCCTTATCCTAAAACTATGACCTCTCATTCTAGATTGCCCCACAAGAGGAAACATCCTCTCCACGTCTACTTTGTCAATCCCCTTAATCATCATATATACCTCAATTAGATATCCTCTCATTCTTCTAAACTCTAATGAGTAAAGGCCTAAACTGCTCAATCTCTCTTCATAAGACAAACCCCTCATCTCTGGAATCAATCTAGTGAACCTCCTCTGAACTGCCTCCAGTGCAACTACATCGCTCCTCAAGTAAAGGGACCAAAACTGTATGCAATATTCCAGGTGTGGTCTCACTAATGCCTTGTACAGTTGCAGCAATGCTTTTATACTCTAATCCTTTAGCAATAAATGCCAAAATTCAATTTACCTTCCTTATCACCTGCTGTACCTGCATACTAGTTTCCAGCGAATCATGCACAAGGACACCCAGATCCCTCTGCACCGAAGCACTCTGAAGTTTCTCTCCACTTAGATAATAATTTGCCTTTTTATTCTTCCAATCAAAATGGATAACCTCATACTTATCCATGTTAAACACCATCTGCCAAATTTTGGCCCATTCACCTAACCTATCCATATCCAATTGTAAATTTCCTCTTTCTTTATTGCAACTTACTATCCCACCTATTTTAGTGTCAATTGCAAATTTGGCTATAGTACCTTCTATCCCTGCATCCAAGTCATTAATATAGATTGTAAATAGTTGGGCCCCAAGACCGAACCCTGTGGCACCCTACTAGTTACTTCTTGGCAGCCAGAGAAAGACCCAATTTCCCTAACTATCTGTTTTCTGTTGGTTAGCCAATCCTCTATCCAAGTTAATAAATTGCCCCTAACCCATATCATCTTCCCTTAGAGTCATAGAGTCATAGAGTTTTACAGCACAGAAACAGGCCCTTCGGCCCAACGCACCTGCGCCAACCATCAAGCACCCGTCCAAACTAATCCCATTTCCCCGCACTTGGCCTGTAGCCTTGTACGTTATGGCATTTCAACCGTTTATTCAAATACTTCTTGAATGTCGTGAGTGTTCCTGCCTCTACCACCTCTTCCAACAACCCTCTGGGTGAAAAGATTTCTCCTCAACTCCCCTCTAAACCTTAAATCTATGCCCCCTAGTTATTGACCTCTTCGCTAAGGGAAAAAGTTTCTTCCTATCGACCCTATCAATGCCCCTCATAATTTTGTATACCTCAATCAGGTCCCCCCTCAGACTTTTCCACTCCAAGGAAAACAACCCCAGCCTATCCAGTCTGTCTTCATAACTGAAATGCTCCAGCCCAGGCAATATTCTGGTGAATCTCCTCTGTACCCTCTCCATTACAATCACATCCTTCCTATCGTGTGGTGACTAGAACTGTACACAGTACTCCAGCTGTGGCCTAACCAGTGTTTTATACAGCTCTATCACAACCTCCCTGCTCTTATATTCTATGCCTCGGCTAATAAAGGCAAGTATCCCGTATGCCTTCCTAACCACCTTATCTACCTGTGCTGCTGCCTTCAGTCATCTATGGACAAGTAAACCAACGTCCCTCTGACACTCTGTACTCCCTAGGGCCCTACCATCCATGATAGTTTTCTTGAACAGTATGTAATGGAACCGACGAGGGAGCAAGCTATCCTAGATCTAGTCCTGTGTAATGAGACAGGAATAATTAATGACCTCATAGTTAGGGATCCTCTTGGAATGAGTGATCACAGTATGGTTGAATTTGGAATACAGATGGAGAGTGTGAAGATAAAATCCAATACCAGGGTCCTGCGCTTGAACAAGGGGAACTACAATAGAATGAGGGAGGACTTGGCTAAAGTAGACTGGAAACAAAGATTTTATGGTGGGACAGTTGACGAGCAGTGGAGGACTAAAGTAAACGTTGGTCCTTTAGAGGATGAGAAGGGGAATTTAGTTATGGGATATGATGAAATGGCCGAGGCATTGAACGGGTATTTTGTATCGGTCTTCACAGTGGAGGACATTAATAACATGCCAGTAATTGACAAAGAGACGAACGTAGGTGAGGACCCGGAAACAATCATTATTACGGAAGAGGTAGTGTTGGGCAAGCTAATGGAGCTACGAATTGATAAGTCTCCTGGCCCTGATGGAATGCATCCCAGGGTACTAAAAGAGATGGTGGGAGAAATAGCAGGTGCACTGTGACACCACTGTTTAAAAAGGGAGGTAGACAAAAGATGGGGAATTATAGTTAGTTTAAGTTAGCTTAAACTCTGTAGTGGGGACGATGCTTGAGTCTATTATCAAGGAAGAAATAGCAGGGCATCTCGATAGAAATTGTCCCGTTGGGCAGACGCAGCATGGGTTCATGAAGGGCAGGTCATGCTTGACAAATCTTTTGGAATTCTATGATGACATTACGAGCAAGGAGGACAGTGGGGACCCAGTGGATGTGGTGTACCTGGATTTCCAAAAGGCCTTCGACAAGGTGCCGCACAAGAGGCTGCTGCATAAGATAAGGATGCATGGCGTTAGGGGTAAAGTATTAGCATGGATAGAGGATTGGTTGACTAACTGGAAGCAGAGAGTGGGGATAAATGAGTGCTATTCTGGTTGGCAATCAGTCACTAGTGGTGTGCCTCAGGGATCGGTGTTGGGACCGCAATTATTTACAATTTATATGGATGATTTGGAGTTGGGGACCACGTGTAGGTTGTCAAAGTTTGCAGATGACACTAAGATGAGTGGCAGAGCAAAGTGTGCAGATGGCTGTGAAACTTTGCAGAGGAACATAGATACATTGAGTGAGTGGGCAAAGGTCTGGCAGATGGAATACAATGTTGATAAATGTGAAGTCATTCATTTCGGTAGGAGTAATAGTAAAAAGGATTATTACTTGAATGGTAAAAAGTTGCAGCATGCTGCTATGCAGAGGGACCTGGGTGTCCTTGTGCATGAATCGCAGAAGGTTGGTCTGCAGGTATAGCAAGTAATTAGGAAGGCAAATGGAATTTTGTCCTTCATTGCTAAAGGGATTGAGTTTAAAAGCAGAGAGGTTATGTTGTAGCTGTATAAGGTACTGGTGAGGCCGCACCTGGATTACTGTGTGCAGTTTTGGTCTCCTTACTTGAGAAAGGATATACTGGCACTGGAAAGGGTGCAGAGGAGGTTCACTAGGTTGATTCCGGAGTTGAGGGGGTTGGCTTATGAGGAGAGACTGAGTAGATTGGGATTATATTCATTGGAATTCAGAAGAATGAGGGGTGATCTTATAGAAACATATAAAATTATGAAGGGAATAGATAAGATACAAGTAGAGAGGATGTTTCCACTGGCAGGTGAAGCTAGGACAAGAGGGCATAGCCTCAAGATTAGAGGGAGCAGATTTAGGACTGAATTAAGAAGGAACTTCTTCAGCCAGAGGGTTGTTAATCTATGGAATTCCTTGCCCAGTGAAGTAGTTGACGCTTCTTCAGTAAACGTTTTTAAAGCTAAGGTAGATATCTTTTTGAACAATAAAGGAATTAAGGGATACGGTGAGAGCACGGGTAAGTGGATCTGAGTCCACGAAAAGATCAGCCATGATCTTATTGAATGGCGGAGTAGGCTCGAGAGGCCGGACGGCCTACTCCTGCTCCTAGTTCTTATGATCTTATGATCCATTGTATATTCCCTTGCCTTGTTCATCCTCACAAAGTGCATCACCTCACACTTCTCAGAATTAAATTCCATTTGCCACTGCTCCACCCATCTTACCAGCCCATCTATATCGCCCTATAGTCTAAGGCTTTCCTCCTCACTATTTATGACACCACCAATTTCCGTGTTGTCTGCGAACTTACTGATCACACCACTTATATTCACAACTAAATCATTAGTATACACTACAAACAGTAAGGGTCCCAGCACCAATCCCTGCGGTACACCACTGGTCACAGGCCTCCATTCACAAAAACAACCCTCTACCATCACACTCTGCCTCCTGCCACTAAGCCAATTTTGAATCCAATTTGCCAAATTACCCTGACTCCCATTGGCTTTTACTTTCTTAACCAATCTCCCATGCGGGACCTTATCAAAAGCCTTACTGAAGTCCATGTAGACTACATCAACTGCTTTACCCTCATCTGCACATCTGGTTACCACCTCGAAAAATTCAATCAAATTTGTTAGCCACGATCTCCCCCTGACAAAGCCATGCTGACTATCCCTGATTAATCCCTGCCTCTCCAAGAGGCGATTAATCCTGTCTCTCAGAATTTTTCCAATAATTTCCCTCCCACTGATGTTAGGCTCACCAGCCTGTAATTACTTGGTTTATCCCTGCTACCCTTCTTGAATAATGGTACCACATTTGCTGTCCTCCAATCCTCTGGTACCTCTCCTGTGGCCAGAGAGGATCTGAAAATTTGTATCAGAGGTCCTGCTATCTCCTCCCTTGCCTCACATAGCACCCTGGGATACATCTCATCTGGGCCTGGGGATTTATCCACCTTTAAGCCCACTAATACAGTCAATAATTCCTCCTTTACAATGCTAATTTGATCCCTGATCACGACACCTACATCGTCCCTCTCCATAGTGAACACAGATGAAAAGTAATCGTTCACAACCTTCCCTATGCCCTCCGGCTCCACACACAGATTGCCTCCATGATCCCTAATGGGCCCTACTTTTTCCCTGGTTATCCTCTTGCCCCTCACATATTTAAAAAGTCTTAGGATTTTCGTTTATCGTGTCTGTCAGTGTTTTTTCATGTCCCCTCTTTGCTCTCCTAATTACTTTTTTAAGTACTCCCCTACACTTTCTATACTCCTCTAGGGCCTCCGTTGTTTTCAGCACTCTGAATCTGCCATACGCCTCCTTTTTTGTCCTTATCCAATCCTCTATATCCCTTGACATCCAAGGTTCCCTTGACCTGTTGGTCATGCTGCACTTGAACCCTCACAATTTACTCTCTAGATGACTCCCACTGGTCTGATGTAGATTTTCCTATAAGAAGCTGCTCCCAGTTCACTTTGGCCAGATCCTGTTTTATCATATTGAAATCTGCCTTCCCCCAATTCAGTACTTTTATTTCCGGTCCCTCTATGTCCTTTTTCATAACAACCTTAAATCTTACAGAGTTATGGTCACTATCCCCGAAATGTTCCCCCACTGCCACTTCTACCACTTGTCTGGCTTCATTCCCTAGGATTAGGTCCAGTACTGCCCCTCCTCTTGTAGGACTCTCTGCGTGCTAACTCAAAAAGCTCTCCTGAATGCACTTGAAGAATTCCGCCCCCTTTAAGCTTTTTGCACTACTATTATCCCCTCTAATATAAGGGAAGTTGAAATCCCCTACTATTATTACATTATTATTTTTGTACCTCTCTGTGATTTGCCTACATATCTGCTCCACTACCACTGCCTGACTGTTTGGAGGCCTGTAGCACACTCCCAGCCAAGTGATTGCCCCTTCTTGTTTTTAACTTCAACCCAAATGGCCTTATTAGTGGAACCTTCTAGGATATCATCCCTCCTTACTGCAGTAATTGACTCCTTGATCAACAGTGCAATACCACCTCCTCGTTTGCCCCCTCCCCTATCACGTCTGAAGATTCTATACCCTGGGATATTAAGCTGCCAGTCCTGCCCTTCCCTCAACCATGTATCAGTGATGGCAACAATATCATATTCCCATGTGTTAATCAATGCTCTCAATTCATCTGCCTTACTAGTAAGACTCCTTGCATTAAAATAGATACAATCCAGCCTTGCATTATTTTCCTGAGCCTTAACAGGTCTACATTTACTCTGTCCTCCGGACTGACTTAGCTTCACATTTATATTTGATTGTACAACACCCCTTACTGTGCTTCCACTCTGTATCCCATCCCCCTGCCAAATTAGTTTAAACACCCTCCCAATAGCACTAGCAAACCTCCCAGCAAGGATGCTGGTCCTGTTCTGGTTCAGGTGCAACCCATCCATCTTATACAGATCCCACCTTCGCCAGAAACAGGCCTGGTGATGCAAGAATCTAAAGCCGTCCCTCCTGCATCATCTCCCCAACCATGCATTCATCTGCTGTAACCTCCTATTCATATACTCACTAGCCTGTGGCACCAGAAGAAACCCAGAGATTACAACCTTTGAGGTCTTACTTTTTAATCTGCTGCCTAGCTCCGTAAATTCTTTTTTTAGGACCTCATCCCTCTTTCTACCTATGTCATTGGTACCAACGTAGACCACGACCTCCGGCTGTGCACCCTCACCCTCCAGAATACTTTGCAGCTGCTCAGTGATATACAAGACCCTTGCACCAGGGAGGCAACGTACCATCCTGGAATCACGTCTGCGACCACAGAAACGCCTATCTGTTCCTCTAACCATAGAGTCCCTTACCACTATTGCCCTCTTGTCTCTTTTTCTCCATCCCAGCACAGCTGAGCCAGCCATGACATTCCGGTCATGACCCTCGGCGCATTCTCCAGAGGACCCCTCTCTCTCATCAGTACTTAGAACTGAATACCGGTTAGAAAGTGGGATGTCCTCTGGGGACTCCTGCACTACCTGCCCTGACTTCTTTGTCCGTGTATCAACCTTTTGTGCGGCACCTTATCAAATGCCTTCTAGAAGTCCAGATATACTACATCTACAGGATCCCCATTATCCACTTTGCTTGTTACAGCTTTAAAGAACTCTAACAAACTGGTCAAACACAGTTTACCCTTCATAAAACCATGTTGACTCTGATGGATTGCGTTTTCACTTTCTAAATGTCCTGTTATTAATTCCTTAATAATGGATTCCAACAATTTCCCAATGACAGATGTTAAACTAGTTGGTCTATAGTTTCCTACTTTCTGCCTCCCTTCCTTTTTGAATAAGAGCGTTATATTATCTTTTTTCCAATCCACTGGAACCTTTCCCGCATCCAGGGAATTTTGGAATATTATAATCAATGGATCCACTCTCTCCGCTGCCACTTCCTTTAAGACCCTAGGATGTAAGCCATCAGGCCCTGGGGACTTGTCTGCCTTCAATACCAATAGTTTGGTCAGTACTTTTTCCCTAGTGATGATGATTGTTCTAAGTTCCTCCCTTTCTATAACCTCTGCATTACCTGGTACTATTGGGATGGTACTGGTGTCCTCCACCATGAAAACTGAGGCAAAATACTGATTTAGTCTCTCCGCCATTTCTGCGTTCCCCTCTATTAACTCCCCTGTCTCATCCGCCAAAGGACCAACATTCACTTTAGCTACTCTCTTCCCTTTTATATACTTATAGAAGCTTTTGCTATCCATTTTTATATTTTGTGCTAGTTTTCTTTCATAATTTACCTTTGCTCTTATTATTAATTTTTTTAGTAACCCTTTGTGGATCTTTAAAAGTTTCCCAATCTTCCAGCCTGCCACTAGCCTTTGCAATATGGTATGCTGTAGTTTTTGTCTTTATGCTATCCTTAAATTCCTTGCTTAGCCATGGATGTTTTTCCCTTCTCTTAGAATCTTTCTTCCTCTCTGGAATATATTTGAGTTGGGAGGAATTGAATATCTCCTTAAACATCTGCGACTGCTCATCAACTGTCCTACCTTTTAGTCTTCCTGCCCAGTCCACTAGGGCCAAATCTGTCCTCATGCTTATGCAATTACCTTTGTTTAGCTCTAGAATGCTAGTGTGGGACTCCAGTTTCTTGCCCTCAAACTGAATTTGAAATTCTAGCATGCTATGATCACTCTTCCCTAGAGGATCCTTAACTATGAGATCATTAATCAATCCCACCTCATTACACAATATCAAATCTAGAATAGCCTGCTTCCTGGTTGGTTCAACAACATGTTGCTCCAAAAAACAATCTCTAATACATTCAATGAACTGTCCCTCGATGTTACCCTTGCCAATTTGATTTATCCTGTCTATATGCATATTAAAATCACCCATGATTATTGCCGTACCTTTCTTATAAGCCCCCAGTATTTCTTGGTTTATACTGTGTCCCACTGCAGAACTACTGTTTGGGGACCTATAGATTACTCCCACCAGGGACTTCTTTCCCTTGCTATTTCTTATTTCTATCCAGACTGATTCTACGTCTTGAGCCCCAGTGCCTATATCATTTCTCACTACAGCACTGATTTCTTCCTTTACTAACAAAGCTACACCACCTCCTTTTCCTTCCTGCCTATCCTTCCGAAATACTGAGTACCCTTGGAATTCAATCCCCAAACCTGGTTTCCCTGCAACCACGTCTCAGTAATCACTACTAAATCATAAC
This sequence comes from Heterodontus francisci, assembly GCF_036365525.1. Lineage (NCBI taxonomy): Eukaryota > Metazoa > Chordata > Chondrichthyes > Heterodontiformes > Heterodontidae > Heterodontus > Heterodontus francisci. The sequence continues at coordinate 41,153,034 of NC_090382.1, forward strand.
CATTCGTCTCTATTTGCGCTGTTAACTTATTTATTTTTTTCCTAATGCTTCGTGCATTCAGATACAAAGCCTTTAAGCTTGTTCTATTATCAAATTCCATTCTCTTGTACTATTTCATCGTGCAATATGACGTTCACACGTTCTGTCCCTTCCTTTTATTTTCTGGTAACAATCAGCCTCATCACTAACCTGCACTCCTACCTTCTCCTTTAACTTTGTCCTCCTAATTTTCCATGCAACTGAACTCTCCCCCAACTATTTAGTTTAAAGCCCTATCTACAGCCCTAGTTATGCGATTCACCAAGACTCTGGTCCCAGCAGGATTTAGGTAAAGCCCGTCCCATCAGAACAGCTCCCTCCTTCCCCAGTACTGGTGCCAATGTCCCACTAGTTCAAACCCATTTCTCCCACACCAATCTTTGAGCCACGCATTTACTTCTTTAGTCTTATTGACACTGTGCCAATTTGCTCGAAGCTCAGACAGTAATCCAGAGATTATTAACTTTTTGGTTCTGCTTTTTAATTTAGCCCCTAGCTGATCATATTCCCTCAGCAGAACCTCTATCCTCGTTCTACCTGACTGAACACTGCCTATCAAAACATTTAATTTATCTGAACAGCTCCAATTGAAACTAAAAGTAAACAACACAAAGTACTGCATGGTGCAGTACATTAGAAATTATCCTTTAGCATCTTAGACCGGAGCTTGGATCAGCAATAACTGGATGGAATGAAAAGTTCCTCTGTCTCTCTCAATATCCTAAATAAAGTAAACTTGTGCAATGTTGATAACGATCCAAATGAACACAAGTCTTATTGATACCTCACTGACAATATAATTTAAAGACATCGGAGAAGGAGAATGTCACATTGGTACTCTAGGGGCGGGCTGTTTTGAATCGGTGGGTTACAGCATGTTGCTGAGGTATTGCTCTAGGATATTAATCTGTGCCGTACTTGACCTACAAATGCTTTGTGGTGACAGCTAAAAAAAAGGTTTTCCATTTTCAAGCAGTGACAACAACAACTTGCATTTATGTAGCACCATTAACGCAAGAACAGGCCATTAAAATCCTTAACCCTGTTCCACCATTCAATTAAATCATGGTTGATCTGTACCTCAATTCCATCTATCTGCCTTTGCTCCATATCCCTTGATACCCTTAACTGACAAAAATCTGACAACTTCAGTCTTGAAAGTTCCAATTGACCCAGCATCTATCCTATAGGAATAAAGAGATTTATATTTCTACTACCCTTTGTGAGAAAATGTGCTTCCAAATTTCACTCCTAAATGCCTAGAACTAATTTTAAGATGATGTCTTCATTTTCCGGATTTCCCCTACCTGAGGAAATAGTTTCTGTGAATTTACCCTGTTGAATCCCTTTATCATTTTACAGACCTCGATTAGATCACTGCTCAACCTTCTAAAGTCAAGAGAATAAAAACTAAGTTGATGCAACCTGTCAGCATAACAACCCATTTAAACTCTGGTATCATTCTGGTGAATCGGCACTAAAACCCCTCCAACACCAATATATCTTTCTTAAGGTCTGGTACCCAAAAACATTCGAGATAGGGTCTGACCAATACTCTGTACATCTGAAGCATCACTTCATTTTTATATTCCAATCCCTTTGATATAAATGCCAAAATGCCATTAGTCTTTTTGATGACTTTTTGTACCTTTTGTCCACTAGCTTTTAATGATCTGTGCACGTGGACATACCTAAACTCATTTGCTACTCCTAGTCTCTCACCATTAAGAAAATATTTCATATAATAAAAGCAAAATACTGCAAATGCTGGAAATCTGAAATAAAAACAAGAAATGTTGGAAATACTCAACAGGAAAATATTCCAATCTGTTTTGTGCAGAACCAAAGTGGATAACCTCACACTTACCCACATTGAACTTCATCTGCCATGTTTTTGCCCACTGATTTAGTTTGTCTACGTCTCTCTGTAACTTCCAGCTCCCATTTACACAACTTATTGTGCCTCCAAACTTATTTCATCTTAAAACTTATATCTGCAAATTTCTATTCCTTTATCTAAGTCATATATATATATATATATATATATATATATCTGGGGCCTCAAATTTTCATCATACAGAACAGATCCCTGGGAATACCAGTTATCACATTCCACCAATCAGGGAATGTTATCCCTACTCTCTGTCTCCTACTGCCAACCAGTTATAATGTGTTTTCATTTTGATAATAATCTCTTGTGCAGAACCATATAAAATGCTTTCTGAAAGTCCATATTGAGAACGTCCAATGACAGTTCCTTATCCACCATGCTAGTTAGCTCCTCAAAAAGAGCCAGAACAGGCACACTAGGCTGAATGGCCTCCTTCTGTGCCTTATGATTTGGTGACTGCCTTAGTTACACATGGTACAAAGGTCAAGGAATGCACCTGCAAAGTTTTCGCAAACTTCATAACCCTGCCTAAATGGATATGAGGGCTCTATGTTTCATCAAACGTTTCATGTTTATACCAGACAGTTACAAGGGTGGAGCCAAAGTCTGCCCTTTTTGTCTTCCTTAAGTTGGATACATTTGTAGGAAGGAACTGTACTGGAACAGGAACTTCCCATTACAACTGATGTTCTTGTGCATTAAAGCATTAAAATAAATATTGTGAGGAAAACTACACCCGACAAGAATGAGGCATATTAATTTCGTCATATGGAACATTAATTTTAAACTCTTACTGGACTGAAAACATGGCCGCACCTGCATTCTAAAGGGACTGTGGCTGGAAACATTTGCCTTCTAAGGGATAGTTGCCTGGAGAAGACAATGGAACTGTTCCCTGATTCAATTAACCAAATGGATTTTGATCAAAAGACATTGAGTGTGTGAAAGCTAGCATTCCAGACCCTCTACTGAGGACGTCTACTGAAAGTGAAAGAATCCACAAACAATCTAGGTGGGGAGCTAGTCACATGACTGGCCTGCTGGCCCAGGTTTGGTTTGAATTGTGTTCTCAGAACAGTTTGAGATCAGACTGCAACTGAACTTGAAGGAAGATAGCCCTGTATCGCTCTCTCTCTCTCTCTCTCTCACGCAAAGACGGGGACCCATGGAAGAAACTAAGCCAAGACAGAAAACCATCAAAACTAATTTGAAAAAGTGCACTGGGCCCCAACGAGATGGCAAGATTTAACTGCAATCAAAGATTTTACATCAAACTCAAAAGACAGCAAATGAACTCCAGCTGTTGCTTCAAACCTTTCCCCTCGATTCTTTCTCCTTTTCTATCTCTATCTGCATGTGTGTTTATCGCATGTGCATGCTAGCGTGGTCATGTTGCATATGCTTTGTAGTTTTAACCACAATAGTGTTTTAAGGTTAATAAACTTACACCTATCTTGTTTACATCTAAGAAAACCTGTCTGATTGATTTCTTTGCTATCACAATTGGAGAGCAGTGAGCAAGGATTCACTGAGGGGGAACTAAAAACACGATGTTTTTAAAATTAAACCCCGCCAAACCAGGAAAAGGCTGAGAGGGAACCCCCAGACCCCCTTCTCACCTGGTTGTAGCAATATATTTATGGCAAACTCATTTAAAACAAATTGCATCAGACAATTAGATTGCAGCGTTGGCTTACATGAATTGGCCTCTTATAGTACAAGTGCATTTGATGAGTGGAGTCTGCAGCCTTTAACTGATGCTTGCTTTGCATTAAAAAGAAAATTCTCCTGAGCAATGATTTATTCTTACATTAACTGCACTTTATTTAATTTACTTCTCCACAAAAATGTATTATGTTATGGAATCAATATTTATTTTTAAATTTCAAGAGCAAACTTTAATGGCAATTATTGCTACCATTTGATTTATAATGCACATCTATATCTGAAAACTATGTCTCTTGATGGAATAAGAGTCTCAGCATTGGCACTGATACCCATGAAGAAATGGCTAATCTAATATCTCATAGGTGCTTTATGCACTAATGCTCAGTTCTCTTTTCCCACAAAGTACTGCTGTTGTATTTATTAATATACACATGAATACCAGGGCCTAGTATTAAAAATATGGGACAACAATATCAGTAAATTTCAATTTGTTATGATAAATGCTGTTGCTAATCAGAACGTCAATAGTATGGATCTCAGCCTCTGGTTACACAACTGGATGAAGAGCAAGAAAAAAGCTCTTATTGGCAGATTGGAGCCCTTGAATAGGGATGGGATTCACCTCAGGTAAGTGTGAAACTTTTCACAAACACCTATCCTGCAAATTAAGTGGAAGGCCAACTGTTGTATGTTTGGTTAGTCTGGCTAGGAGAGATTACTGAGTCTTCCGTAATTTTAACATAAACTCATTTATTACATTTTAACTATATACAGCTTTACATAAGTCAATGTGACTCATCTGAAGGCATGCTGCTTCTCCCTCCAGTCTCTCTCATATGTGATGTCTTATAGCATCATGGTGGAAGGTATTCCTCACACTCTCAAACATTAACCATTTCAATCCCTTATGCTACATTTCCCCCCCCAAGTCTTTATCTATATATATATACTTTTTAAAATTTTTAGATACTACCCCATCCTCCTCCCCCGAGTCTCTGACATCACAGATTCAATCTGTTAGGAGGCTTCACAACTCTCCCTGATCATGTTGTTGTCAGATGTAGAAGATCAGTAGTCTTTCTCTGAACTCTTGTTTCTTGACTTGGATAGCCTTCATTGAGGTTTGTAGTATCAACATCTGGTTCATCTAATGATATGACTGATTGACATCTTTGATGAATAGAAATAAGATTTCTCCTGTTTCTTCTTAAAGTACCTTCTGAAATATGTACTAAATAAGATCTCTGTTGATTCTCATCTCTCTGGATGATTACTCCTTCTCTGCCTTGGTCTTGTATCCACACCTTTCCTCCTTCCATCAACTTAGGTAAGGGTTATGGTACAATATTTCCTTTCATAATTATAAGCTTGTTGCTTTTGGTAAGACTTTTCTCTGTCTTGAATTCTCTGATAATCCTGGACTTCCAGTCCTGGAAATAATTTGTTGCATAGGATGGGAAGTTGTGTTTTAAGTTTCCTTCCCACCAACAGTTCTGATGGCGCTAATCTACATAGCAATGGAGTAGATCTGTAGTTTAAGAGTGCTGTTCAAAAATCTTCATTTTTCTTTTACAGTGCTTTGATAGTTCTGACTCATCTCTCAGCTTCAACATTAGATTGTCGATATCTAGGGAAACTTGTAAGATATACAAACCCACAGTTTTCCACAAAATGTGGAAAGTAGTCATTTGTAAATTGTGGTCCATAATCGAAAAGTATCTGGTCAGGTATACCATGTGTTGCAAAAATCTCCTGTAACACTCGAATGACTGTTTCAATTGTTATTGCGTACAAATGTTTGACTTCAATATACCTTGAAAAATCGTTGATGCCAATCAGGTAGGGTTTTCTATTAGACATGAATAGATCCATCCCCAGACATTCCCATGGTCTAGTTGGAAATTGGGCCGAGATAAGGGGTTCCCTCTGATCCTGTTTGTGCTCTGCACATACCTGGCAATTAGAAATTATTTATTCTATATCTCTTGATATTCCCGGCCACCACACAGATGACTGAGCCCGTGCTCTGCATTTCGTGATACCAAAACATCTGGAGTGAATCTTGAATCACCCAGTTTCTCGTCATGTACCAGCAAATCATCCACAATAGTCAAGTGCCTTCTATGTTCAAAGAAGATTTTCATTCTCTTTCTATTGGGACACTGCTGTGACCAACCTTGTGTACAATATTGATTGATACAGATTCGTTCCTCATCTTGTGTAGAAGCATGATGAATTTCTTGGAGCTCTATTGAACTTGCCAGCCATTGTGATGCAGTAAACTGAGAATATGACTCAATTTCATGAATAAAATGAACATCGTGTTTTGTAGGATGGTTAACAGTAGCTCCGGACAATGCATCTGCTGGCGTTTATTGCTTGCACTGAACGTATACTGTTTTGTACGTGAATCTCATTAACCTCAACCGATATCTCTGGATTCTTGGAGGTATCCTAGCGAGTTCCTTTTCATCAAGTAAGGAAACTCCGGGTTTGTGATCTGTCTCTATGACAACCTTTAAATCGATAATATAATCTGAGAACTTATCACAAGCCACATGACTGCGAGAGCATCTTTCTCAATGACGACGTCCCTTGTCTCAGTCTCAGACAATGCTTATAATGCACAGTAAACCGATCTTTGACATCCATCTGGGTGTTTTTGAAAAAAGACTGCCCCTAATCCTGTAGATGAGGAGTCTGCTGCAATTGTGGTCAGCAGTGAGGGGTTATAATGCGCTAAGATATCTGGCAAAATCAGCATCTCCTTGATACTTTGAAATGCTTGCTCCTGATGTGCATCCCAACATCATGCTTGAGCTTTCCTTAATAGCTATCTTAAGGGTTCAGTAATTTGCACCAGATTGGGTAAAAATTTAGCTAACCCGATTAACCATTCCAAGGCATCACTAAGATCTTGGACAGAAGTAGGAATTGGGAATTCGCTAATGGCTCTCATCTTTTGTGGGTCTGCCATTATGCCGTTGCTACTGACAATGTGTCCTAAGAAACGAATAGACGTTTTTGAGAATTCACATTTTTCATTAAGTGTCAGGCCTTCTTCTTATAGACGATTCAAAATCACTCTAACCCTCAAGTCATGTTCTTCAACGGATTCACCATGGACTAAGATGACATCCATCAAGGCATATTACTCTGTTAAGGTCTTGTAGAATGTTCAACATAGTTCTTTGGAATATTTCTGGTGCTGATGTTATACTGAATGGCAAACAATGAAAACAAAATCTTCTGAACGGAGTAATGAAAGTTTTCAATAACCTTGACTTCTTATCCAACGGAACTTGCGAAAAGTCACTATTTGCGTCAAGCTTTGTGAACACGGTACTTTTGGATAATTTTGCCAAGCTTTCGTCTACTGAGGACATCGGATGGACTTCTCTTGCCACAGCCTTAAGTTAAGTCTACACAAATACGAAGAGTACTGTTAGGTTTAGCAACTGGAACCATTCCCAAACACCACTCTGTAGATTCAGTGACAAGAAAAATGACTCCCATCTCGGTCATCTCTTCTAGCTGATGTTGGACTTGCTTCATTAGTGGGTGTGGTAGCTTCCTACGCATGAAAAGACATACAGGTTTGGCATCTTTTCTCAACATAATGCTGTATTCGGTCTTAAGTCTTCCTAGATCAGTAAATAATTTTGGAAAGTCTTTTTGGAAGTGACTCCTGGATTCTTGTTGCTTAACTTCTTCCACTTCTTATAAGATGAATGTCAATACAAACTCTACTACTAAAGAGAGAGAATTCCTGGTTCTGTAGATCATACAGTGTTTCCAATATCTGAATTCCCTTATACTGAAGTGTTGACTGTAGCTTTCCCTTGACTTTCAGTTCAATCCCTCCTTTCCATGTAAATGAGTTTCTGTTGGTTGCAGGTAATGCATTGATAACCACAGTTCATTGTCTGATAAAACCATAACACTTGCTCCAGTATCTAGTTTAAAACTGGTGATATGTTCATTGACATATATATTTGCAGACTAGAATGCCTGATTAGCGTCACCAATGAAGTTTTCTGATTTCTCTCCTGATGGAGGTTGTTCAACTTCATTAACAGTTCTATGTTTGAAGACTTTTTCTTTCAAACCTGTGGGAGTAGAGATTTCACTTTGGCACGTCTTCCCAAAATGGCCTACTTTCTTACAGTAGAAGCATTCTGCTTTGTTTGCAGGACAGTGTTGGCGCCTGTGAGTCTTTTTGTTGCCACAGTACTGGCAGGGTTTCCTGACATCATGCAATCCAACACCCCCCCCCCCCCTCCCCCACCCCGTACCACAAGTGTACCTTCTTTACTGGTGCTTCTTTTACAGCCCTCTGGCTAAGGAAATGTACGATCGCTGGAGGTTTTTACTGAACTTTCTTCACCTCTCAGGACTGATCTGTTCTTCTTCTGGACCTCTGCTTGTCTCACGAGCTGAATTACTTTGTCTAAGGTGAGGTCTTCCTTAGATTGCAATAAATCTAATAGGGATTCATCAGCAATACCTACTACAATGTGATCTCTTATTAATTCTGCTTTTAGGTCTCCATATTTGCATTCTTCAGCTTGTATGTTTCACCTGGTTTCTGGACCCTTCTGTCAAATTTTGCCCTTTCCAGAATCTTATTGCTCGGCAGGTTGAAATAGCTATCAAAGGCTTTTAAAACTTCATCAAATTTGTCTGATGTCTCATTAATGCCTTGTCTTGCAATAACATTGTCTGCTATTGCTCCAATGGAATACAGCAATGTGTTAACTTGCTCTGCTTCACACTTCCTATCTAATTTGGAAGCAATACTGTATCTCAAAAATCTTGCCCGTCAAAGTGACCAATTTTGAGTTTGATTTGGTCCTTCCCTGTCTCCAAATCTCTCTGGAATTATGAATTTAAAATCCATGGCTTTCTATTTGGTTTACTTTCTTTTTCAAAAAATTTTCCCTCCAGTATCAGAAGTTTCTCGCGCTTTTCAACCTCACGCATACTCCTACTATCGTCACCATTTCTCTCTGTGAAATCTTGCTGCTAGACACTGTATTTCTTTCTTTCATTTTTAAAATACAGTTTTGCAGTGTTTTTTCGATACTCTTTTTGCTCCCTTTGCTTAGAGTATTGAATATTTTCAACCTCTTTGTTTTTTCTCTGCCTCACGGTCTCCATGTGTAATGGCTCTGACCTTGGATCCGCCCTCGCTAAGGACTATTGGTTTTCCCAGTACTGCCTGCCTAATGCTGTTAGGAACAAAATTTTTAGCCTCTTTATGGGTTGCTCACCAGATCCTCGTTGCTTGATTCTCCAACTCAAAGCCTGCGATTGCTGGACCAGAATTTTTTCATCGACCACCCGCCTCTGTGGTGCAGTCAGCCTCTACAAGCCGATTCCCCAACTCCCTATGTCTCCTTCATCCATAGAGTAGCTATGGAGCTTCTTCACAGTCTCTCGAGTTCTGCAGTTCTGGCGCCTTTTTTTCAAGTCAGCTTTCTGTGGAGTATTTTTCCAAATTCTTCTGGGTGTTTTATGGTAAGAGCCACCAGTGTTCATTATGTTGTAAATTTGGTTAGTCTGCCATCATTTGTATATTTGTTTAGTCTAGCTAGGAGAGATTATTGAGTCTTCAGTAATTTTAACATTAACTCATTTATTATATTTTAACTATATACAGATTTAATAAGTCTGTGTGACTCCTCTGAAGCCATGCTGTTTCTCCCTTCAGTGTCTCTCATATGTGATCTCTTACATCATCATGGTGGAAGGTATTCCTCACACTGTCTCAAACATTAACCCTTTCAAACCCTTATACTATACCAACCACAGTCACATTTTAGACAATGTAATGGAGAGGGATATTTGGAGGTGATGCTGCAGTATGATATTGTTACCTTTTTATTTATTTATTTATTCATTCATTCATAGACTGTGGAGATTGCTAGCTAGGCCAGAATTTCTTGCCCAACCCTAATTACCCCTGAGAAGTTGGTGGTGAGCAGCCATCCTGAACCACTGCAGTCCATGTGGTAACAGTACTGTTAGGGTAGGAAGTCTCAGGATTTTGACCCAACAACAATGAAAGAACAGCAATATAGTTCGAAGTCAGGATGGTGTGACTAGGAAAGAAACCTGCAGGTCATGGTGTTTCCATGCATCAGCTGCCCTTGTCCTCCTAGGTGGTAGAGGTGGTGGGCTTAGAAGCGTCTGCTGAAGAAGCTTTGGTGAATTGCTGTAATTATCTTCTCGATGGTATGTACTGCTGCTGTGGTTCACCGATCGTGAAGGAAACAAATGTTTAAGGTTGTAAATGGGGTGCCATTCAAGTGGGCTGCTTTGTCCTGGATGGTGTTGAGCATCTTGAGTGTTGTTCAAGTAGCACTCATCCAGGCAAGTGGAAAGTATTCCATTATACTCCTGACTGGTGCCTTGCAGGTGGTGGAAAGGGTTTTAGGAAGTCAAGAGATGAGTCACTAACCACAGAATTCCTAGCCTCTGAGCTTCTCCTGTAGCTACAGTATTTACGTGGCTGATCCATTTAAGCTTCTGGAAAATGGTGACCGCCAGGCTGTTGATGGAGGAGGATTCGATGATAGTATTGTCTTTAAATGTCAAGGAGAGATGCTGGAGATGGTCATTGCCTGGCATTTGTATAGCATAAATGTTACTTGCCACTTACCAGCCTAAATCCAGAGGTTTAGTTCATGTCTTGTTACATGCTGGCACAAACGACTTCATTGTCTGAGGAATTTCAAATGGAACTGAACTCTGTGCAATGATGAGTGAACCTCCCCACTTCTGACCATATTATGGAAGAACGCCATTGGTGAAGCAGCTGAAATTGGTTGGGCCTCGGACACTTCCCTGAGAAATTACTAGAACAATTTCCAGGGGCTGAGATGATTGACCTCCAACAACTCGAACCATCTTCCTTTGTACTAGTGTTATGAATGCTGGACTTTGTTACATGATTATGTTTTAAAAATTGTTTTAAGATGGAGTCAGATAAGTCAGGTGACCTCACATCAACTCTGCTTGAAGACAAGACGGAAATCTTGGTTACCAGCGGAACAGAGAACACAAATCAAAGACTTTAAAAAAAGAGAGACTGCAGGGGTATAACAACTGAAGAACAATCGGGTTTCATGCTCCCAGACTTTCAGATCGTAAACAAGGAGTCAGTGATTCTGAGGATGCAAACATGCATGGCAGCTGCTAACACATGGAAACAATGGAAGGCCCAGGTGGCTCTGCTGAAACCAGACTTTTGGGCATTGCATATTGGAAAAGAACAATGAACTATTGACTTTTGATTCCAGATAAATTTACAGATTTTCTGAAAGCAGAGGGTGCTGTAAGAAAGTTTGCAGGCTCAGAGCTGGCTGTAAGAAAGGAAGACAATCAGCAGTGGCAGCCTCAAGGGAGAGAGAGAGAGGGGAACACCTGCTGTCAGGAAAAAACTGATGCAGCAAAAGGCTGCGAAGACTTGAAGAAAGTTGAAGTTTGCAGAGAAGTAAAAGACCAACAGGATCACCAGGAATCGGTTTATTCATGGATGTCCAAGTTTAAAGTGCTCGGAAAAGTGAGCATTGACTTTGAGAAAAGTCTTGGAGAACCAACCCATTGCAACTGGGAGCAGTTTGGGAATTTAACTGCAAAGATTTTGCCATCAAAAAGGACAGTGTAACATATAAGTGTGGTGTGAGGTTTTCAAGTGTTTGAATGAGTAAAAAAAGGATTTTCTTTGTAATTTGGGGCTGCTTATAAAGTACTATTTAGTTAATGGGGCTTGCTTCTAATTTAGTTGTTATAATACAAGTGTTAAAACATAAAATCTTGTTCTGAAATTCTTTAAATTGGTCTGGGGGCTCATACCTCATATTTTAACCTTAATGGTCTCACTGAGGTCATAACAGTTAGGTATAACTACAGCCAGGGAAGACTTTATCCTCTGATTTCCATTGACTTCAATTTTACTAGGACTCTTTGATGCCATGCTCAGTCAAATGCTGCTGTCACTCTCAGCTTACCTCTGGAATTCTGCTCTTTTCTCTATGGTCTGGATATCTGGAGCCGAGTGCTCCTGTCATTGGTGAGCAGGTTATTTGTGAGTAAGTGCTCTTTGACAGCACTGTTGACAACACCTTCCATCACTTTGCTGATGATTAAGATTGGGCTGTTGGGGTGGTAATTGGTCAGGTTAGATTTGTCCTGTTTTTGTGGACAGGATATACCTGGGCAACATTCCACTTTGGAACAGCTTGGCTAGTGGCATGGCTTGTTCTGGAGTACAAGTCTCCTGCAGTACAGCCAGAATGTTGTCGGGGTTCATAACTTTTGCTGTATTCAATGTATTAGCTGTTTCTTGATATCACATAGAGCGAATCAAATTAGCTGGTGGGGATCTCAGGAGCAGGCCCAGATGGATTATTTGCTTCTGACTGAAGATGGTTTAGAATGCTGTAGCCATGTATTTTTCACTCAAGTACTGTGTTCTGCTATCATTGGGGATGGAGAAGTTCATGGAACCTCCCCCTCCCATTAAGTGTTTAATTGCCCACCACTATTCATGGTGGATGTGACAGGACTGCAGAGTTTTGATCTGATCTGTTGGGATCACTTAGCTCTATCGTATGCTGCTTATACTTCTTAGCATGCATCGAGTCCTCTATTGTAGTTGCACCAAGTTGGCACATTACTTTTAGGGATGCCTGGTGCTGCTCCTGGCATGCTCTCCTACCCTTCTCATTGAACCAGGCTTGATCACCTGGTTTGATGATAATGGTACAGTGTGGGATATGTCAGACCATGAGGTTACAGATTGTGACTGAGTACAATGCTGCTGTTGCTAATGGCCCACAATACCTCATGGATGCCCAATTTTGAGCTGCTAGTTCTGTTCTGAATCTATCCCCAGGTGGTAGGTTGTAATTAGCAGGGATTTCCTAGTCCATGTTTGACCTGAAGCCATGAGGCTTCACGGGGTCCAGAGTCAATTTTGAGGACTCCCAGGGCCACTCTCTCCCGTCTGTGCTGCCACATCTGGTTGGTCTGTCTGCTCGTAGGAAAGGACATAACCAGGGATGTCCTCTCCTTTAGGCTGGTGGAGGTTATAGGGCTGGGAAGTGCTTCTTGGTAGATAGCACATAGTGCAGTCAATGAACACCAGTGTTGAAAGAGTTGGTATTGAGTCCAGTGCTAGAGGGATCAATCAAGTGCAGTGCTTTGTCCCTGACTGACACTCCAGTGCTGTACTGAGGGAGTGCTGCACTGTTGGAGATATTATCTTTGGATGAGCTGTTAAACTGAGGTTCCATCTGTCTCCTTGGGTGGAGGGAAAAGATTCTGTGGCACTAGCAAAGGAATTTTCCTCGTGTGCTGTACAAAAATTATGCTTTAATCAATATCACTAAAACAGGTTATCCAGTCACATATTCATTGCTGTTTGTGAGAGCTTTCTGTGTGAAAATTGGCCCCAATGTTTCCTACATTACAACAATGGTTACAATCCAAAATAACTCATTGGCTGTAAAGCTAGGACCAGTTGAGTTCATGTAAGACATTATATAATTGCAAAGTCTCTCTTTCTTTGCTAGTATTGAGCTTCTTGAATGTTGCTTCATTTGCACCCATCCAGGCAACTGGTGAATATTCCATTAGATTTTTTTTATTCATTCATTGGATGTGGGCATTGCTAGCAAGGCCAACATTTGTTGCCTATCCCTAATTGTCCTTGAGAAAGTGATGGTGAGCCACCTTCTTGAACCGCTGCAGTCCTTGTGGTGCCACAGTGCTGGTAGGTAGGGAGTTCTAGGATTTTGACCCTGCGACAATGAAGGAATTGCAAAATAGTTCCGCGTCAAGATGGTGCGTGGCTTGGAGGGAAACTTGCAGGTAGTGGTGTTCCCATGTGTCTGCTGCCCTTCTCTTTCTAGGTGGTAGAGGTCGTGGGTTTGGAAGATGCTGTGGAAGGTGCCTTGGTGAGTTGCTGCAGTGCATCTTGTAGATAGTACACACTTTTGCCACTGTGTGTCAGTGGTGGAGGAAGTGAATGTTTATGTTAACGAATGGGGTGCCAATCAATCGGACTTCTTTGTCCTGGATGCTGTCAAGCTTCTTGAGCATTGTTGGAGCTGCACTCATCTAGGCAACTGAAGAGTATTTCATCACACTCCTGACTTGTGCCTTGTAGATGGTGGACAAGCATTGGGGAGTCAGGAGGTGGGTGACTCACCTCAGAATTCCCAGTCTGTGACCTGCTCTTGTAGCCACAGTATTTATGTGGCTGGTCCAGTTCAGTTTCTAGTCACCCCTAGGATGTTGATTCAGCAATGGTAATGCCATTGAATGTCAAGGGGAGATGGTTAGAATCTCTCTTATTGGAGATGGTCATTGCCTGGCACTTGTGTGGCATGAATGTTACTTTTCACTTATCAGCCCAAGCCTGAATGTTGTCCAGGTCTTGCTGCATTTTGGCATGAGCTGCTTCAGTATCTGAGGAGTTATGAGTGGTGTTGCACATTGTGCAATCATCAGCGGACATCCCAACTTCTGACCTTATGATGGAAGGAAGGTCATTGATAAAGCAGCTAAAGATGGTTGTGCCTAGACTCATGCTGTGAGTCCTGCAGATTGAGGAAAGGCTTTTCGGGGTCAGGAGGCGAGCCACTTGTCGTAAAGTAGCCAGCCTCTGCTCTGCTGTTGTAGCAACATTGTTGATATTGCTGGTCCAGTTAAGTTGCTGGTCAATTGTAATAACCAGGATGTTGATTGGAGGTAACTTGACAACAGTAGTGACATTAAAGGTCCAGGGGAGATTAGATTTTTTTCTTGTTGACAATCGTCATTACGTGGTGCTTATGTGGCATGAATGTTACCTGTCACTTGTTCAACCAAGCTTGGATATACTCTAGCTGTGTGGAATAGATTAATGGAACCTATATTCTCACCTCCTCAGATTTAGGAAATTCCTTGAACCATTGTTTCATCTTAGATGGATTTTTACTCAGGATAACTGCATGAAAGAGTAAGAAATAGAATGAAATGCATAATAGGGTGAGATGTAGGAAGAAGGAAGGAGGCTCTTGGAGTATAAACACTGGCATAAACCTGTTGGGCTGAATGGCCTGTTTCTGTCCTGTAAATTCTATGTTAAAGGAAAGCATGAAGCATCTCTACTTCAAAGAACTGCAGGGAAATTACTACTTGTCTTCCCATACATTAACAAAGATTAGTTCTTCATCACTGAACAGGGACGAGCAAGATCTCTCGTTGATTAGGTGGATGCGGCAAAGTAAAGTTTTGCACTGAGGTAAAGGACATTCTGCCCATGAAAAAGACTGTGCATTTTTCCTTGGTTTAATTAAAAAAAAACTAATGAGCAATATAACATTATATTGGCAGTATCGTTTTAATAAATTCTGGGATAATATTAGTAATCTACAGAATGTGCTTAAACAGATACCAGGGAGACCAGGGTACAGCGAGTGCAGAAAAAACTGAGAATTGAAATCCAAACTCCTGAACTTAGAATCTTTTTGCTCTTTATTAATTTCCTTCTATAAAAGATGGCATCATCCCATTCTTCAAGACAATAATATTAGGAATGGCTCTTTTTCTGCTCAGCATCCGTTCTGACTATTTAGCGATCTTTGAAACACTACTGATCCTCCTGGCGTATCAGTGGCGATTTAATTTGCTTCTCCTATTTAATTGTGCTGTCCTTCAACACTTCTGTATACGTTCCATATGTGAAATTTTATGATTTTGCATGACTGAGATGGAGCTTCAACCATCAGGACACACAGTAGATTGGAAAAAACTACGTGAACAGCTGACATCTGCAAGCAGATTCCTGAAACATGCTTCCAGAGGGAAAAGTTTCAAACTGAGAATGCAAATTTGTAAAATGTGCCCCGAAGTTCCTCAATAAATCTTCTAAACTTGTATTTAAGTCCCAAATTACTAATTCATATTTATCCAATACTCTGATGTTATTTAAGATGTCTCAGTACATCCATATGCATCATGGTTTTTGTCCCTCCTAGCAGGAGCTTAAGAGCTTCAGCATGTCTGATGCCAATATTTTTTTTCCAGAGTGTCTGAGAAACCCATAAAGGTAGTGTACTGACAAAACTTCCAGCCTCCCTGGTCCCCTGTCAGAAAAGTGTCCTACTGTTTTTCAACAGTATCAGATAATTATAAACTGAAGTATACGCGATAGGTATTTCAGACAGAATCACTCATGGCACATGAAATACTGTAACTAACAACCCCCAAAATGTGATACATAAGAACATAAGAACAGAAACAAATAGGAACAGGAGTAGACCATTTGGCCCCACAAGACTGCTACGCCATTTAATAAGATAATGGCTGACTTGATTGTGGCCTTAACTTTCCTGCCTGCCTCTCATAACCCTTGACAACCTTGTAGATCAAAAATCTGTCCAACTCAGTCTTGAATATATTCAATTTCACAGCCTTCTCTGGGGAAGAGAATTCCAAAGATTAACAAATGGTGAATGCTAGATGCATATCTGATTACTTTCATCAGCCAGTCAACTGTCACAACCAGGACATTGCTGTCATACTGTCTGGCCTTTTGTATTCATGACTGGCATTTATTTTGTGCTGAAAATATTTTCCAGTGTTGTTTCCTTTGTAAAAAGATCACTATAATTCATATTCCAGCAATATCACCCCTGGATGAAATAGCATCCCTAATCCCTGTACTTTTTTTTTCACTCAAGGATGTAGGCGTCACTGGCTAGGCCAGCTCTAATTGCCCATTCCTAATTGCCCTTGAGAAACTGAGTGGCTTGTTAGGCCATTTCAGAGGGCAGTTAAGAGTCAAACACATTGCTGTGGGCCTGGAGTCACATGTAGGCCAGACCAGGTAAGGATGGCAGATTTCTTTCCCTAAAGAACATTAGTGAATCAGATGGGTTTTTACAACAGTCGACAATGGCTTCATAGTCACCATTAAACTAGCTTTAATTAATTACTGTCTTATAATCACTGCTTGGAAGTAACATGGATAGTGTTAAGATGTCCTCCATGGCCATGATGGATGGAGCAACATGACAAAACACATCCTTTCTTCCTTCCTTCTTCACCTTATCCACAGCCATGTAACCTCCTGGGAAAGACAAAAAAAGAGAAAAAAACTAAGGACCTGCAAGGAAAATAATACTCTGGAAAATTCCTCTCAGACTCCTTCAATAGTATCCAGCACCTCCAGGAAAAGAGATAATTGGAGGGGGGAAACCCTTGTTACCTTTAAGTATTGGGAGAAGGATTGAAACCTTCTTGTGTAATGTTACCACTTGATGGCACCCTGGAGGTTAAAAGAGCAACGAGTGGCAATACCTGGCTGGGATGGAAATGTATAACCTAGCAGCAGGGATCCATCATAATAGCTTGAGGTCATGAGCAGTTTAATATTAGTGCCTACTTATTACCAAGACCAGATAAGTCAAATAATTGGGGAATTCTGTGATGTGAAAAGTAGTAAGGTTCTTCCTCCAGGCAAATTTGAAAATGGATCCTGTGTAGGACATTTCATTAGTGGCAAACTGACCAGAGGATAGCAATTTATTCACAATACCTTTCCCTCTAGAAGTCTTCTATCTTATACTACATTTTCATATGTGATAGCTAGACCAAGAAGTCACTTATGAAGAGAGTCCATTGTTCTGTACTTCTGAAGTAGACAACTTATCGACCTATTGAGGTGCACAGTTTGCATCGATCAGAAGTAGTTTTGCCTTTGCATCAACATAAGCTGTGTAGTATAATTTGAGTATGACATTACCCACATACAATCCAAAGAGTATTGAGAGACCATCACATCCCAGAAGGTGCTTTGACCACACAGCCGCTATGAGAAGCAGCAAGTGAGATGTCAAGTTTAAAAAGTTCCATTTGGATTGTCCAGGACCTTCTTAAATAATTCTTGTTAATTATGGAAGGTGGCTTCAGTCAATCCACCTGCTTTGAAAATCACAGCAGTCATTAATATCTTGGATACTTCCTAATCAATAAGAATTTTTTTTCCGTTGAAGAAGATTTATTGAAAGGCCAAGGACAGCACCAAAATTAAAAAGAATGAAAAGAAAATCATGAGATTAATCTTCTTCTTTGGCCTCCTTATCTCGAGAGACAATGGGTAAGTGCCAGGAAGTAATAATTAGGCAACAATTTCAAAACCCTGATGTTTCCAGCAAGGAAGACTGAGGGAGTAGGATGTTTCACAGATTTGAGATCCTAGGGGAAAAAAAAGTACAGTTTTGATTTCAATACCATGAGGATTTACAGGTGAGAAACAAAATGCAGGATGATGTCTTTGCAGCATGGATTTATGTTTGGTACAAATGGTGTCGACTATGGTTCAGTACCCAGCACAAGCTCCCGTAATGTCTCTCCTCTGAATCAGAAGTTGTGGGTTTGAGCCCCACTCCACAGACTTGAGCACGTCATCCAGGCTGAAACACCTGGTACAGTATTGAGGCACTGTTGGCCCAGTCGGAGGTCCCATCTTTCAGATGAAACATTAAACTGAGGTTCATCTATACCCTCAGGTGGACGAATAAGATCCCACAGGCACAAGTTCAAAGTGCAGGGAAGTTCTCCCCGGTGTCCTGAGCCAATATTTATCCCTTAACCAACATCTCTAAAACAGATTATCTGATCATTAGCTTATTGTTGTTTGTTGCAGCTTAACATAAGAACATTAGAATTAGGAGCAGGAGTAGGCCATTTGGCCCCTCGAGCCTGCTCCACCATTCAATAAGATCATAGCTGATTTGATTGTGGCCTTAACTCCACTTTCCTGCCTGCCTGCCCATAACCCTTTACTCCCTTGTAGATAAAACATCTGTCGAACTTATACTTGAATATATTCAATACCCCAGCCTCCACTGCTGTCTGGTGAAGGGAATTCCAAAGATTAATGACCCTCCACATCTCTGTCTTAAATGGGAGATCTGTTAGTTTGAAACTGTGCTCCCTAGTTCTAGATTCCCCATGAGAGGAAACATCCTCTCAGTATCTACCATGTCAAGCCCCCTCAGAATCTTATATGTTTCAATAAGATCACCTCTTATTCTACTAAACGCCAGTGAGTATTGGCCCAACCTGCTTAACCGTTCTTCATAAGACAACAACTTCATCCTAGGAATCAGCCTAGTAAACCTTCTCTGTACTACTTCCAGTGCCAATATATCCCTCCTTAAAAAAGACCAAAACTGTTGGCAGTACACTAGGTGTGGTCTCACCAACACACTGTATAGTTGTAGCAAGACTTCCTTACATTTATACTCCATCCCCCTTGCAATAAAGGCCAACATTCCATTTGCCTTCCTAATTACTTGCTGTACCTACATGCTAACTTTTTGTGATTCATGTACAAGGATATCCGGATTCCTCTGTACTGCAACATTCTGCAGTTCCTCTCCATTTAAATAATTTTCTGCTCTTCTATTCTTCCCAGAAAGTGGACAACCTCACATTTTCTCACATCATGCTCCACCTCCATGAATTTCTTCCCACGCACTTAACCTATCTATATCTCTTTGCAGACATTTTGTGTCCTCCTCACAACTTGCTTTCATACTTATCTTATCCTCAGCAAATTTGACTACAATACACTCGATCCATCCAGACTCTGTTTCCTGTTAGTTAGCCAATCCTCCATTCATGCTAATATATTACCCCCAAAACCCATGAGCTCTTATCTTGTGTAGTAGGCTTTTATATGGCAGCTTATCAAATGCCTTTTGGAAATCAAAACACACTACATCTACTGGTTTCTCTTTATCCACCCTGCTTGTTACGTCCTCAAAGAACTCTAATAAGTTTGCCAAACACTAATTTCCTTTCACAAAACCATGTTGACTCTGTTTGATTGTATTATGATTTTCTAAATGTCCCGCTACTATTTCTTTAATAATAGATTCCAGCATTTTCCCAATAACAGATGTTAGGCTAACTGGCTTATAATTTCCTGCATTCTGTCTCCTTTCTTTTTGAATAGAGGTGTTACATTTGCGGTTTTCCATTTGGCTGGGACCTTTCCACAATAGAGGGAATTTTGGAAGATTACAACCAATGCAGCCACTATCTCTATAGCCATTTCTTTTAAGACACGGATGTAGGCCATCAGGTCCAGGGGACTTGTCAGCCTCTAGTCCCATTAGTTTTCGTAGTTCTTTTTTTCTAGTGATAATGCCAGCTTTAAGTTCCTCCTTCCCTTTTTCCCCTTGATTTTCTACTATTGTTGGGATTTTTTTGTGTCTTCTTCCATGAGTGTACTACAGGCCTCCAAACAGTCGGGGAGAGATAGAGGAGCAGATATGTAGGCAAATTTCAGAGAAGTGTAAAAATAACAGGGTAATAATAGTTGGGGATTTCAACTTCCCCAATATCAACTGGGAAAGTCTTACTGCAAAAAGCTTTAAGAGGGCGGAATTCTTAAAACGCACACAGGAGAGCTTTTTGAGCCAGTACGCAGAAAGTCCTACAAGAGAAGGGGCAGTACTGGATCTAATCCTAGGGAATGAAGCCAGACATGTGGTAGGAGTGTCAGTGGGGGAACATTTCGGGGATAGTGAGCATAACTCTGTAAGATTTAAGGTAGTTCTGGAAAGGGACAAAGAGGGACCGGAAATAAAGGTACTGAATTGGGGGAAGGCCGATTTCAATATGATAAAACAAGATCTGGCCAAAGTGAACTGGGAGCAGCTGCTTGCAGGAAAGTCTACATCAGACCAGTGGGAGTCATTCAAAAAGGAAATAATGAGAGTTCAGAGCCAGCATGTACCCATTCAGGTGAAGGGTAAGACCAACAAGTCCAGGGAACCCTGGATGTCAAGGGATATAGAGGATTGGATCAGGGAAAAAAAGGAGGTTTATGACAGATACAGAGCACAGAAAACAGCAGAGGCCCTAGAGGAGTATAGAAAGTGTAGGGGGGCACTTAATAAAGTAATTAAGAAGCGAAGAGGGACATGAAAAAGCACTGGCGGGCAAGATAAAAGAAAATCCCAAGGTGTTTTATAAGTATATTATGGGTAAGAGGATAACCAGGGAAAGAGTAGGGCCCATTAGGGACCAAAGTGGTAATCTGTGTGTGGAGCCAGAGGACATAGGTGAAGTTTTAAATGATTACTTTTCATCTGTGTTCACTATGGAGAAGGACGATGTAGGTGCAGAGATCAGGGAGGGGATTGTGATATACTTGAACATATTAGCATTGAAAGGGAGGAAATATTAATTGTTTTAGCGGGCTTAGAAGTGGATAAATCCCCAGGCCCAGATGAGATGTATCCCAGGCTGTTATGTGAGGCAAGGGAGGAGATAGCAGGGGCTCTGACATAAATTTTCAAATCCTCTGTGGCCACAGGAGAGGTACCAGAGGACTGGAGGACAGCAAATATGGTACCATTATTCAAGAAGGGTAGCAGGATAAACCAGGTAATTACAGGTCGGTGAGTCTAACATCAGTGGCTGGAAAACTATTGGAAAAAATTCTGAGGGATAGGATTAATCTCCACTTGGAGAGACAGGGATTAATCAGGGATAGTCAGCATGGCTTTGTCAGGGGGAGATCGTGTCTAACTAACTTGACTGAATTTTTCGAGGAGGTGTCTGGATGTGTAGATGAGGGTAAAGCAGTTGATGTAGTCTACATGGACTTCAGTAAGGCTTTTGATAAGATCCCGCATGGGAGATTGGTTAAGAAGGTAACAGCCCATGGGACCCAGGGCAATTTGGCAATTGGTTCCAAAATTGGCTTAGTGGCAGGAGGCAGAGGGTGATGGTCAAGGGTTGTTTCAGCGAGTGGAAGCCTGTGACAAGTAGTGTACCGCAGGGATTGGTGCTGGGAACCTTGCTGTTTGTAGTGTACACTAATGATTTAGACGTGAATATAGGAGTTATGATCAGTAACTTCGTAGATGACATGAAAATTGGTGGTGTCGTAAATAGTGAGGAGGAAAGCCTTAGATTACAGGACGATATAGATGGGCTGGTGAGATGGGCAGAGCAGTGGCAAGTGGAGTTTACTCCTGAGAAGGGTGAGGTGATGCACTTTGGGAGGACTAGCAAGGCAAGGGAATATACAATGGATAGTAGGACCCTAGGAAGTACAGCGGGTCAGAGGGATCTTGGTGTACTTGTCCATAGATCACTGAAGACAGCGGCACAGGTAGATAAGGTGATTAGGAAGGCATATGGGATACTTGCCTTTATTAGTTGAGGCATAGAATATAAGAGCAGGGAGGTTATGATGGAGCTGTATAAAATGCTAGTTCGGCCACAGCTGGATTACTGTGTACAGTTCTGGGCACCACACGACAGGAAGGATGTGATTGCACGGGAGAGGGTGCAGAAGAGATTCACCAGGATGCTGCCTGAGTTAGAGCTTTTCAGCTATGATGAGAGACTGGATAGGCTAGGGTTGTTTTCCTTGGAGCAGAGAAGGCTGAGGTATACAAAATTATGAGGGGCATTGATAGGTTAGATAGGGAAAACGTTTTTCCTTAGCAGAGGTGTCAGGGGGCATAGATTTAAGGTAATGGGCAGGAGGTTTAGAGGGGATTTGAGGAAAACTTTTTTGACTCGGAGGGTGGTCGGAATCTGGAACGCACTGCCTGAAGAAGTGATAGAGGCAGGAACCCTCACAATATTTAAGAAGTATTTAGATGAGCACCTGAAATGCCACAGCATACAAGGCTATGGGCCAAGTGCTGGAAAATGGGATTAGAGTAGTTAGGTGCTTGATGGCTGGCACAGACACGATGGGCCAAATGGCCTGTTTCTGTGCTGTATAACTCTATGGCTCTATCACTCTATGATGACAGATACAAAATACTTGTTCAAAGTCTCTGCCATTTCCTTATTTCCCATTGTTAATTCCCCAGTCTCATCCTCCAAGAGACCAACACTTACTTCAGCTACTCTCTTCTTTTTTATATACTTGTAGAAGCTCTTATTGTCTGTTTTTATATTTCTTGCTAGTTTACTCTCATATTCTAATTTCTCCCTCTTAATTTTTACCATCCTTTGCTGGTTTTAAAATTTTCCCCATCTTCTGGCCTACCACTAATCTTTGCAGCCTTGTACGCCTTTTCTTTCAATTTGATATCATCCTTAACTTCCTTAGTTAGCCATGGATGGTACATCCTTATTAAAGAGTCTTTCTTTCTCAATGGTATATATCTTTGTTGAGACTTATAAAATCTCCCTAAATATCTGCCATTGCTTATCTACCATGTTACCTTTTAACCTATTTTGCCAGTTCACTATAGCCAACTCTGTCTTCAAAACTTTGTAATTGCCTTTATTTAAGTTTAAGACACTAGTTTCAGACCAAGTTTCTCACCCTCAAACTGAATGTGAAATTCTATCATGTTATGATCACGCTTGTCGAGCAAATCCTTTACTATGAGATAAAAAATTAATCCTGTCTCATTACACTCTACCAAGTCTAAAATAGCCTCTTCCCTGAATTTTTTCCCTTGCTATTTCTTATCTCCACCCAAACTGATTCTACATCTTGATCTTCTGAGCCAAGCTCATTTTTCACCACTGTACTGATCTCATCCTTTTTAAAGAGAGCTACATCACTTCCTTTTCCTTTCTTCCTATCCTTTCAAAATGTCAAATACCCTAGAATATTCAGGTCCCAGCATTGGTCACTCTGCAACAATGTCTCTGAAATGGCTATTATATCATTCCCATTTATTTCGATTTGTGCTATCCATTCATCCATCTTGTTACGAATGTTGTGTGCATTCAGATAAAAAGCCTTAAATTCCGGCTTTTTTTTACCAATTTCCCTAATCTGACCCTATTTGCTGGTGCCATCTTATCTGTCGAAGCAGGACACCATAAAACTGGACTTTGCGCTACTTGTGTGCAGATTGGCAGCTGCACTTCCTACATTACAACAATGACAGTTTCAATAAAGGTACTTCAGTTACTGTCCTTAGGTTGTAAAACAGGCTATAGAAATGCAAGTCTTTCTTTCACTGTTCTGCTGACTTACTTATTTTCTACTTCCTGAGCTGCCTTTTGAAAACAATTTGTTTTACTTGGTAACGGTTTGATAAATCTGAGTGGCTTATTGAGCCACTTCAGAGTGACATACAGGCCAGATTGGGTTAAACGCAACAGGTTTTATTTCTTAAAGGGTATTACAGCTAATTGGATTTTTTAAAAACAAACCAACAGCTTTCACTGACACAAAAACAGAAAATGCTGGAAATACACAGCAAGTCACGCAGCATCTGTGGAGCGAAAAAGAGTTACTGGAAACACTGGGGGGAATTTTATGCTATCTCCTGCGTCGGGTTTGGAAGTGGGGAGAGCATGTAATTGAGCGGGATGGTGGCACGAGAGAACCCCACCTCCACCCAAACAAAGTCTGGCGCGGGAAGGCTTGTGAATGGCCTTCCTGCCCCACTGCCAATTGAGGCTCTTAAGTGGGCAATTAATGCCAATTAAGGGCCTCATATCCACCATCCAACGGTGGGCGGGCCTATCGTTGCACGGGGAACATGCCGAACAACCCATGTGGGTTGCTTGCCGGCTCCAGGAGGTTCCCTCATTAAAAGCAACTTAGTGCCTGATTGTGCAACCTGGCAAGGTGTCACTGCTGAGAGCCACCCTACTACCCTTGCTGCTGACCCCCTACACTCCCTCCCTCACAATCCCCACCCTGTGAAACCCCTCTCACTGAGACTTACCTGTGGCCTGGGTCCAGTGCCTCGGGTGAGTCCAGTACTGTCAGTAGCCACTGCCTCCACAGTGGCGCTGCTCAGTTAAAGAGCTGCCGACTTCTGATTGGCCAACAGCTCCCAGAGCCCAGGACATCCATCGCCGGCATCCTTAATCCAGGGGAAGGCCTGCCGCTGTCCATTTAAGTGCCTAATTGGCACTTAATTTGGCAGGCCTTCCCCAGAGGAGGCGACGCAGGGCTCTTGCTAGCACTTTAGCCAGCGGTCGAGACCCCCACATAAAATCCCGGCCATTTACTTTATTTTTCTCTCCAAATATTCTGTTTGAACTGCAGAATATTTCCAGTACTTTCTGTTTTAGTTTAGTTTAGTTTAGAGATACAGCACTGAAACAGGCCCTTCGGCCCACCGAGTCTGTGCTGAACATCAACCACCCATTTATACTAATCCTACACTAATTCCATATTTCAGATTTCCAGCATCCACAGTATTTTACTCTTGCTTTCCCTAATACCTGTTTTTAATATCTAGGTTATTTTACAACTAAATTCAAATCTCCATGTTGCCATGGTGGGATCTGAATTCATGTTTTCTGGATTATTAATCTACTAATATAACCACAACACTACTCTTCCAATTTTTCTATCACCTGCAAGTATAACCAATTTGCACTGAGTTTCTGAATGCAAGTCATTTATGTAAATGAAAAATTGTTGTAGTCCCAACACTTATCCCTGGGGGAGCCTACCATTCCTACATAACTCCTCTAACAAACTCTCATTGTTATCAGATCAAATCCCAAAGTTTACTCTAAATTCCCAGTTTCAAGCTCAATTAGCAGCCTTTCGTGTGTAACTTTGTCAAATGCCTTTTGGATGCCTGTGTACATCATGTCATTGGCTTTAGCACTGTCCAAACACATGTTGCTATCTTAGAAAAGTCAAGAAAAGAAAATTAATAAACAATATTCAGCTCTGGAAATATAATCATACAAATACAAACACAGTTTCCAAACATAGAGATATGGGGGGGGGGGGGATAATTAGACAAAACACAATAAAGGGCACGGGGATCGCAATGTGCGATTAACCCGCGCCTATTCATTCCGATGCAAACTTTGTGCTGCCTGCTCAGTTACATGATTACACTGTGCAGTCAGCATGCTGTTCACTGGCTGAACACATGAGTAGGGGCACAAAATCTTGACAGGCTAGCACAAGTTCAAGCGAGCTGCACTTCTTAAAGCAAGCCTGCTCCTCTTAAAGGGGAGGTGCATTTTGGCTACATTAGGTGCTGGAATTCATTGCAGACATGACTTGGACCTGAGGAACACATAGGAATGGCATAACATGGCACATCCACCAACTGCACCAGTAGCCTCATACACTGCTCAATGCACCCATCACTCACCTACCAACAATCTCCATTAATCATGCCTCATACTTCATATCCATAGCTTGACCTCACCTTCACACACAGAACAGTTGCAAGCCTCAAATCACAACTCACAGCTTGCACACACCGCCAGCTATTCTACATGACAGTCACATCAACCAAACACACTGCACCACACTCACTGACACACTTCTCTCTCTCTCTCTTGCAGGACAAGGTGATCCATAACTGCAGGCAGCAGCACCAAAGCGGCAGGGAACAGGCACGGGGACCGCACGTACTCACCCTCATGGAGGAAACGGTGCTCGCCATCATTCCAGCAGACATGACTAAAGCCATGGCCAGTGCAAGGGCTGAAAGGATTGAAGATGACAGTATGTTCCTACCTAATTATCCTTCTCCCCTCATCCCACAATCTCTTTTGGTTCCCAAACTGCAGATGGCACAAACAAGAAACTCTTGCTTTCACTCCATTCCCTCATTGAAACCCTACCCTTGTGCCTCTCTCCTTTTAGATACCCAAGAACTGCAACCCGGCCTGGCAATGGTGGAAGAGTAAGAGCTGAAAGAGCAGAAAGGCATTGATGATGATGATACATCATCATTCAATCGCACATTCATACTCTCACAGCACGTAGTTTAGAGGTAGCTTAGAGGTTAAAGGTGGGCTCTGCACATGATGAGTTACCGGGCGTGATTAGACTACAGCCGGAGCAGGGACAAGGGTAGTGCAGGCAGCTATTCGGAGGGTGCAGTCACACATGAGTTCTGTCGCAAAGGAATCAGATGAGGACTTTGATGAGATAGCCTACAGAAAAAGGCTGATAGGCATACATAATAAAATGATTGGTGTATTGGCAGACATGCCAGAAAGCCTGCTGTCAAAGGAGCATGGAGGAGTCCGGCAGCAACCTGGCACAGGGTTTTGTGCTTCAAGCCCATCCTTTCAGTGTGGAGGTGATGGCCGACTCCATGAGAACACTTGCAGACTCAACAATGATAAAGCGGCTGATGTCTCAGTTTCCTTTGCAACACAAGCAGAAGCCACAGGTCTGTAAGCTGCAATGGACCTCAGACTGAAGTCATCTAATGTCAACTTGTTGTCATGCAGCCTCAAACTGCTGCCATCATGGCTACAGATATCAGTACTCAAAGGGACTTGCAGGGTGCCACAGCAATCCAGCAATTTGTTCTGCAACAGATTACTAGAATTGTTGAGGTGCCACCACATGAAAATGGCATTGGCACGGTGGAGCATAAACCTGCTGTCCTCTCTCAGGATGACAGCATTCATCCTCCCACCCCTGCCACTCTGCCAGTGCCCTTGCTGTTACCTGTCAGCCAACCTAGACGGCCACTGCTCACGCTGAGTTCGTGCAGTTGAGGCCGAGCCCTCTAGAGCTGGTGTTGCTTGAGATTGTCCTGCAAGACCATCTGCAGTCTCCCCTCTGAAAGTCAGCAGCCTTCTGTGAGCTGTGCTGCAGCCACTGGGGTAGGTTAAGGCACATGGAAGACAGACACTAAGGGAATGCACAAGGGTGATTAGTTGACATTTGGATGAAATATTGAATGGTTTGTTTGATAAAGTTGCTTTGGAATGGTTGTTTTGTGCGTGGCTTATTTCAGCACTGTGGCCACAAGGATGCTGTGATGGTCAGTGACAGAGGGAAGGTAAGGTGTGGGACTGTTGTAGTATGGGGAATTGGGGTTGTGTTCAATGGTATTGCAGGTGGATGAACCGATCATGGATAGTCCAGCTAGAATGGGAATGTGCTGGTTGCCTCCTCCCTTCTTCCTCCTCCTCCCTTCCTTCTGCTTTCCTCTTCCTTTTCCTCCTGCTACTCCTCCTCAGCTGGTCACCATGTACCTGATGGCAAAGCTGTTCCCTCACGATGGTAAGGTTGTGCAGCATACAAGAGGCCACACAAATCATGACACATGTTCTGGAGAGTACTGCATGGCTCCTCCAGAGTGATCCAGGGAGCGGAAGTATTGCTGAAGCACACCAAATGTCAGCTTGTCGGCATTTCACATGGCAGCCTGGCTTTCATTATATGTATGCTGCCCACGTGTGCTTGGGTTATGCACTGGATTCATGAGCCAGGTGGTCAGCGGATAGCCCTTGTTGCCCAGTAATCACCCCTTGGTTTGACATGCTTCCTCAAATACTGATGGTACAGCGGACTGATACAGAATAAAACTGTCACGACTACTGCTTGGATACCGGGCATTCACCTGCATAATGTGTTGCACATTCAGTGAGCAGGAACCCTTTCGGTTGCTTAATGCCTCTACATTTAGATGCGGCAATTGCAAAGCCATATTGTCCACGTGCTCGCACCACCTACTTCTTTCTGGCCAGAAAGATTGTTGTGTACTTCCCTCTCCTGACAAAAAGATCATCAGTGACCTCCCATATACAGCAAACTGGGAGAAGTTAAGATGTCACCTTCCCCAGCCTGGAATGTTCCCAACATGACAAAATTCATGGCTATGGTCACCTTCACAGCCAATGGCAGTGCCATCCTAGCTCAAGTTGCAGGTTTGCCTAACAGAGGTGTCAGATTTCAGTGAGCGCCTTTTTTGTAAAATGGTGATGTCACACACACTGTTCCTCACTGAAGTTGAGGTGAGAGAAATTCTCCCTGAGGATCCTGGGTGAATAAGGCATCCTGCTGAGAGCCTTCTGCCCCTTCCTCCTCCCTCTGTGAGGAGTTTTGCCTCCTCTGTGTTGCCTCAGCTCAATCTCCCTGTCATACTGCAGGCCAAGGGGAATGGTAACCACAACACAGATGGCTGAGAACAAATGGTCTGAGCAGAACCCTTGAAGCTAGATCCCAGGCCTTCTTGGCTCTCAGTACCACCCCAACAACTTCACCAATTTTAAACAGCAGTAGAAAACACATAACACTTCTACAAATTCAGCAAGAGCCAGTAGAAATCATTCAGCAACTAACCTGAATACAGTTGATGATCCCTTTAAATAGAGCTGGTTGGAGTTCCTTTCTGCTGCTGAACACTACCCTACTGTGTGAGGTTAAGACAGGGTATTAGCTGGAGCTTTGAGGTTGAAAACGGCACCACCAGAGTCAAATAGAGTTAATGTTTCAGGTCAATGCTGCCAGAGCTGCTGAGTATTTCCAGCATTTTCTGTTTTTATTTCAGATTGCCAGCATCCACAGTATTTTGCTTTTGCACCACTGGAGTCAAATCAGTGTTAGGTGCTGACTGATATCGCAATTTGCCTATTCTGCATAGTTCTGGCATACGTTCCTAATGCCCATGCTAACGCCCTCACCAAAATGGCAACCTGTGCGGGTTGCACTAGATGTGTATGCACGTAGTGCGAACACCATTTTATACCCAAAATGGTACCAGCAGTGCTGAAGATATGGGTGCTATGGAGCATAATTTTGTGACCTTTGAAAAGTATCAAAAGGGAATTGGATATATATTTGACAAGATAACATTTGCAGAGCTTTGGAGAAAGAGCAGGGAAGTGGAACTAATTGGATAATTATTTCAAAGATCAGGCAAATACACAATGGGCCTAAATGCTACCTTCTGTGCCGTAAGAGTCTATGATTTTACGGAAGGAAAAAGATCAGAGAGGCACTCACCATAATAAAATAGCAAAATCCAAAAAAGGTTGCATTTCTTAGCTGAAACTCATTTCTACAATTATATATTGGGAGATTGGCTTCAATCCATATAGAGTGTTATGCATGAAGCATATTAGAAAGACAATTTCTTTTGAGGACTAATGGACATAAGAGTCCAGAAAAACAATCATGGAACATACCCAAACATATGAAACAATTAAAACATACTACCAAGCTATTAAACCATGACACAATCTGAACAAAATAGCCCTAGCATAGATTGCAGAGGTTGCTGTTGCACAGGTTGCCATTGACATGCCTTTGAATACATTATGGAGCATGTACATCATTGGAGTGAAGAGCCTTTGTCTTGCAGATTAACTTCTCACAGGCAAGACTGCATTTCAAAGGTTTTTATGCATCAGCCACTTCTGATATACTAGTTTTGACACGTTTTAGGTGGCTTGAACAGACACATAGGCAAAACCTGCCTCTACGGATAGTGTGACAGAAACCACACCGGTCAAATGGAAACATATCAATTTTGTCATATGGAACACTATTTAAACTTTTACTGGACATTGAACATAACTTGTTTAAAAAGACCACAGAGCTGAATGGCTGAAAGCATGGCTTTACATTTGCATTCTGAGAGACAGTTGCATAGAGAGACAATGGGAGTGCTCCCTGACTCAATTAGTGAAATGGGTTTTGTCAATAGTGATGCTCAAGAGACTTTGAGAGCCATTGTCTGTGTAAGAATCAGTACTCCACCCACCACCCCCACCCCCTCACTGAGTGCGACTGGAGAACCTTTGAAATCAACAAACCTTGCAGTCGATGCTGTTTCAAACAAAGAGCTGGTCACATGACTAGCCTGCTGGCCAACCTGGGGACTTTCTGAATTGAGCCACACACATAGGGCAGACTGCAATTGAAGAAGAAACCACCACTCTCTCCCTGTCTCTCTCTCCAGCAAAGTTCCAGGGATCCATGGAAGCTGCTTACGCCCCAAGACAGAGGACTTCTTCAGCCTTCTGGCACCAGCGAAACAGGTTTAAAAGTGTGCACTGGGCCCCAACGAGAACTGTAAGACTTAACTCCAATCAAAGACTTTACATCCAAACCAAAGAGAGTAACTGAATTCCATCTACTACTCCAATACCCTCCGTCTTTAATTCCTTCTCCTCCTCTGTATCTATTTGTGTGTGTGTTTATCTCGTATGCATGCTAGCATGGTTGCGTCATGTATTTTTAGTAATTTTAATTGAGTTAGAGTGTTAAAGCTAATAAACTTACACCTTTCTTGTTTAAACCTAAGAAAGTCTGTCTTATTGGTTCATTTACAATTACAATTAGAAAGCAGTGAGCAAGGACTCACTGAGGTGAAGCTAAAAACAGTGTGTTTTAAAAGTTAAACCCTGTTACGGCCAAACCAGGAAAGGGGCGAGAGGAGAGCCTGAGACCCCTTCCTCACCCAGTCATAACAATAGAATCACCCATATAATTCTGGGAAATACTGAGCATCTGGCTATTCTTTATCAGATTTACATTTATTTGAAAAATCTGCAAGAAAAGTCAAAGGAATGGAACTAACCTTTTTGTGAACTTGCTTATAGCTGCTCTGTTATTTGAATTGAGTTCAACAACCATCACTCCTTCCTGTAGGTGTAAATTAATTAATTTGCAAATAAACCCCTTTGATAGTCTACCACAAAAGAGTGACTAGTATCATCTCCTGAGTGACACGGGTACATAGTACAAATCCTATATATAACTCGGAGATAATAAATAGGTCTCATTTTTGCCCAGGGCATTCATCTCCCAAATTATATCTTCCATAAGATTAAGGACATGTAGGCCTGGTGTTGGAAACTGTCTTTGGTGTTGTACCTGGATAAGCCTGAATCATAACAATCAAAGGAATCTGTGATTTCCTGATGGTGTTGGCCTTGGCTCAGTAGCAGCACTCTTACCTCTGAGTCAGATGTGCATGTTCAAGCCCCAGTCCAGAGATTTGAGCACATTATCTCATCAAACCCTCCAGTCCCTCCTCAGGTGGACAAATACGATTCCTGGCACTATTTGCAGAGCTGGGGAGTCCTGGCTAATATTTATTCCTGAATCTGGTTATTTATGTCACTGCTGTTTATAGGACCTTGCTGTGTGCAAACTGGCGAGCACATTTCACATTTCACAGTTTCTGCAGTTCAAAAGAACTTCATTAGCTGTGAAGCACTTTGGGACATGCTGAGGTTCTGAAAGGTACTATATAAATGCAATTTCTTTCTTCTTTCTTACATGATTAATATACAATGCCTGGATGTAACACAGACCCTTTCACTTATAACAGTTGATCACAGCAAAGATAAAGTGCCAACTGGCTGAGCAGAAACAGCGATTAGGGGGAGACAATAATGGTAACTATTGTTATTACTAATAGCAAAACAATTGAAATTTGATTTTTGTGCATTCTATGAGAAAATCAACAACTAAAATTATTTTTAAGAAGGAAATATTTTCCCTT
Source organism: Heterodontus francisci (assembly GCF_036365525.1). Taxonomy (NCBI): domain Eukaryota; kingdom Metazoa; phylum Chordata; class Chondrichthyes; order Heterodontiformes; family Heterodontidae; genus Heterodontus; species Heterodontus francisci. Next base: position 41,184,882 of record NC_090382.1, read on the forward strand.
GAAGGTTTACACTGGTCCATAGTCTTTTTAAACTAAAAAAAAACCCTTTGAAAATAGGACATGAGGTAGCTCCACAGTTTTGTCCGATCCCACTGTGGCATGTCTCAGCTGGGTAGGCTCCATTATGGACAATCATGGAAGGAACTGACTGAATGAGTTGAATAGTCCACTTTATTCTGTACATTATTAGTGCATCATTTTACCTCAGTAGGAGAGAGCTGTTTAGCTGAACTGAGTGCCTGCTAATGGCAATATTACATAACTCAGAGCCTTTTAATTTATTCATTTGTGGATATGGGCATCGCCGGCTAGGCCAGCATTTATTGCCCATTTCTAATTTCCCCTGAGAAGGTGGTGGTGAACTGCCTTTCTGAACCCTGCAATTCTTGTGGTGTAGGTACACCCACAGTGCTGTTTGGAAGGGAGTTCCAGGACTTTGACCCAGCGACAGTGAAGGAATGGCAATATAGTTCCAAGTCAAGATGGTGTACGAGTTGCAGGTGGTGGTATTCCCATGCACCTGCTGCCCTTGTTCTTCTAGGTAGTAGAGGTCACGGGTTTGGAAGGTGCTGTCGAAGGAGCCTTGGTGAGTTGCTAGAGTGCATCTTGTAAATGGAACACACTGCTGCCACTGTACGTCAGTGGTGAAAGGAGTGAATGTTTAAGGTTGTGGATGAGATCCCACCAAGCAGGCTGCTTTGTCCTGGGTGGTGTCAACCTTCTTGAGTGTTGTTGGGGCTGCACTCATCCAGGCAAGTGGAGAGTATTCCATCACACTCCTGACTTGTGTCTTGTAGATGGTAGAGAGGCATGGGGGAGACAGGAGGTGAGTTACTTGTCATAGAATTCCTAGTCTTTGAGCTGGTCTTGTAGCCACAGCATTTATGTGGCTGGTCCAATTCAGGTTCTGATCAATGGTAACCCCTAGGATGTTGATAATGGGGGATTCAGCGATGGTAATACCAATGAACATTGACGGAGGGAAGGTGATTGACGAAGCAGCTGAATATGGTTGGGCCAAGGACACTACCCTGAGGAACTCCGCAGTGATGTCCTGGGACTGAGATGATTGGCCTCCAACAACCACAACCATCTTCCTTATTGCTAGGTAGGACTCCAACCAGCAAAGAGTTTTCCCCCAATTCCCATTGACTCCAATTTTGCTGGGGTTCCTTGATTTCATACTCGGTCAAATGATGCCTTGATGTCAAAGACAGTCACCCTCACCTCACTTCTGGAGTTAAGCTCTTTTGACCATGTTTGGACAAAGGCAGTAATGAAGTCAGGAGCTGAGTGGTCCAGGCGGAACCTAAACTAAGCATCAGTGAGCAGGTTATTGCTGAGCAAGTAACCGCTTGATAGCACTGTCAACGGCCTCTTCCATCATTTTGCTGATGATCGAGAGTGGACTGATGTGGCAGTAATTGGCCAGGTTGGATTTGTCCTGCTTTTTGTGTACAGGACATACCTGGGCAATTTTCCACATTGCCAGGTAGATGCCAGTGTTGTAGCTGTACTGGAACAGCTTGGCTAGGAGCATGGCTATTTCTGGAGCACAAGTCTTCAGGACTATTGCTGGAATGTTGCCAGGGCCCATAGCCTTTGCACTATACAGTGCCTTCAAGCGTTTCGTGATATTACACGGAGTGAATCGAATTGGCTGAAGACTGGCATCTGTGATGCAGGGGTCCTCAGGAGGAGGCCAAGATGGATCATCCACTTGGCACCTCTGGCTGAAGATGGATGCAAATGCTTAAACCTTGTCTTTTGCACTGATGTGCTGGGCTTCCCCATCGTTCAGGATGGGGATATTTGTGGAGCCTCCTCCTCTGGTTAGTTGTTTAATTGTCCATCACCATTCATAACTGGATGTGGCAGGAATGCAGAGCTTAGCTCTGTCTATCACATGCTGCTTAGCATGCAAGTAGCCATGTGTTGTAGCTTCACCAGGCTGACATCTCATTTTTAGGTATACCTGGTGCTGCTCCTGGCATGCCCTCCTGCACACTTCTTTGAACCAGGGTCGGTCCCCCAGCTTCATGGTAATGGTAGAGTGGGGGATATGCCAAGCCATGAGGTTACAGATTGTGGTTGAGTACAATTCTGCTGCTGCTGGCAGCCCATACTGCCTTGTGGGTGCCCAGTTTTGAGTTGCTGGATCTTTTTGAAATCTATCCCATTAGCACAGTGGTATTGCCACACAACATGATGGTGGGTATCCTCAATGTGAAGATGGAACTTTGTCTCCACAAGGACTGTGCGGCGGTCACTCCTACCAATACTGTCATGGACAGATGCATCTATGACAAGTAGATTGGTGAGGCCGAGGTCAAGCAAGTTTTTCCCTCTTGTTGGTTCCCTCACTACTTGCCAAAGATCCAGTCGAACAGATATGTCCTTTAGGACTCAGCCAGCTGGGTCAGTAATGGTGCTAGGATGGACATTGGTGTTCAACATGGTGTGTGGAGGTTTCCTTGCCTGTGTGTGACCTGATGCCATGAGACTTCATGGAGTTCGGAGTCAATATTGACAATTCCCAGGGCAACTCCCTCCCGACTGTATACCACTGTGCCGCCACATCTGGCGTGACAGGACAGAGATGGTGGTGTCAGGGACATTATCAGGTATGATTCCGAGAGTATGACTATGTCAGCCTTTTGCTTGTGACAGCTCTCCCAATTTTGGCACAAGCCCCGTGATGTTAGTAAGGAGGATTTCACATGATCAACAGGGTTGGATTTGCCATTGTCATTTCCCATGCCTAGGTGGACGCCAGGTGGTCCGTCTGGTTTCATTCCTTTTCTTAGGCTTTGTAGCAATTTGATACAACTGATAGTCATATGTAGGCCGGGCCAGGTAAGGACGGCAGATTTCCTTTCGTAAAGGACATTAGTGAACCAGATGGTCAGATTTTTTTAATTGAATTTAAATTTCACCATCTGCTGTGATGGGATTTGAACCCATGTCCCCAGAGCATTAGCCTGGGCTCTGGATTACTAGCCCAGTGACATTATCACTATGCCACCACCTCCCCAAGGATGCTGTGGGAACATGTTTTGCATTGGTCCAAAAAGGTTTTGATTTTCTTATTTGGTTAGCTGAGTGTTTGACGTGTGCAGAAACCCATCACCATATTTACAATTTCCAAACCAAGTCACTGAGAAGTCCACACACCTAAAATAGACACTTGCTTGGTAAGGAGTATATAATCTTGCCATAGGGATGTACTCCATTTACCCAAGACTTGAGATCATAACCACAAGTTGGCAAGAGCCAAAGCTCAGTAATCCCTATATATGCATAAAATACCACTTGAGTTTAACCAGCTAACTCAGCACAATGCACTGATCACTTGTGTAGTGAAATCTAGACCACATGTTAAGAGTCTTGCTTTGCAGGGTTTTGTGGGTTGGGGGAGGAATACCAATCCCAGTAACAGATCTAACCCTCTACATCTCATCAATGAACCATCATGACTGGTCAATTATTAATGTGCAAACATGCGGACTCACATATTATCTGACCAAATCTACCACAAACTTAAATATATTCTCCATTTCACAGGCTTGTCACCTTGATAACAGGTCTAATTACTAGAATAAAAAGGATGTAAATATGGCCTTGAACATTGCAAAGTAGTAGTATGATAATAATTATTCTAACATTTGAAATTCATTTTGTTGTTTTCTTCGTAGTACATTCTGAAAAATCACTAACGAATTGCATTAACATTAAATACAAAACTGTCTACTTGTAACAATTAAATGTTCAATGTTACGAAATCATGTAACTGCCAATCTGAGTAGCCATTGCACTCTAAAGCATTTCATATTAGTTTTGATAGATCATAACTTTTAAATTAGTAATGATTTCCTACATTAAACTGTAACACTCCAAACACATAATTTGATTCCTTGGTGCCCAGTTTTCCAGTGCTACCGTTTTGCTCCAAAATGGGGTCCACAATGTACATGCACATTTCAAGTGTGAGACATGCCAGACGCCATTTTGATGAGGGCTTTAACACGTGTATAGGGAGCGTCTACAGGAAACATGGAGAGCAGGCAGATTGTGATGCTCACTTGACACCAGCACTGCCATTTTGGAGCTCAATGCTCCAGCTAACACCCTCGCTTAAAGACGCACCTGATCAGCAGCAGGAAGGACGCACCCTCTCCCACCACGCACCCCACCCCGCAACCCCCCGACCACTGGCGCAACTGAAAGGGATTATTGACATTTTTTATTCTTTCATGAGATGTGGGTGTCGCTGGCAAGGCCAGCATTTGTTGCCCATTCCTAATTGCCCTTGAGAAGCTGGTGGTGGTGGGCATCCTTCTTAAATCGCTGCAGTCCATCTGTTGTGAGTACTCCTACAGTGCTGTTAGGAAGGGAGTTCCACGATTTTGATCTAACGACATTGAAGGAACAGCGATATAGTTCCAAGTGTGTGGCTTGGAGGGGAATTTGCAGGTGGTGCATGGTAGAATGTCTACATTGGAAGAGGGCTAATTTCAACGCAATGAGAAGGGATCAAGCCAGGGTAGATTGGAAACAAAGACTGACAGGAAGAGCTGTATCAGAACAATGGGTTATCATTAAGGAAGAGATGCTTCAGGTACAGACTAGGAACATTCCAATAAGGGTGAAAGGTAGTGGAACCAAGAACAGGACTCCTCGGTTGACTAGGCTGTTGGATGATGAAACAAAAAAAGGGTGTATGATGCATGTCAGGTGAGCTCATCAAGTGAGAATCAGGCCATATACAAGAATTTGAAAGGGGAGGTGAAGAGGAAAATAAGATTGGTAAAGAGAGAATCTGAGAACAGAATGGCAGTCAACATAAAAGGGAACCCAAAGATCTTCTACCAGCATTTAAATAGTAGGTAAGTAGTAAGAGGAGGAGTGGGGCTTATTAGGGACAGAAAGGGCAATATATGCTTAGAGGTGCAGGGAAAGACTAATATACTTAATGAGTTCTTTGTATCAGTGTTCACTAAGGAAATGGAGACCAATAAAATATCAGTAGCTGAGATCTTTGCATTATGAGCCAACAAAAACTATGGGTGAATTGCCATCTGGAGACATGTTGGGAGGCAGGAGGGCTCATAAAATGGTGGTGGAAGGCAACAGCAGGGGAGCCTGATTCCCTTCCCTTAACCACAGGATACTGTCAATTAATTGGCCAAATAACAGCCACTTGCTGCCCCCACCAGCATTTTACTAGTTTTGGAACAGACCCTCACTGCGTCTTTAGCTGGCATTCCACAGATACAGAGAGTCATCTATTGTACCCTCATGGCAATCCGCGCACCCCCAGATGAACCAAAAGTATTCGTAAACTGCAAGGGATTCCATTCCAAACTGTTCAGCTGGTGTGAAACAACAAGAAGAAAAGGCTTATGCAGTTACGCACCAGATTCCTGGAGAGCTGCCACAATGCTTTCATCCTTCGGCTGTCTAAGTTCCCTGATCCCTTTGGACACAGAAGAAGACTTAAGGAGATGAAGGCGAGGAGAAAAAAAGAGAGCCCCTTCAAACTTTTTTGAGGCACCCCACCAATGAAGCCCAAGAGTAGTACAACAAAAGCCAGATGCCAACCATATGTGTCATTGAGCAAGCGATCAGCATGCTCAAGATGCACTTCAAATGCCTGGACAAATCTGGATGTGCCCTTTAGAACTTTCCAGCCAGTGTCTCCAGAATGATGGTGGTGTGCACAACATTGCACAAGGTTCAGTTAGTTATTACCACTGATCTGATGTTGAAGAGATATTGACAGACTAGGTGAATGGGCAAAACTGTGGCAGTTGGATTTCAATGTGGGCAAGTGTGCGGTTATCCATTTTGGACGAAAAAAGGATAGAGCAGGGTACTTTCTAAATGGGAAGAGGTTAAGTACAGTGGATGTCCAAAGAGACTTGGGGGTTCAGGTGCATAGATCTTTAAAATGCCGAGTGCAGAAAATAATCAAAAAGGCTAATGGAATGCTAGCCTTTATATATAGAGGATTGGAGTATAAAGACACAGAGATTATGCTGCAATTGTACAAAACCTGGTTAGACCCCACTTGGAGTACTGTGGGCAGTTCTGGGCACCACATCTTAGGAAAGATATATTAGCCTTGGAGGGAGTAGGTTTACAAGAATGATACCTGGACTACAGAGGTTAAGTTACGAGGAGAGATTACACAAATTAGGCCTGTTTTCGCTAGAATTTAGAAGGTTAAGGGGTGATCTGATCGAAGTCTTCAAGATATTAACAGGAAAAGACAGGTTAGATAAAGATAAACTATTTCCACTGGTTGGAGATTCTAAAACTAGTGGGCATAGTCCAAAGATTAGGACCAGACCGTTCAGGAGAGATGTTAGGAAGCATTTCTTCATGCAAAGGGTGGTAGAGGTTTGGAACTCTCTCCCACAAACAGCAGTTCAAGCTAGAACAGTTGTTAATTTTAAATCTGAGATAGGTAGATTTTTTTTAAGCAAAGATATTAAGGGATATGGGCCAAAAGCAGGTATATGGAGTTAGACCGCGGACCAGCCATGATCTCATTGAATGGCGGGACAGGCTCGAGAGGCTGAATGGCCTACTCCTGTTCCTATCTTCCTATGTTCCTATGATGTAACAATCACAGCCAACAGCCACTCTCCACTGACCCTCTGTCCCCCAATTCCACTACACAAAACAGTCCTGTAACCAACCAACCATCCATCCATTGCATTTCCCTGTCAATTCATGTCTCCCCATTCATCAACATCCAATTGAAAAGATCGGCTATCACCCAACAATCAAGACTGGGCAATGGGAAAATGTTGCAAGGCAATAAATGTTATGCAATTCAACTCAAGAGCCAAAACTTAACAAAACACTTTCTCCTACATCTACATGCATATCCTTGTACAACTACAAAGCTATATTCTTTCTTTTCCTACCGCTGCTACATGGTGCAACCCTTGTTGCTTGAGCAGAGACAGAGGCAGACTGTTCAGATCCCTGCTCTGACTGTGGAGGGGATCTTGGCTGTATAAGATTAACCTCCTACCCCTTGACAAGTTACTCGACCGTTTGAATATGAGAATTATGAGAAATAATGAGACAACACTCAAAGCCCAAATTAAACACAAATGTCTTTATTAGGTTTGGTACGAATACTAGTTAACAATAAAAACACCTGTTAGTCAAAATATGTTACAAGGAGTTATACATACGATCACCCAGTGAGCAGTCGATTGTACTCTTCAGCAACTGATTAAGTGCTTGGCTTAAGCACCAAATCACTATTTGCAACAATTTTTATACCTTGATTTCCAAGGTAAGCAGGATGTTTCAATGACAAGATCATACTGTCCTATTAAAATTCTCCTTAAGCTACAATTGACCAATGAGGCGTCTAATTCTTTGTTCAAACTATGATATCAGAAACTGCCTTGACGATGAGATATGTTTACATTTCCTTCAGTAATTTCACCATCTCCGGTGGATGTTGCAGGTGCCTTTAAGATCTTTATCAGTAAACACAATTGCAGCTGCATTTCCTTGACAAGCACACATTTTAGGACCACAGGACAATTAAACAATCCAAGTTCTTTAAATTACTGATTTCTTACAAAGTGTTGCTTGGTGAATTTAAGACAGAGTTTATCTAATAAAGCATATGTAATAAAAAAAAACATAGTTTCTTGTGGAGATAGTTTATCTGCATTCCAAAAGAAGGCAAAATCTGACATCATCAATCAATGTTAGTCTGTCACACTCGTAGCTTTTCAGAACATTTTATGGACCACTTATGCCAGCTAAATTCAAATTTTTAAAACATGAACAGTCTCTTATCTTCGTGTTTTCAGACACTATGGGCTGAATTTTATTCGGACCAAATGAACGGCTATAGAGGAGTGGGGGGACATAAAACCAGGACAGGACACACCAGATGTCCCAGGCAAGGTCGTTTTTGTGCATGGCAGTCTCCCTGATCTTGTTGTCAGATATGGAAAATTGGTTGTCATTCCCTCTGATCTCTTGTGTCTTGAATTGGATGGCTTTTGTTGAGGTTTGTAGCATTTGGAGCTTTTGGAATTTCCAGTTCTTCATCTGAGTCATCTAAATGTATGACCCATTGATGTCTTTGCTGTAAAGTAATAAGATTCCTTCTACTTCTCCGTAGAGTACCTTCTATCGTTTGTAGTATATAAGATCGCTGTGGATTCTTGTCTTTCTGGAGAATTACCCCTTCTCTATTTTGGTCTCGTACCCATACCTTTTGCCTTTTTGACAACTCCAGTAGGTTTCTTGTATGGCATCTTCTGTTATAATTATGGGTCTGTTTGTTTCCATAAGACTTTGTCTTGTACTCTGATAATCCTTGCTTTGTAACCCCGGAAGTAATTTCTTGGGTAGAATTGGAAATTGCGTTCAAAGTTTTGTTCCCATTCTTCTGACCAGGTGAGAAAGGTGTCTAGGGATCTTTTACTGTCTTCACCTGGTCTTACAGTAAAAGGGTTTAATTTTAAGCACACTGTGTTTTGAGTTCCCGCTTTGTGAATCCTTGTTCACAGCTTTCCAATTATAAGGTAAAGAAATGAGCACACCAGGTTTTCTTTAGTTTTAAAGGAGAAAAGTGAAATTTTTTAAACGTTAAACTTAAACTCTCATATGGTTAGTGCCTACGGATATACAATGCGCCCACGCTAGCATTCACACGCGATATACACATACAATAGTTACATAAAAGGGCAGAAGAAAAATAAAATGGAGAGGTTTGAGGCAGTCTCTAAAGGGGGTATCTTGTTACTGTTTCTGTGTTTCCAGGTCACCATAGAGTCCTTGATTGTAGACAGCTCTTACTTTTCATTGGAGCCCAGTATTCTTCTTAACCCTGTTCACCGTAGGAGATGTTTTTCTCTTGGGGTTCATATGTCTTCAATGGTTTCCGAAGCTGGAGAGAGCAAGATGAGAGCAGACAGGAGAGTGGCGTTCTCAGTCCAGGAGAAAAGCAGCTTTCTGATTTCAAATTCCTTGTTGGAGTTATTTTGAATTTGAGCTTCCAACAGTCAGTCAGTCATGTGACCAAAATAAAAACAAGAAATGCTGGAACCACTCAGCAGGTCTAGCAGCATCTGTGGAAAGAGAAGCAGAGTTAACGTTTCGGGTCAGTGACCCTTCATCGTCACTGACGATGCTTCTCTTTCCACAGATGCTGCCAGACCTGCTGAGTGGTTCCAGCATTTCTTGTTTTTATTTCAGATTTTCAGCATCCGCAGTATTTTGCTTTTATTATAGTCATGTGACCAAACTGGCCCGACCACGTCTGTTTGTGTATTCCGCCATTTTAATAGTTAAGCTGGAATGCTTCCACGTCTGGTAATCAAAAGTCCATTGCGGATTAAATTGGAGCAGGGAATAGCTCCTTTGTCCTTTGAAGTACTTGTCAGTTGATATGCTAATGTCTGTCTCCAGCCAAAGTCTCCAATTGTTTTTTAAAGCAAGTTCTTTCTTCACCATCAGCAGTTTAAAATCAATGTTCATGTGGCGAAATTAATTTTCCTCATACTTGACAGGTGGGGGGCTTGCCTGACACCATTAAGAGTTCTGATGGCACTAATCTGCATAATAATGGAGTTGTCCTGTAGGTCAGTAGTGCTAATTGGAAATCTTGATTTTTCTTCAACATAGCTTTAATGGTTCTGACGGGTTGCTCAGCTTTTCCATTTGATTGTGGATACTTAGGAGAACTTGTTAATTGAACAAATCCCCATTTTTCTGCAAAATGTATGAAGTAATTGTTTGCAAATTGTGGTCCATTATCGGATCCTATCTGATCAGGTATACCATGTGTTGTGAAAACTCTGATGACTGCTTCAGTTGTTGTTGCATACATCCTTTTAACTTCAATCCATCTTGAGAACTATGATTTGATTGGATCTCCCTTCAAAAAAGAATAAATCCATTGTCAATCATTCCCATGGTCTAGTTGGAAATTGGGTCGAAATTAGAGGTTCTCTTTGATCTTATCTGTGAACTGTGTATATGTCACAATTAGAAATCAGTTCTTCGATATCCTTCGAGATTCTTGGCCACCACATGGATGCTTGTGTCTGTGCTCTCCATTTAGTTCTTCCCATATGACCCTGATGTATTGTGCCCAAGATGTCTACTCTGAGTGACTCTGGAATCACCAATCTCTTGACATATAGCAGCAAATCATCCACTATGGTAAAGTGTCTTCTGTGTTCAAAGAAGAAGGTTTTCATTCTCTTATCCTTGGGATTGTGTTGTGGCCAACCTTGCTCGCAATTTTGGCGGCGGTCGATGCATTCTTCATTTTGCCTCTGCGCCTGACGAATTTAAAACTCATGTAGGAACTTGCTGCATTTCTCTTTCTCACTCTGGTAGTCTTTGTGTGGTATGGCGAGCTATACATTCTTCATTTTGCCTCTGTGCCTGATAAATTTGTTGGAGTCTATTTGAACTTGCAGGCCATTGTGATGTAGCTATCTGCAAGTAGGACTCAATCTCATTCATAAAGTTAATATCTTGTTGAGTAGGATGGTCGACCATCACTCGAGACAATGCATCTGTTGTCATTTGTTGACTGCCCTGTATGTATATTGTTTCGTAAGTGAACCACATGAGCCTCAACCGGAATCTCTGGATCCGTGGTGACATTCTTGCGAGTTCCTGTTCAGCGAGTAAAGAAACTAGGTGTTTGTGATCTGTCTCAATGATAACCTTTAAGCCAATAACGTAGTTTGAAAATTTCTCACTAGCCCAAGTGACTGTGAGAACTTCCTTCTCTATTATGGCATATCTCAGCTCCTTGACAGATAGTGGTCGTGACTTGTAATAAACAAGTCTTCGACTTCCATCAGGCTGTTCTTGGAAAAGGATTGCCCTATCCCTCTGGATGAGGTGTCAGCTGCGATTGTAGTTGGAAGTGAAGGGTTATACTTGGCTAAAACATCTGGCAAAGTCAATATCTCCTTGACCCATTGGAATGCTTGCTTTTGATGTGCATCTCAGCACCATGCCTGAGCTTTTCTCAGCAGCTGTCGCAGAGGTTTGGTAATTTGGGCTAAGTTACGTAGGAATTTTGCTAACTGATTAACCATGCCAGGAAACCGTTGATGATCATGAATCGAAGTAGGAAGTGGAAATTCGTTAATGGCTCGGATCTGACATTATGTCGCTACTACTGACAATATGTCCCAAAAAACGAATGGACATTTTTGAAAACTCGCACTTCTCATTGAGTGTTACACCTTTGCCCTGCAGATGATTCAAAACCGCTCTTGGTTATATTCTTCTATGGACTCCCCATGAATTAAGATGACATCCATGTGGCAGATTACACCGTCAAGGCCCTGTTGAATATTTGACATAGTTCTCTAGAATATTTCTGGTGCTGATGTGATACCAAATAGGAGACGATTAATACAAAATCTTCCAAAGGGAGTAATGAAGGTCCTCAATAGCCTTGAATTTTTATCTAATGGAGCTTGACAAAAGCCACTATTAGCACCAAGCTTCATGAAGACAGTGCTTCTGGATTACTTTGCCAAACCTCTGTCCACTGAGGACATCAGATGGACTTCTCATGCCACTGCCTTATTAAGTTGAGTTAAGTTGACAGAAGTGCAAAGAACCCCGTTTGGTTTAGGAACTGGAACCATTCCTGAACACTAATCTGTAAGCTCAGTAACAAAAGAAATGACTCCCATCCTGGTCATGTCTCCGAGTTGATGTTGAACTTCTTTAGTGGGTGTGGAATCATCCTCGGCATGAAGAGACAAAGTGGTTTGCAAAATAATACTATATTCAGTTTGCAATCTCCCTAGACCTGTGAACAATTTCAGGAATTCCTCTTGAAAGTGACTTCTGGATTCTTGTTGTTTAACTTCTTCATCTTTCTCTGTAAGGCAAATGTCAATACAAGCTCTTCTGTTTAGGAGTAAGACCTCCTGATTTCTTAGGACATACAGTCTTTCTAACATCTGCTTTCCCTTATACTGAAGTGTTGCCTATAACTTCTCCTTTACTTCAAGTTCAATCCTCCAGAACCATGTAACTGGGTTTCCATTGGTTGCAGATAGTGTGTGGAAAGCCATGGCTTTTTGTCTGATAAGACTGTTACACTTACTCCAGTGTTGAGTTTGAAATTAATGATATGTCCATTGACATACACGCCTGCTGACCAAAATGTTTGATTCGGATCATTGATCTCGCTTAGAAAATATTATGATTGAGTCTGCTGCAGAAGGTTCTTGAACTTCATTTACCTCTCTATTCTTAATTATTTTTCCTTTAAAGCTTGAGGTAGTCGAGATTTTATTTTGGCACATCTGAGTGAAATGCTCTATTTTCCTGCAACAAAAGCATTCTACTCTATTGGCAGAGTTGATGAGGGCTTTAACATGTGCATATGGAGCACCTGAAAAAAGCATGCAGAGTAGGCAGACTGTGATGCTCACTTGACACCATCACTGTCATTCTGGAGCTCAATGCTCCAACTAACACCCTCTCTTAAAGACGCACATGATCAGCAGCAGGACGAGCGCGCCCGCTCCACCACAAACCACCACCCACCCCCCCAAACCACCACACCACTGGCACAACTGAAAGGGATCATCAACATTTTTTATTCTTTCATGGGATGTGGGTGTCGCTGGCAAGGCCAGCATTTTTTGCCCTTGAGAAGGTGGTGGTGAGCCACCTTCTTAAACCGCTGCAGTCCATCTGTTGTGAGTACTCCTACAGTGCAGGATTTTGATCTAATGACATTGAAGGAACAGCAATATAGTTCCAAGTGTGTGGCTTGGAGGGGAATTTACAGGTGGTGCATGGTAGAAAGTCTAGATTGGAAGAGGGCTAATTTCAACACAATAAGAAGGGATCTAGCCAGGGTAGTATGGAAACAAAGACTGACAGGAAGAGCTGTATCAGAACAATGGGTTATCATTAAGGAAGAGATGCTTCAGGTACAGACTAGGAACATTCCAATAAGGGTGAAAGGTAGTGGAACCAGGAACAGGACTCCTTGGTTGACAAGGGTGATAGAAATGATGAATCAAAAAAAGGTGGATGATGCCTGTCAGCTGAACTCACCTAGTGAGAATCAGGCCATATACAATAATTTGAGAGGGGAGGTGAAGAGGAAAATAAGAATGGTAAAGAGAGAATATGAGAATAGAATGGCAGTCAACTTAAGATCGAACCCAAAGATTTTCTTCCTGCATGTAAATAGTACGTGAGTAGTGAGAGGAGGAGTGGGACTTACTACTAGAATTCTTTGAGGATATAACTAGTAGAGTTGATGAGGGGGAGCAAGTGGATGTGGTTTATTTGAACTTTCAGATGCCTTTCGACAAAGTCCCACATAAGAGGTTAGCATGTAAAATTAAAGTGCATGGGATTGGGGGTAGTGTATTGCAATGGATCGAAAATTGGTTGGCAGAAAAGAAACAAAAAGTAGGAATAAACGGGGCTTTTTCTGAATGGCAGGCAGTGACTAGTGGGGTACCACAGGGATTGGTGCTAGGACCCCAGATATTCACAATATATATATAAATGATTTAGATAAGGGAACTAAATGTAATATCTCCAAATTTGCAGATGACACAAAACTGGGTGGGAGGGTGAGTTGTGAGGAGAGGATTCAGGGTGATTTGGACAAATTGAGTGAGTGGGCAAATGCATGGCAGATGCAGTATAATGTGGATGAGTGTGAGGTTATCCACTTTGGTAGCAAAAACAGGAAGGCAGATTATTATCTGAACGGCTATAAACTGAGAGAAGGAAATATGCAACGGGACCTGGGTGTTCTCGTACATGCAGGTGCAACAGGCAGTAAAAAAGGCAAATAGTATGTTGGCCTTCATAGCGAGAGGATTCAAGTACAGGAACAGGGATGTCTTGCTGCAATTATACAGGGCCTTGGTGAGGCCACACCTGGAATATTGTGTGCAGTTTTGGTCTCCTTATCTGAGGAAGGATGCTCCCGCTATAGAGGGAGTGCAGCGAAGGTTTACCAGACTGATTCCTGGGATGGCGGGACTGACGTATGAAGAGAGATTGAGTCGGTTAGGATTATATTCGCTGGAGTTCAGAAGAGTGAGGAGGGATCTCATAGAAACCTGTAAAATTCTAACAGGACTTGACAGGGTAGATGCAGGAAGGATGTTCCTGACGGTGGGGGAGTTCAGAACCAGAGGCCATATACTAAGAATGTGGGGTAAACCTTTCAGGACTGAGGCGAGGAGAAATTTCCTCACCCAGCGAGTGGTGAGCCTGTGGAATTCGCTATCACAGAAAGCAGTTGAGGCCAAAACATTGTATGTTTTCAAGAAGGAGTTAGATATAGCTCTTGGGGCGAAAGGGATCAAAGGATATGGGGGGAACGTGGGAACAGGTTACTGAGTTGGATGATCAGCCATGATCAGAATGAATGGCGGAGAGGCTCGAAGGGCGAAATGGCCTACTCCTGCTCCTATTTTCTATGTTTCTATGTTATTAGGGACAGAGAGGATAATATATGCTTAGAGGTGCAGGGAAAGGCTAATATACTTAATGAGTTCTTAGTATCAGTGTACATTAAGGAAACGAAGACTGACAAAATATCAGTAGAAGCAGAGATCTGTGCATTATCAGCCTTGGAACAAAAACTATGGCTGAATTGCCATCTGGAGATACGCTGGGAGGCAGGATGGCTCATAAAATGGTGGTGGAAGGCGTCAGGAGGGGAGCCAGATCCCTTCCCTTCGCCACAGGATGCTGTCAATTAATTGGCCAATTAATAGCCACTTGCTGCCCCCACCAGCATTTTACTAGTTTCGGAACAGACACCCACCGCGTGGGAAGATTTCCAGGTAAACTGTGGCAGTCTCCCAGTGGGTTCTCAGTGGGGTGAGGGGAGGGTCCCCAGCAGCCATGGCCACCCCTGTGGCTTCGATGCCACTGCTGGAGGGCTCACCCCTCCAATCGCCAGGGCCTATCTGCCCTATCTCAAGGGCACATCAAAATGGAGGCGCCTTCTTCTTTTCCCTGCAGCCGTAGCAGCAGCCCCCTCTATCGGTGGCACTGCCAAGATTGCCAAGTTGCCAGCCCTTTGGACCAGCAGCTCTAAGAATAGGCTGTTGTCCTCAATTGCACATTGGTCCTGGCACCGTCTTAGTTGGCTGCCGCTGGTAAAATCCCGCCCAGGGTACCGCCATCCATCCGCATGGACTTGGGACTCAATTCCAGTCCCAGCAGCAGAACTATCTGGCTTTTGGGGGAATTCAGCCCTATATAACTAGAAGGGGACTAGAAAAAGTATTACAGCCAGTTGTTAATGGCTGGGAAAAGAGTTCAACACCAGTTTTGTCACACAGCATGGTGATATTTTTCTCTGTGATTTATGCATTGTAGATATAAAGCAATGGAAACCACTTGCCAAACACTTTGCCAAAGACAGTGGACCCTGTAAGTGAAGAACAGTTATTAGTTTATCTAGAATCCTGCTCTGCTAGAAATTCATAGTGTGATATTAAGAAAAGTGATTTTGCTTATTGTATAATTTAAATTGTAATTGGAAGTTTTTGATATGTAAGCTGCTTAATATTTTCAAGCTTCTATCACTTGTTCTGTAATTTGGGCTCTTTATTTGAGTTTATATCAGCAGATTAATGTATTTAAAATGAAATTATAGTTAAAAGGACTCATTTGACAAGAATGAATCATTGATGTAGATAGAAAATAGATTTCCATTTCTAATCAGTTTCATGCAGTCACTTCACTGATATGCTCCGCAACATTCTGCTTTCCCTAGCCTACTCGAACTGCGAGATGATCACAATTTGTCATACATTATAGGATATCTTTGTGAGGTTCAGCTCCTGGCATAGGGTCATACTAGATATTCACACATGTCAGAATAGGCCAATTACATTATAGAAAGACTTCTGTGACCAC
Source organism: Heterodontus francisci (assembly GCF_036365525.1). Lineage (NCBI taxonomy): Eukaryota > Metazoa > Chordata > Chondrichthyes > Heterodontiformes > Heterodontidae > Heterodontus > Heterodontus francisci. The sequence continues at coordinate 41,200,827 of NC_090382.1, forward strand.
AAAGTCACATTATATTATATCATAATATTAAAAGACATTTTTTCCAAAGCACAGATTAGGTTTTTTCCTATTTTATGTAACAATTTTCTGTAATAATTTTTCTTTATTTTTGTAATCTGGAAACAATCTCGAATATTAAACATGATTTGATGAAAATGTAAAGATTCAATAGACCTGCTGGTGAACAAGGTTATCTCATTTAATTGATGTTTTTGCTGTGTACCATTGGGCTTTCTGGTTGTCCTGCTGTGAGCCGTCAGTTCTGTGTTATTAAATAAAATTCCATTGTTAGACATCATTCCCTCCTGCCAAGCTAGATATGGCAACGGAATTCTCCATCTAAATACACTATATGGCAGTAAGACCAGATGATGCCAAATGAATGTTCTTATGTAAATCTGCTGTATGTTGGGCACTATAATGTTTCGCTTCACTTTCTACTTCACATTCCCCAGAGAGAGTTACTCTGGTCTCAGACTGGGCCCTGACTTCAATGGCAACTGTAGCCTCATTAAAGCCTTAGGCTGACAATATATTTCACTTCACACTCCACTGTCCCTGGACCCATCATTTTGAGACAATAATTTTTTAATTTATAGAGCACAGGTGGCAGCAACCACTTTCTCCTAACCGTAAAAGAAATCAAGGGGTGAAAGTTTGCCTTGGTAGTGTAAAATGGGCAAGAGTGAAGCAAAGTGAATTCTGCTATTTCTTTAATTCATTTCAGAAACTTTTTTATTTTAACACACTCAAAACCCTTTCATTTGCAGAGTTAAAACTGGACCTTTAATCTCTGCTGCATATATACACTCTTTAATGTCCAAAACATTGCTAAACAGCTGTATTATTTGACTGCGTATGAATCCATTATATTCTACTATCAGTGTTAGTGCATCACCACTACTGGGCCTATTTCCGAAATGCCTGTGACACCTCAAAATCATTTAAAATTTGCATTAAAAATGATGTATTTTCCAATGATACACATTTCAATAAGCAGCTTTTCACTTTAGCAAGGTATTTTTTCCAACTATGGGTGGAAAGTGAAAAAAAATGTCAAGCTGAGGTACTAAACTGAAGCTCCACCTACCCTCTCAGGTAGACGTAAAAGTTCCTGTGGCACCATTTCAAATGGGAGCGGGGACTTTTCTCCCTGTGTCCTGGCCAATATTTATGCCTCAACCAACATCACTATAGCAACTTATCTGATCATTATCACAATGCTGTTAGTGGGAGCTTGCTGAGTGCAAATTGCCACATTTCCTACATTACAACACTCCAAAAGATAATGAAAGGCGTTATATAAATGCAAGATCTATTTTTCTTTTCATTATTTGAGAACTTTGTTTCAACTACTGATCAAAGAAGTTCTCAAAAAACATTTCAACTTGTCACTAGAATCTTGATTTAAAAAACATTTGAGGTTTTCCTCTAGTCCCACATTCTTGAGTTTTTTTTATAATAATTTTCAAGTCAGTCATTTGTAATTTCCAGAACATATTCTGTTCCATTTGCAATTGGTTTGGATGACATGTACCTTCTAATCCTGTGGTACTTATATTATTACCATCTAATTTACATTGAGTAATGTCAGTGGATTGCAACAACACTTTCATTTTCGAAATGTCTCTGCAAATATGGAATTTATAATAATTTGCCATTGATGTCACTTTGCAAGAACAAAGTTATGATCATTCGTTACAACCTTTTCAAAATCTGCCTGTCGTTCTGTTCATATATGTAAAGTAATACAGCATCAATTTTGTTAGTCTGTTTTCCTGCTTGACATCGCAGTCAGGCATTAGCATATCCAAGGAATCTGTTTCACTATCTTCCTGAGAAGAGCCATCACTAAGGCAAAGAAAGCAAACACCCTTGTAGTTTTTATGAGATATTGGAACTGTATTCAAGAAATTGGATCTGTTTTTTCAGTATAAAAGGAATGTTACTGAAGGAGAAGAAAGATTTATTCCTACCATTCATCCTTTCAATCCCCATTACTTGGGGTAAAAATGCTTTAAAAGGATATAATGAGAAAAATCAACAGTAGCGTGGATTAATGTTTTAATTTGCTTAAATACAGTAATTAGTTGAAATGCAGGAATGAGTCACTTTATCCACTAGTTAAGTCTTAATTGCATTCTTTTTGTGGTACCCCCAAATACTTTATAATCAAGTATTAAAATATTAACTTAATTGGAGCCATAAAACTTGAGATTTTATATATATATATAATTTTAATTGATGTTTTTGCTGTGTACCATTGGGCTTTCTGGTTGGCCTGCTGTGAGCCGTCAGTTCTGTGTTATTAAATAAAATTCCATTGTTAGACATCATTCCCTCCTGCTAAGCTAGATATGGCAATAGAATTCTCCATCTAAATACGCTATATGGAAGTTAGACCAGATGATGCCAAATGAATGTTCTTATATAAATCTGCTGTATGTTAGTCACTATAACGGTTAGCTTCACTTTCTACTTCACATTCCCCAGTGAGAGTTACTCTGGCCTTAGACTGGGCCCTGATTTTAATGACAACTTTAGCATCAATAAACCCTTAGGCTGTCAATATATTTCACTTCACACTCCACTGTCCCTGGACCCATTGCTCCGAAACAATCATTTTGTGTTTATTTGAACACGCTCAGAAATTGCTGAAAATTAAGTCTGTGCATTTTTGTTGTCATTGATCTGGTGTTGAAGGAAGGCAATTCAGTCCCCACCTTGAAGGTAACATCAAGACTGCCATTGACTTAGGATCTAGAAGCTGAATTGTTGTGAAGTGGGCCAATGAATGTAATCTGAAGGAAATTAGAATTTACATATGTTTATATAGGATATAAGGCATAGAAATAAACATTCAGCCTGACCAGTCCATGCTGGCATTTATGCTCCATGCAAGCCTCCTCCTGTCTTTCCTCATCTAATTCTATCATTGTAACCCTCTATTCCCTTCTCTAATGTGCTTCTCTAGCCTCCTCTTAAATGTATCAAAACTATTTGCTTCAACCACTCCCTGTGGTAGCGAGTTCCACATTCTCACTACTCTTTATGTAAAGAAGTTTCTTCTGAATTCCCTATTGGATTTCTTGCTATCTTATATTGATGGCCTCTAGTTATGTTCTTCCCCACAAATAGAAATATTCCCTCTGTATTCACTCTATCCATACTTTTCATAACTTTAAAGACCTCAGCCTTCTTTTTTCAAGAGAAAAGAGACCCAGTCTGTTCACCCTTTCCTGATATGTATGCCCATGCATTTCTGGTATCATCCTTGTAAATCTTCTCTACACCCTCTTAGTGCCTCTTATGGTGACCAAAACTGCAAGCAGTACTCTGAGTAAGTTTGGTCTAATCAAGGTTCAATACATGTTTAATGTAATTTCCCTACTTTTCAATTCTATCCCTATTGAAATAAAGCCAAGTGCTTGGTTTGCTTTTCTTATGGCCTTGCTAACCTGTGGCACAACTTTTAGTGACTGGTGTATTTGTACTCCAAAATCCCTTTGTTCCTCTACCCCACATAGACTACCACCCAGTAATGGGCCCAATAATGGCAGCAATAGGATATTTTCTTTGCCTGTTCTAAATCATTCATCAAAAGATGTTTGCCTTTTGAACTGAAGGGAAATTACTTCTCTTGAAGACTTTTTACTACATATTAACATGACAATTATAGTTTCTATTTCTTAAAATTGTCACAATCTTTGTGGATGCATTTTATATTGCGTTGTGTTGATAATGATACAAATGCTGATTTTAACCCCCGCACCTGATGAGAAAATTGAGGCAGGCTCCTGCCCACTGGCTCATTGGCACACTTACACCAGCTGTAACTTTAACTCCCAGGTTTCGGGTCATGTTTGCGGCCTTCATTGCAGGCCAGCATGGGCCTCATTAATGTGCAAAATTCGTGGTCTGATGGAATAATTCATACCCTAACACCAGCTTAATTGTCAGTTGCTCATCTGGTGTCAGTCTCACCAGGTGCCAAGTAAAGTAGGTCCACAAGAGGACTTGAAAGGTAAGTGTCTCCTTGCAGGTCAGGAGGAGCAGGAGTGTGGTCTATGTATTCTTTCTTTTGGGCCTCCTTATCTCGAGAGACAATGGATACGCGCCTGGAGGTGGTCAGTGGTTTGTGAAGCAGCGCCTGGAGTGGCTATAAAGGCCAATTCTGGAGTGACAGGCTCTTCCACAGGTGCTGCAGAGAAATTTGTTTGTCTATGTATAGTAATTATAAAAAAGAAACTTCCATACATTTAACTAATGTACATTTTGTCAAATTCGACCATTCTTAGTTCTTATAAATATCTGGAGCTAGAAAGTAGTATGTTTTGTATCTGTTTATCCAGGTGTAAAATGGGTGCATGTGCAAAACATGTCCATTTAGCAGTGGGACAGCTAACACCCAATTTGTGTAAGCATTTGTCCCACTGCTAAATTAATGGGGCCCATTTTTTAAGTTTTAAAAGGGTTTCCTGTGACCTAAACAGCGACTGCCAATGAGCCGGTAAGATTTTAATTTTAAAAACTTACTTTAACGTGGAGTCAGAAGGAGCAGGATCTACAATCCTCCTGACGGCTGCCGACAGTTGCGATCGACCCCTCCTGCAGTCCTCACACCCACTGCCCCAACTTAGGAACTTTATGATTGCTGCTGCGAGTGAGGCAACTGGCCTAAAATTCAATCCTCTTGAAGGGTGAGCAGTCCATTGCAGTACAACAGGCTCCAGCAACTTGCCCACAATATGAGTCCGGAGATCCCCTGATAACAACGCAAATGGGAGAGTCTTTGTTAAATGAAATACATCTACAGTGTTGTGTAACTGTTTAAATGACTCGCAGCCTGGTTCTTCTTTACAGCAGGTGCACAACATCACATGATTTTAACCCCAATGAACCCTCTGGCATAGAAATACCAGTTGTGGAAGGAATTACATTAATGGACAGATGTTTGGTTTGCTGAATAAGAGACTTTTTAAACAGCACTGGCTGATGACTGTATCAGAGCATCGGATGTCTTGATCCACATACCTGGAGGGATCAATGTCTACTTCTTATGCTTCAGTGGATAGAACCTTTGGGTGAGATATAGCCAAAAGAAGATTGGTGGCATGAGCACCATCGTTCTCCTTTAGGTATCCTTGGTTTCCTTCAGCGTACTTTCCATATGGTCAAGGCAGCGCAACTGAAACCGGTCTGGAAGGAATTCTTCACTTCAGACAAATCTTCCCTCATGAAAGCCCATCATCCTTGTATGACCTCAGCCAGCCCTTTCCCTGCGGATTACTGAAATATTTATCTGCTTTCTGGAAGCGTTTACCTCAAAATTGACTTTAATTAAGTTACTGATAATTCAACAGCAGTCATTAGAATGCATAACATTGGATTGCATTACAGCCATTCTGGAGTGCAAAAAAAATTGTGCAAGGAAGCAATTGGTGATGTTCACTAGTCTTTACAGAATGAAGTGGAATGCTTTGGCTGGCTGGTGAGAACCCTACTGTTCATTAGAATTCTTTCCTTGAAGATCACCTAATGATATCTCCAATTTCCTGTTCAGGTGGCTGCTGTTTGCAATAGCTATGCCCTGCAATTATACCTTCCTCAACTGGTAATGCTAGTTCTGTGTGAATTGAGTGTATTTTTGCAGGGGGCGTTGCTAACAGCTGTCACTTTTTGTCAAAAGCGACATCCAAATAAAAGTAGATACCAATGTTATGTAACTTATGACTTAGACAATTTAATCAGGTGATGAATCCATGGAGAAGAGGGTTAGTCGATATAAGTGAACTTATCAATACATTAAGCCACCAGTACAAATGGACAGTGCATCCATGGTGTTTACTCTGCTCATTTTTCCCTATATATATTGTCCAATATATATCAAAGAACCTTGATTTGCATATTGCAAGCAGCAGTTACAATGGAAACAGCCTTTGAGCTGAATTGGGGTCTGCTGGCTGCTATACAGTTGGACTTGTTGGAGGTATAGGTGATTTATGACAAGTTGCTAAACCTGATACTCCAAGTGTACATAATGCAGAGAAGAAAAGAATGGCATTAGGAATGGAACTGAGTAATTTCATCCTAACATCTGAGCATAATTCCACGTTTCTAAAATGATGTTTCATTCATGATATTGCAAAAATAATTCTGCTATTATGCATGTTATTAGCAGAAATATGGAAGACTAATTTGCATAAGTTGGCAGAGATATTAGCTGTTTCCAACTTCTTCACCCGTCTATTATTACTGAAGGAAAGAATTGTGAAAGTGCTACAGATAATGCTGATTGGTTCTAAGTTCCATTGTTCCTCATAACATTTTATGCATTAAAAGTTAATTTTTCATTTGCAAATCATTTACTGCCACTAAATCTTCTTAATGTATCTACCATGTTCCTATTGTGGACATGGCTTAAAATTTTCAAGTCAGTCTGTTGTGCATCCCCTCTAGATTGGAGACAGGGAATTTTTTTTCTTCCACAACAATGCTGTCTGTCTCGTCATTATTTTCCCTGCTAGTATATCCAGCTCTCTTTCTATTGGTCCAAATAGATGGGTATACACTCCTTTGCTTGCTTATGTGTGTGAATGAAGAAAATTATGCTCTATAGACTTGCTAACAGTGGATAACATATGTGCACATCTGTTCAATGTTCTATTTGACTGTCAATATAAATATTGCTCTAACAGCAGATATTTTTTAATCTTGTCTTGGGGAGAATTTTAAAATTGAGGAGTGTGTGGGATTGGATGCAAATGGAGGCGGGGGGCTGTCGGGTGCGGTCCATGTTGTGGAAAATGTGATTGCATCCAGAAGCCCGCTCCAACAGGACAAATTTTGTATTAAACTCGAGGGCGCTTGTTTGTAACCACCTCCAAAGAGTTGGATTTGGGATCAGAATATTTAAGTCAGTGATTGCAGTGATATTTTAACCAGCATTTAAATTTGATGGTGCACATACAGTTTGTTGAGCATCCTGAAATTTGCCATTGAAACGAATGAGAGAAGAGAACGACAATTCATGGAACTCATTAAAAGTCAGGCATATGACTGCAATAAATAATCCGTGCTCGCAGTGCTGCCTTAGCTACCTCTGGTAAAGGGTTTATTGAGAGTACTTGTGGTGAGAGGCTAATTTCTGCATCTTGGAGGTATTGAGACTCAAGATCAGGATGGGTTGCCTGTCTTAGATTGGACCTCAGAAGAAAGGCAAATTGACCATCAGGAACAGCAATAGCTTCCTGTGGATTACCATGTGATCAGCATAGAGGGGAACAGTAGAGATGGGAGTGGCGGAGGGGTCGAGCTCACAAGAGGTATGACCAGTGTAACAATTTTTGAACACTCAGGACATCAAGGGATCTGGAGATAGGATGGGAAAGTGGAGTTGAAGTGAAAGATTAGCTATGCTCCTATTGAATGTTGAAGCAGGCTTGTGTGACTGCATAGCCTACTGCTACTCCCATTTCTTATGTCCTTATATGATACCATGTACAGGCAGAGGCTCAGCTTCCTGGACTCTCAGAATAGCAGTGCTTCTGCAGCAAAAGTTGTCACATCAGGTGGTGGCAGGCATCTGCAGCCTCCCTCGTGAAGACCTGTTCCTTGCTGGACCTGGTGGCCAAGTATTATCAGTGGCTATGAAAGTGAACATCACTAATACATTTTTTAGCTTCCAAATCCATCCAAGGCACTAGTAGAGACAAATTCAGAATCTCCTTGTCAGCGGCACATAAATGGATAAGGCGGATGACTGATGGATTCTTTACCAGGGCTGCCAATTATGTCAACTGCACTTGCGATTACACAGAGTAATAGAATTACAGAAATGTTACAGCACAGAAGGAGGTCATTCAGCCCATCATGTCTGCACCAGCTCTCTAAACAAGCACATCACCTAGTGCCACACCCCGGCCTTCTCCCCGTAACCCTGCACATTCTTCCTTTTCATATAACTGTCTAATTCCCTTTTGAATGCTTCAGTTGAACCTGCCTCCACCACACTCTCAGGCAGAGCATTCCAGACCTTAACCACACACTGCGTGAAAAAGTTTTTCCTCATGTCACTTTTGCTTCTTTGACCAATCACTTTAAATCTGTGCCCTCTCGTTCTTGATCCTTTCATGAGTGGGAACAGTTTCTCCCGATCTGCTCTGTCCAGACCCCTCATGATTTTAAATACCTCTATCAAATCTCCTGTCAGCCTTCTCTCTTCCAAGGAAAACAATCCTAACTTCTTCAATCTCTCTTCATAACTGAAGTTCTTCATCCCTGGAACCATTCCTGTGAATCCTTTCTGCACCCTCTTTAACACCTTCACATCCTTCCTAAAGCATGCGCCCAGGACTGGATGTAATACTCCAGCTGAGGCCGAACTAGTGTGTTATACAAGTTTAATGTTACCTCCTTGCTCTTGTACTCTATGCCCTTATTAATAAAGCCCAGGGTACAGTATGCTTTATTAACTGCTCTCTCAACCTGTCCTGCCACCTTCAGTGACTTATGCACATATACACCCAGGTCCCACTGCCCTTGCACTCCATTTAGAATTGTACCCTTTGTTTTATATTGCCTCTGCATGTTCATCCTGCCAAAATGTTTCACTTCACATTTCTCCATATTGAACTTCATCTGCCAACTGTCCATCCATTTCACAAATTTGTTTATGTCCTTTTGAAGTTCTACACTATCCTCCTCACAGTTCACAATGCTTCCAAGTTTCATATCATCTGCAGACTTTGAAATTGTGCCCATCATCGATTGTACCCTCATGACAATCTGCGCACCCCCAGATGAACCAAAAATATTCGTAAACTGCAAGGGATTCCATTTCAAACTGTTCAGCTGGTGTGAAACAACAAGATGCCTATAAAGTTATGCACCAGATTCCTGGAGAGCTGCCACGATGCTTTCATCCTTCGGCTGTCTAAGTTCCCTGATCTCTTTGGACCCAGAAGAAGACTCAAGGAGGTGAAGGCTAGGAGACAAAAGAGAGCCCCTTCAAACTTGGCTGATGACACCTGTGAGGAACCCCACCAATGAAGCCCAAGAGTAGTACAACAAAAGCCAGATGCCAACCATATGTATCACTGAGCAAGCGATCAGCATGTTCAAGATGCACTTCAAATGCCTGCACAAATCTTGATGTGCCCTTAAGTACTCTCCAGCCAGTGTCTCCAGAATGATGGTGGTGTGCTATGCTCTGCACAACTTTGCATAGCAGTAAAAATTGGAGCTGCAAGAGTAACAAGATACTGAGCACACACCATCTGCAGATAAATCTTAAGAGGAGGCGGCCGAGGATGAAAATAGTGATTAAACTCAGCACCAGCTACTCACATTGCTGCCGGGATGCCAGGAATTCCTTTATAGTTGTAAAGTTCAGTTAGTTATTACCACTGAACTGATGTAACAATCACAGCCAACAGCCACTCTCCACTGACCCTCTGTCCCCCAATTCCACTACACAAAGCAGTCCTGTAACCAACCATCCATCCATTGCATTTCCCTGTCAATTCATGTCTCACCATTCGTCAACATCTAATTGAAAAGATGAGCTACCACCCAACAATCAAGACTGGGCAACATGGGAAAATGGTACAAGGTTATTAATTTTATGCAATTCAACTCAAGAGCCAAAACTTAACAAAACACTTTCTCTTACATCTATATGCATATCCTTGTACAACTACAAAGCTTTATTCTTCCTTTTCCTACTGCTGCTACATGGTACAACCCTTGTTGCTTGAGCAGAGACAGAGGCAAACAGCTCAGATCCCTGCTCTGACTGTGGAGTGGTTCTTGGCTGTGTAAGATGTAACCTCCTACCCCTTGACAAGTTAGTGGACCGTTTGAATATGAGAATTATGAGAAATAATGAGACAACACTCAAAGCCCAAATTAAACACAAATGTCTTTATTAGGTTTGGTAGGAATATCGGTTAACAATACAAAATTTTGCTTTTATAACAATACAAAACACCTGATAGTCAAAAATATGTTACAAGGAGTTATACATTATACATCCATTGAGCAGTTACCTCCCGTCGATTGTACTCTTCAGCAACTGATTAAGTGCTTGGCTTAAGCACCAAATCACTATTTGCAACAATTTTTATACATTTCTTTCCAAGGTGGGCAGGATGTTTCAATGACAAGATCATACTGTCCTATTAAAATTTTCCTTAAGCTACAATTGACCAATGAGCCGTCTAATTCTTAGTTCAAACTATGATATCAGAAACTGCCTTGACGATGAACATATGTTTACATTTCCTTCAGTAATTTCACCATCTCCGGTGGATGTTGCAGGTGCCTTTAAGATCTTTATCAGTAAACACAATTGCAGCTGCATTTCCTTGACAAGCACACATTTTAGGACCACAGGACAATTAAACAATCCAAGTTCTTTAAATTACTGATTTCTTACAAAGTGTTGCTTGGTGAATTTAAGACAGAGTTTATCTAATAAAGCATATGTAATTAAAAAAAACATAGTTTCTTGTGGAGATAGTTTATCTGCATTCCAAAAGAAGGTAAAATCTGACATCATCAATCAATGTTAGTCTGTCACACACGTAGCTTTTCAGAACATTTTGTGGACCACTTATGCCAGCTAAATTCGAATTTTTAAAACATGATCAGTCTCATCTTTTTTCAGACATCATGGGCTGATTTGTATGGAGACCAAATGAACGGCAATGGAGGTATGTGGAGACATAAAATCGGAACAGGACACATCGGACAGAAAGTCCGTCGTCGTGGCGTCCCATCACGCTTTTGTGCATGGCAGTCTCCCTGAGCTTGTTGTCAGACGTGAAAGATTGATTGTCATTCTCTGATCTCTTGTGTCTTGAATTGGACAGCTTTTGTTGAGGTTTGTAGCATTTGGAGCTTTTGGAATTTTCAGTTCTTCATCTGAGTCATCTAAATGTATGACCCATTGATGTCTTTGCTGTAAAGTAATAAGATTCCTTCTATTTCTCCGTAGAGTACCTTCTATCGTTTGTAGTATACAAGATCCCTGTGGATTCTTGTCTTTCTGGAGAATTACCCCTTCTCTATTTTGGTCTCGTACCCATACCTTTTGCCTTTCTGACAACTCCAGTAGGTTTCTTGTATGGCATCTTCTGTTATAATTATGGGTCTGTTTGTTTCCATAAGACTTTGTCTTGTACTCTCTGATAATCCTTGCTTTGTAATCCCGGAAAAAATTTCTTGGGTAGAATTGGAAATTGCATTCAAAGTTTTCTTCCCATTGTTCCGACCAGGTGAGAAAGATGTCTAGGGGTCTTTTACTGTCTTCACCTGGTCTTAGTGTAACAGGGTTTAATTTTAAACACACTGTGTTTTGAGCTCCCCCTTTGTGAATCCTTGTCCACAGCTTTCCAGTTATTAGGCAAAGAAATGAGCACACCAGGTTTTCTTTAGGTTTAAAGAAGAAAAGTGAAATTTATTAAACCTTAAACTTAAACTCTAATATGGTTAATGCCTACGGATATACGATGCACCCACACGAGCATGCACATGTGATACACACATGCGAATAGGGACAGGAAAGAGCATAAGAAAAAGATAATGGAGAGGTTTGAGGTAGTCTCTGATGGGGGTTTCATGTTACTCTTTCTGTGCTTCCAACTTGCCATAGAGTCATTGATTGTAGACAGCTCTTACCTTTCGTTGGGGCCCAGTATTCTTCTTAAACTTTGTTCACCGTAGGAGATGTTTCTCTCTTGGGGTTCATATGTCTTCAATGGTTTCCGAAGCTGGAGAGAGCAAGATGAGAGCAGACAGGAGAGAGGCGTTCTCAGTCCAGGAGAAAAACAGCTTTCTGATTTCAAATTCCTTGTTGGAGTTATTTTGAATTTGTGCTTCCAACAGTCAGTCAGTCAGTCATGTGACCAAAATAAAAACAAGAAATGCTGGAACCACTCAGCAGGTCTAGCAGCATCTGTGGAAAGAGAAGCAGAGTTAACGTTTCGGCTCAGTGACCCTTCATCGTCACTGACGATGCTTCTCTTTCCATAGATGCTGCCGGACCTGCTGAGTGGTTCCAGCATTTCTTGTTTTTATTTCAGATTTCCAGCATCCGCAGTATTTTGCTTTTATTATAGTCATGTGACCAAACTGGCCCGACCACGTCTGTTTGTGTATTCCGCCATTTTAATAGTTAAGCTGGAATGCTTCCACGTCTGGTAATCAAAAGTCCATTGCGGATTAAATTGGAGCAGGGAATAGCTCCTTTGTCCTTTGAAGTACTTGTCAGTTGATATGCTAATGTCTGTCTCCAGCCAATGTCTCCAATTGATTTTTAAAGCAAGTTCTTTCTTCACCATCAGCAGTTTAAAATCAACGTTCATGTGGCAAAATTAATTTTCCTTCTTCTTGGTAGGTGGGGGGCTTGCCTGACACCTCCACACCCAGGGGAATGAAATGTGATTTGAGAGAAATGGTACATTTCATTACAGGGTTTGAGAGAAATATAAGAGACAGAAAGAAAAACCATGCATTTCTCTCATTCATTCACCAATCTTAAAGCCTGTTAAAAATGGTCTTTTCTGGGTGCCAGGGCTGTTTTTATTTACGGCTTTTTTTCTCAGGAGAATTGGTAGTAGGTGGGTCTATCCTGGAGTCTCTGAGTCATGCCAAGACTTTGACTTCAGGGGATGGGTTCCCTTTTCCTCTGACTGTGGGAGAGGAGTCTTTGTTACTCTCCCATTTGTTCTCTGGGGCACTCCTACCTGCAGGTATTTGTGCAGAATCAACTGCACTCTCCTGTGGCACTTCGACTAGGTGAGGCATCACCTGCATTGTTTCTGTGCCCCCAAAGGTCTCTCTTTGTCTCTGCAGGTTCCTGTAAATGCTGTTGGCAACTCTGTTGGGATGCTTCTAGAGTCTGCATTTACATAGGAGGATGTTGGATCTAACTTTTCACACTTTTCAGGGTTGATTAACCAGACAGTAGGGGTTTTCATCTGGGATTCTTCCCGGACTTCCTTTAAACAGCCATGTTGGTCACTTTTCCCCCTTCTCTTTCTAAACTTTTGTCAGCCGTGTGCCTTCTTGTCGCCTTTTGTTCTCGGCGGAGGTCTCTTACAGTTTACCAGCCCTCTGCTGGAGGGTCCTCCTAACACCGGTACAGGACTTAGGGATGCAGGTTTCACTGTAGGTTGGGGTTTCCCCTCAACCTGGCACATGCAGCAACACCTGCAGCACTCCACCACATCTTTGTGGAGTTTTGGCCAGTCAAACTGCTGTCTTATGTGGGCTTTGGTCTTTCGTATACAGGCATATGCAGCCACTATAGTCTCGTGGGCCCTTCTTAATATTTCTCTCCGGTACCTCTTGCACCACTAACTGATGAAAGACTGTCCACTCCTTGCCCTCAGGTCTGTGAGGAGAACTCCATTTCCTCATCAATACCTCATTCTTTAAATAGTAGCAATCAGGGACTCCCTCTGCTTCACTTTCAGATTGGTAAGCCTGCGCTAACTCTTGCAATACTGGGTCGGCTCGCTGAGCCTCAGCTCGGGAGAATCCATTTAATTCACTCCCTCGGTCTCCTAACTTTCCAAAGAAAGTCTCGGTGAGGCAGACCTCATGGTCATTTGCTTGCAGTGCCAATTTAATCGCCTCTCGGGAAGCTGGTTTGATCATGGCCTGATCCACTACACATTCAGGTACACTGCAGGGGACCATCTCCTGTCGCTGCCCTGTCTCTCTGACCTCCTGCGGTCTTTCTTTCACTACTAGGGGGACAACCACCTTCACCCAGCCAGATTATTACCTAGGAGCAGTTCAACCCCATCCACAGGTAAACTAGGGACAATCCCTACCAACACCGGTCCCGAAACTAGGTCACACTCCAGGTGCGCCTGGTGTACAGGTACAGGCATACACTGCCTTTCAATACCAGTCACCACCATTTTGGTATTCACTGCACTGGGGGAAAGGTCATGCCTTTTCCCAGTAAGAGGGATCTGGTGGCCCCTGTGTCCCTGAGAATCTCTATGGGCTTGCTTGCCCCACTCGAGTGGTATGGGGTTACTTTTCCTTCAGACACGAAACCCTGATAACCTTCAGGAATCCTATTAACTTTTCTGGCACTGGCCGTAGTAAGCTTCCTGGGTTGCTCTCTTACTGCAGTTAAAGCAACAGCTTCCATCAGGGTCCCTTCTTCACTGAGCGGGTGTGCCCTGATTAACCCTACTGGTTTACCCTTTAGTTTCCAGAAGTCAGCTTTTAAATGCCTTGCTTTATTACAATGGAAGCACACAGGTCTCTGGGTCTCACACTTGCCCACAGCATCTTCCTTTTGGGCTGGAAGAGGGCCCCCTGTGTCTCCTCCTTTCCTTTTACTTCCAGGACAGCCTGGGCTTCTATCACCTTCCCACCCTTTGCCCTTTACGGATTTGTGGGGGTGATTTTGAAAGGTTCTCCCCTGGGAAACCGACTTCAAATTTAAAGCAAACTCATTGGCCACAACAGCCCGAACCTGCTGCTCCTCTACATGGGTCTTTACTGCAAGTGGGAGAGAGTTTTTAAATTCCTCTAATAGAATTACTTCTCTGAATGTCTCATAGCTGAGCTGTATTTTTAAAGCTCTCAGCGACTGGTCAAAAGCCAGCTGCTTACTTCTTTCAAAGTAAGGTTTGATTGGCTTGCTTTTTGAGAATTCTAAAGTTTTGGCGGTAGGCTTCGTGTACCAGTGCATTTGCCCCAAGGATAGCATTTTTGGTCAGTTTATAATTTGATGAACTCTCATCTGGCAACAATGAATAAAACTCATGGGCTTTTCCAGTTAGTGTGCCTTGCATTAAAAGAGACCAGGTCTCAGCTGGCCATTTTAGCTGCCTTGCCAGTTTCTCGAAGGACACCAAAAACGCTTCCACATCTTCCTCATTGAATTTTGGAATTAACTGAGTGAGTTTTAGCAATCTTGTACCCAGCCCTAAATTCTGCTCCTCCATATTGACCATGCTTTCACTCGGGTCACTCTGTCACACCCTAGTTAACTCAAGCCACATTAACTCTCTTTCTTCACATTCTTTCCTGAATATTCTTTCTCTCTCTCTCTTTTCTCTCTCTCATTCTTTCTCCTGTTTTTCTGTTTCTTCACGTTCCTTCTGGAAGACTCTCTCTTTCTCCCTCTCCTGCCTCTCTCTCCTTTTTTCCTCTAATTCAAATTTCCTTTGTAACTATGCTGGAAGTACCCTGTTTCTAACACTGCTTCTGCATCTTCAGATTCAATGGGAAAATGGTAGGCTACTAGCCTTAGGAGTTC
The DNA here is from genome assembly GCF_036365525.1 of Heterodontus francisci. Lineage (NCBI taxonomy): Eukaryota > Metazoa > Chordata > Chondrichthyes > Heterodontiformes > Heterodontidae > Heterodontus > Heterodontus francisci. The sequence goes on from NC_090382.1 coordinate 41,216,119, forward strand.
AGACTTCCTAGCCTTGCCACGTACAGTGATCCCACACTACTCAGCCATTTTTCTCAACTCCTCCGTGGAAAGTACTTTTAACTTATCCCAAGTTACTTCACCCTGACTTGGAGACCTACTCACTTCAGTTGCAGACATGTTAGTATTCAATTACACACAACCACAAGAAAATCTGCATTGAAATGTTGCTCTTTTTGATTGGGAACAATTTGGCTTCCCACTTCCAATTCACTCATTTGTCTATGGGTAACATTCCGGATGCTAGCACCCAAATTTCTATTACGACCAGGTGAAAACGGTGTCTAGGGGTCTTTTACTGTCTTCACCTGGTCTTACCTTAGCAAGGTTTAATTTTAAACAAATTGTGTTTTGTGTTGCCCCTTTATAAATCCTTGTTCACAGCTTTCCAATTATAAGGCAACGAAATGAGAACACCAGGTTTTCTTTAGGTTTAAAGAAGAAAAGTGAAATTTATTAAACCTTAAACTTAAACTCTAATACCATTAACACCTACAGATATACGATGCGCCCACGCTAGCATGCACACATGATACACAAATGCAATTGGGACATAAAAGAGGAGAAGAAAAATAAAATGGAGAGGTTTGAGGCAGTCTCTAAAGGGGGTTTCTTGTTACTGTTTCTGTGTTTCCAGCTCGCCATAGAGTCCTTGATTGTAGACAGCTCTTACTTTTCGTTGGGGCCCAGTATTCTTCTTAACCCTGTTCACCGTAGGAGATGTTTCTCTCTTGGGGTTCATATGTCTTCAATGGTTTCCGAAGCTGGTGAGAGTGAGATGAGAGCAGACAAGACAGAAGTGTTCTCAGTCCAGGAGAAAAACAGCTTTCTGATTTCAAATTCTTTGTTGGTAGCTGAAATTAAAAATAACGGCAACAGTCAATCAGTCATGTGACCAAACTGGCCCGACAACATCTGTTTGTGTATTCGGCCATCTTAGCAGTTAACCTGGAAGGCTTCCATGTCTGGTAATCAAAAGTCCATTGTGGATTAAATTGGAGCAGGGAATAGCTCCTTTGTCCTTTGAAGTACTTGTCAGTTGATATGCTAATGTCTGTCTCCAGCCAATGTCTCCAATTGTTTTTAAAGCAAGTTCTTTCTTCACCATCAGCAGTTTAAAATCAATGTTCATGTGGCAAAATTAATTTTCCTCATTCTTGACAGGTGGGGGGCTTGCCTGACACCATTAAGAGTTCTGATGGCGCTAATCTGCATAATAATGGAGTTGTCCTGTAGGTCAGTAGTGCTAATTGGAAATCTTGATTTTTCTTCAACATAGCTTTAATGGTTCTGACTGCTTGCTCAGCTTTTCCATTTGATTGTGGATACTTAGGAGAACTTGTTAAATGAACAAATCCCCATTTTTCTGCAAAATGTATGAAGTAATTGTTTGCAAATTGTGGTCCATTATCGGATACTATCTGATCAGGTATACCATGTGTTGTGAAAACTTCTTGAAAAACTCTGATGACTGCTTCAGTTGTTGTTGCATACATCCTTTTAACTTCAATCCATCTTCAGAACAATGATTAGATTGGATCTCCTTTTAAAAAAGAATAAATCCATTGCCAATCATTCCCATGGTCTAGTTGGGAATTGGGTCGAAATTAGAGGTTCTCTTTGATCTTGTCTGTGAACTGTGTATATGTCACAATTAGAAATCAGTTCTTCGATATCCTTCGAGATTCTTGGCCACCACATGGATGCTTGTGTCTGTGCTCTCCATTTAGTTCTTCCCATATGACCCTGATGTATTGTGCCCAAGATGTCTACTCTGAGTGACTCTGGAATCACTAATCTCTTGTCATATAGCAGCAAATCATCCACTATGGTAAAGTGTCTTCTGTGTTCAAAGAAGAAGATTTTCATTCTCTTATCCTTGGGATTGTGTTGTGGCCAACCTTGCTCGCAATTTTGGCGGCGGTCGATGCATTCTTCATTTTGCCTCTGCGCCTGACGAATTTGTTGAACTTGCTCCTTCATGAGTTCATGTAAAATTCATGTAGGAACTTGCTGCATTTCTCTTTCTCACTCTGGTAGTCTTTGAGCGGTATGGCGAGCTGTACATTCTTTATTTTGCCTCTGTGCCTGATAAATTTGTTGGAGTCTATTTGAACTTGCAGGCCATTGTGATGTAGCGATCTGCAAGTAGGGCTCAATCTCATTCATAAAGTTAATATCTTGTTGAGTAGGATGGTCGACCATCACTCGAGTCAATGCATCTGGTGTCATTTGTTGCTTGCCCTGTACGTATATTGTTTCGTAAGTGAACCACATGAGCCTCAGCTGGAATCTCTGGATCCGTAGTGGCATTCTAGCAAGTTTCTTTTTGTCGATTAAGGAAACTAGGGGTTTGTGATCTGTCTTAATGATAACCTTTAAGTCAATAATGTAGTTTGAAAATTTCTCACTAGCCCAAGTGACTGTGGGAACTTCCTCCTCTATTATGGCATATCTCAGCTCCTTGGCAGATAGTGCTTGTGACTTGTAATAAACAGGTCTGTGACTTCCATCAGGCTGTTCCATCAGGCCTCTGGACGAGGCGTCAGCTACGATTGTAGTTGGAAGTGAAGGGTTATACTGGGCTAAAACATCCAGCAAAATCAGCATCTCCTTGACCCATTGGAATGCTTGTTTTTGATGTGCATCTCAGCACCATGCCTGAGCTTTTCTCAGCAGCTGTCGCAGAGGTTTGGTAATTTGGGCTAAGTTACGTAGGAATTTTGCTAACTGATTGAACGTGCAAAGAAACTGAGTTGAAGTAGGAGGTGGAAATTTGTTAATCGCTCGGGTCTGCCACTATGTCGCTACTACTGAATATGTCCCAAAAAATGAATGGACACTTTTGAAAACTCGCACTTCTCATTGAGTGTTACACCTTTGCCCTGCAGATGATTCAAAACCGCTCTAACCCCTTGGTTATATTCTTCTATGGATTCCCCATGAATTAAGATGACATCTATGTGGCAGATTGCACCATCAAGGCCCTGTAGAATATTTGACATAGTTCTCTAGAATATTTTTGGTGCTGATGTGATACCAAATGGGAGACGATTAAAACAAAATCTTCCAAAGGGAGTAATGAAGGTCCTCAATAGCCTTGAATTTTTATCTAATGGAGCTTGACAAAAGCCACTATTAGCACGAAGCTTCATGAAGACAGTGCTTCTGGATTACTTTGCCAAACCTCTGTCCACTGAGGACATCAGATGGACTTCTCATGCCACTGCCTTATTAAGTTGAGTTAAGTCGACACAAGTGCAAAGAACCCCATTTGATTTAGGAACTGGAACCATTCCTGAACACTAATCTGTAAGCTCAGTAACAAAAGAAATGACTCCCATCCTGGTCATGTCTTCGAGTTGATGTTGAACTTTCTTCTTTAGTGGGTGTGGAATCTTCCTCGGCATGAAGACATAAAGTGGTTTGCAAAATAATACTATATTCAGTTTTCAGTCTCCTAGACCTGTGAACAATTTCGGGAATTCCTCTTGAAAGTGACTTCTGGATTCTTGTTGTTTAACTTCTTCAACTTGCTCTGTAAGGCAAATGTCAATACAAGCTCTTCTGTTTAGGAGTGAGAACTCCTGATTTCTTAGGACATACAATGTTTCGAACATCTGCTTTCCCTTAAACTGAAGTGTTGCCTGTAACTTCTCCTTTACTTCAGGTTCAACCCCCCGGGTTTCCATTGGTTGCAGATAGTGTGTGGAAAGCCATGGCTTTTTGTCTGATAAGACTGTTACACTTACTCCAGTGTCGAATTTGAAATTAATGATCTGTCTGTTGACATACACGTCTGCTGACCAAAATGCTTGATTCAGATCATTGATCTCGCCGAGAAAATATTTTGATTGGTCTGCTGCTGAAGGTGGTTTAACTTCATTTACCTCTCTATTCTTAACAACGTTTCCTTTAGAGCTTGAGGTAATCGAGATTTTATTTTGGCACATCTGACTGAAATGCTCTATTTTCCTGCAAAAAAGCATTCTGCTCTATTGGCAGGACATTGTTCGCGCCTAAGGGAACTTCTGGCGCTACATTGCTGGCAGCTTTTAAAGGTGGCTTTCTCTTCCCCCATGCCACCACCCCCCCCTGCCCCCGCACCCGCCTCCAGTGTACCTTTTGAATTTCACTCTTTATGCTGCCACCTTATTGAGTCCACCAGAGAGGTTCTTAGACTGTAGTATTTAAACATCAATATTTATTAACAACTATATACACCCCACACCTATGTGTCTCCTTCAAAAGCTACGCTGTAACTGTTCTTGAATCTCTCCCACATGATCTCTTACATCATCATGGTGGGCAGTAATCTTTACAGTCTGTCAAGATTAACCCTTTTATACTCTTATACTACAGTCACACGGTGGGTAGGTAATCAAAGATACTTTAGATAACAATTGAAAGTGATTTTATTCAACGGATGCCATTTTCTTAATGGTGCTCTGGTCTCACGGGTCTTCAGAATCTCGCCTCCTTCAAGGAGCTGACATAGAGGCAGCATAGCATGGTTGGCTGGAACGAGAGGTGATCAGAAGGGCAACTATTGAGGCCCTGGGTGGCCTCCGAAGGGAGGACTGAGCTTAGGGCGTCAAGCATGAGGGGAAAGTGTGCTGCACTGCAGGGAGGCCAAGGCTGGGAATGGGCAAGTGACACCTGGTCAAATATCACAAGTGAGGCATCAAGAGGGGGACACTGGCAGGGAAGGACTATCTTTCAGGGAGAGGCCACTTATCATGGGCTTCATTCACACAGGCTTCGGGGACCCAGTTGAAGACAAGATGCTCCCGAACGGGAGGGAGGGCCAGGCACCTGCTGCGGCACTGTTACAGTCTATGAGCCCACAAGAGGGTCCTCAGCTGTCTCCAGATGCAGAAGGAGGGTAAAGAGGAGAGAGCTGCTCCATGCAGAGGGAGGTACCCTCCACAGAGAGTGTACATGAGAGGCTCAACTACCTGCAGATGCCCCAGGAGACTTGTTGGGAATGCAATGCCAGTGGCCCTGAAGGTCACTGAGGTGCTGAACCTCTACTCCACGGATCATTCCAGGGATCCACAGGGGATATGTGTGGAATCTCACAGTCTGCGTCACCTCAGGGATGTCACCAATGCCCTTTTCAGGAGGGCCAGAGGTTATGTACGCTTCAGAATGGATCGCAACTCACAAACAGGAGGGCCATCGTTTCGGGGCCATTGCTTGATTGCCCCAGGTGCAGGGAGTCTTGACTACATGCATGTGGCCATCAAGGCTCGGGAACACCAGCCCATGGCCTTCATCAACAGGAAGGACTCCCGCTCCCTTAATGTGACATGACCACAGGTGTCTGTGACCACAGTAAGCGGATCTTGCAGGTCTGTGCATGCCAGGAAAGTTGCCATGATACCTACATTTTGAGGCAGTCCCAGGTGCCTGAACTTTTCTGGCCTCCCTTCAGCCTTCAGGGATGGATCCTTGGTGACAAGAGCTACCCAATGAAGACATAGCTGCTGACTCCTGTGAGGAAGCCATGCACGGATACAGAGGAGAGATACAACACTTGCCATGGGACAACGCAAGTTACCATTGAGCAGGCCATTGTTTTGCTGAAGATAAAGTGCAGTCCATGACCATCCTGAATCCATAATGAAACTTCTCCCTCTTTTTATGCAAACTCCGAACTCTTCCAAATTCCCACTTTGGATTGACCCTTTAAATCAGTGATTCTCAAGCTGGGGTCCATGGACCCTTGTGTGTCCATAGAGACTTTCCAGGGGGTCCAAGAAACAATCTCTCTTGCTGGCAAGAGAGAGGAAAAGTGAAGGAAGATAAAAGGGCAAGCCGCCCGCTTTGTATACATTAATGGTAGTTAGTGTTAATCCCCCATGAGTAGCTGATAAGATGTGCGCTCCTGACATTCCCAAATACTTGGCCTTAATTGCAGTGATGGGCACCTCAGCTGCCATGGTTTTCAGTGATGAGTCTCACATTTACTTTCGGCAGGAGGGGAGGGAAGGGAAGGTGGGAGGCCAGCCACTGCCTTGATACATTGAAACAAATGCCATTATCATGATGCATGGCCTGCTGAGTATTTCTAGCATTTTCTCTTTATGTTAATCTGTTGTTGGTTTAATTCTTGTAATCGTGGAAAAGCTGTCAGGTGGACTTACTTAAATCTTCCACCACATGTTGCAATAATGCAAATTCCTGGAATGAGAACACTGAGAAACTGAACTGTGTTTGCACAGGTCAGTAAAATATTCCCAAGAATGTCACGTTCAAGTGAGTGCTCTGTAATAGAATTAGAGGCAAGGAACTTGCGTATTTATGGTAAGTTTTCTTCTTAAATAGTAACTTGCTTTGAGCCTGTTAAACTTCTAAATATGATGTAAATGCTGTTAATACTGATATGGCCAATAGTTGATGTATTGGATGTGATCTGTGAACTGATTGTGTATGCATGCCATTAACAAGCACTCTTTAACCATGTAAAAAGCAGTGCAATTGGAATGCACTAGAATGTGACTGGAGTCACAATTATCTCTTATCTCTGGTTTGTCTGGTCTGTCTCATCACTGTCTACATCATTCAAATTGTCCTCAAATTGCTACACTAAGTAATTACCAGTTTTCTTAAAAGAATTATTAAAACACTCATTACATGTTGCACTTTCATATTATGAGTAGAATAAAGTATTATAATTTAAAGTGGGGGGGGGGGTAATCTGTGACTATAGAACATAGAACAGTACAGCACAGTACAGGCCCTTCGGCCCACGATGTTGTGCCAAACATTTAACCTACTCTAAGATCAAACTAACTACCTACCCTTCATTCTACTATCATCCATGTACCTATCCAAGAGTCGCTTAAATGCCCCTAACGTATCTGCTTCTACTACCACCGCTGGCAGCGCATTCCACGCACCCACCACTCTCTGTGTAAAGAACCTACCTCTGACATCTCCCCGAAACCTTCCTCCAATCACCTTAAAATTATGCCCCCTGGTGATAGCCCTTTCCACCCTGGGAAAAAGTCTCTGACTATCCACTCTATCTATGCCTCTCATCATCTTGTACCCCTCTATCAAGTCACCTCTCATCCTTCTTCGCTCCAATGAGAAAAGCCCTAGCTCCCTCAATCTTTCTTCATAGGACATGCCCTCCAGTCCAGGCAGCATCCTGGTAAATCTCCTCTGCACCCTCTCTAAAGCTTCCACATCCTTCCTATAATGAGGCGACCAGAACTGAACACAATATTCCAAGTGTGGTCGAACCAGGGCCTTATAGAGCTGCAGCAAAACCTCGCGGCTCTTAAACTCAATCCCCCTGTTAATGGAAGCCAACACACCATACGCCTTCTTAACAACCCTATCAACTTGGGTGGCAACTTTGAGCGATCTATGGACATGGACCCCAAGATCCCTCTGTTCCTCCACACTACCAAGAATCCTGTCTTTAAGCCTGTATTCCGCATTCAAATTCGACCTTCCAAAATGAATCACTTCACACTTTTCCAGGTTGAACTCCATCTGCCACTTCTTAGCCCAGCTCTGCATCCTGTCAATGTCCCGCTGCAACCTACAACAGCCTTCCACACTATCCACAACTCCAACAACCTTCGTGTCATCGGCAAACTTGCTAACCCAGCCTTCCACTTCCTCATCCAAGTCATTTATAAAAATCACAAAGAGCAGAGGTCCCAGAACAGATCCTTGTGGAACACCACTGGTCACCGAGCTCCATGCTGAATACTTTCCATCTACTACCACCCTCTGACTTCTATGGGCTAGCCAATTTTGTATCCAGACAGCCTGAATCCCATGCCTCCTTACTTTCTGAATGAGCCTACCATGGGGAACCTTATCAAATTTCCATTTGAAAAGGGATCCTTCAAACAAATAAGTTTGAGAACCATTGCTTTAAATACTTCAGTTGAGGTCATGTCATGTAGGTGTGTACAATGCTTGCTGCCAGACCTTCAATACCAAACCCGTAAAAAATATTATAATTATAATTAGGTGGCTGCATTAAATTCCAGAGACGGGTATACTGAAAGTTCATATTTATTCTTTCATGGGATGTTGAAGGTGTTAGTTTCGGCAGGCATCAAGATCGCAGGCTTGGAGGGCCAAATGGCCTGTTCCTGTGCTGTACTGTTCTTTGTTCTTTGTGTGCATCGCTGGCTAGGCCAGCATTTGTTGCCCATCCCTAATTGCCCTTGAGATGGTGGTGGTGAGCTGCCTTCTTGAACTGCTGCAGTCCATATGGGGTAGGTACACCCACAGTGTTGTTAGGAAGGGCTTTCCAGAATTTTGACCCAGCAACAGTGAAGGAACGGTGATATAGTTCCAAGGCAGGATGGTGTGTGACTTGGAGGGGAACTTGCAGGTGGCGGTGTTCCCATGCGTCTGCTGCCATTGTCTTTCTAGGTAGTAGAAATCACTGGTTTGAAAGGTGCTGTCAAAGAAGCCTTGGTGTGTTAATGCAGTGCCTCTTGTAGATGGTACCCACTGCTACTACGTGCTGGTGGTGGCGGGAATGAATGTTGAAGGTTGTGGATGGGGTGCCAATCAAGCGGGCTGCATTTTCCTGGATGGTGTCGAACTTCTTGCACATTGTTGGAGCTACACTCATCCAGGCAAGTGGAGAGTATTCCATCACATTCCTGACTTGCACCTTGTAGATGGTAGACAGGTTTTGGAGGGTCAGGAGATGAGTTACTCGACACAGAATTCCCAGTCCCTGACCTGCTCTGATGGCCACAGTATTGCTGGTCCAGTTAAATTTCTGGTCAGGATGTGAAGGTGGGGGATTCAACAATGGTAATGCCATTGAACATCAGGGGTAGATGGTTAGATCATCTCTTGTTGAAGATGGCCATTGCCTGGCAGTTGTGTGGCGTGAATGTTACTTGCCATTTATCAGCCCAAGGCTGAATGTTGTTCAGGTTTTGCTGCATGCAGGTAAGGACTGAATCATTATCCAAGGAATCTTGACTGGTACCAAACATTGTGCAATTATCAGCAAACATCCCCACTTCTGACCTTATGATGGAAGGACGGGTCATTGATGAAGCAGCTGAAGATGATTGGGCTAGGACACTACCCTGAGGAACTCCTGCAGTGATGTCCTGGGACTGAGATGATTGGCCTCCAACAACCACAACCATCTTCCTTTGTGCTAGGGGATCTTCTGGTTTTTCCAGATTACATCACATTCCCCCAAACATCTCGGAATTATTACTGGGGCCAATGATTCCCAATTCAGCATGCAGATAGGTAGCTCAAAATAAGTCAAACATCTACCTAAACGAATCTCCTCTCCCGACCTGGATGATTTCTTCACCCTCGCTATAGTTTTTTATATGAAATCAATCGGCCTTATTCCCCATAGATTCTTCCTGAGAATGCTATTTCCAAAGCTAATGCAGTAAACAAGTAAAAATTGAACTGCTTTACATGTAACAGTTTGCCAAAATATTTTCAGTTTCCCTACTCTTGAAGTATACTTAATGAATACTTTGTATCGGTATTTACAAAGGAAGAGGATGCTGACAAAATATCAGTCGAAGTGAAGGTGGTAGAGGTAATGGATGGGGTGAAAATTGATAGGCAGGATATACTGGAAAGGCTAGTATGCTTAGAGTGCCTGGTCCAGATGGCTTGCATCCCAGGTTGCTTAGGGAAATGGTGTGGAGATAGCCGAAAGACTTGTCATAATCTTCCAATCTTCCTTAGATACAGTGGAGGTGCCAGAGGATTGGAAAGTGGCAAATGTGACACCCTTGTTCAAGAAAGGGTGCAAGGACATTCCTAGTAACTACAGGCAGATCAATTTAACATCAGTGTTGGTAAGGTTTTATAAACAATAATCAGGGAAAACATTAACAGGCACTTGGAGAGATTTGAATTAATTAAAGATAACCAGCTCAGCTTTTTAAAAGGCAATTTTTGATTTATTTTTGATTCATCTAATTGAATTTTTTGATGAAGAAACACAGAACATTGATGAAGGGAATACAGTGGATGTTGTCTATATGGATTTCAGAAAGCATTTGACAAAGAACCACATAATAGGCTGGTTAACAAAACTGAGGTTCACGGAATAGGAGGGTGAGCATCTGCTTGGAGAAAAAAAATTGGCTTAAAGACTGGAAACAGAGAGTTGTGGTAATTGGTTATTTTTCAGCCTGGGGGATGGTAGACAATGGTGTTCTTCAAGGGTCAGTGCTAGGACCATTGCTTTTTTTGACATATAAATGACTTAAATATTGGAATACAGAGTAAAATTCGGAGGTATGGTAAGCAATGAGGATGATACCAATTGACTGCAACAGGACATAGCATAAGAACATAAGAACATAAGAAATAGGAGCAGGAGTAGTCCACATGCCCGTCGAGCATGCTCCACCACTCGATACGATCATGGCTGATCTTTAGTTTCAACTCCACTTTCCTGCCTGTTCCCCATATCCCTCGATTCCCTAAGAGACTAAACATCTGACTATCTTGGCCTTAAATATATTCAACGATGGAGCATCCGCAACCCTCTGGGGTAGAGAATTCCAAAGATTCACAACCCTTTGAGTGAAGAAATTTCTCCTCATCTCCGTCCTAAATTACTGGCCCCTTATCCTGAGACTGTGCTTCCATGTTCTAGATTCCCCAGCCAGGGGAAACAACCTCTCATTGTTTACCCTGTCAAGCCCCCTCAGAATCTTTTGTTTCAATGAGATCACCTTTTATTCTTCTAAACTCCAGAGAGTATAGACCCAATGTACTCAGCCTCATCATAGGACAACTCTCTCATCCAAAGGACCAATCTAGTGAACCTTCACTGTACTGCTTCCAAGGCAAGTATATCCTTCCTTAAATATGCAGATCAAAACTGCATACAATACTCCAGATGTGATCTCACCAAAATCCTGTACAATTGCAGCATGACTTCTCTATTCCTGTACTCTACTCCCCTTGCAATAAAGGCCAGCATGCCATTTGCCTTCCTAATTGCTTGCTGTACCTGCATGCTAACTTTCTGCTTTCTTTGTACAAGCATGTCCAAGTCTTTTTGAACATCAACACTTACATGTTTCACGCCTTTTCAAAAATATTCTGCTTTTCTATTCTTATGCCCAAAGTGAATGACTTCACACTTCCCTACATTATATTCCATTTGCATCTTGTTGCCCACTCACTTAACATAGGAACATAGGAGCAGGAGTAGGTCATTCAGCCCATCGAGCCTGCTCTGCTATTCAATACAATCAAGGCTGATCATCCACTTCAATGCCTTTTCCCCACACTATCCCCATATCCCTTTATGTCATTTGTATTTAGAAATCTGTCAATCTCTACTTTAAACATACCCAATGACTGAGCTTCCACAGCCCTCAGGGGTAGAGAATTCCAAAGATTCACAACTCTCTGAGTAAAGAAATTTCTCTTCATCTCTGTCCTCAGTGACTTCCCCCTTATTTTGAAATTGTGTCCCCTGGTTCTAGGCTCCCCAACCAGGGGAAACATCTTACCTGCATTTACCCTGTCTATCCCTTTAAGTATTTTGTAGGTTTCAATGAAATCGCCTCTCATTCTTCGAAACTCTAGAGAATACAGGCCCAGTTTCCCTAATTTCTTTTCATAGGACAGTCCCACCATCCTGGGAACAAGTCTGATGAACCTTAACCTGTCTTTATCTCTTTGCAGCCTCGCTGTGTCCTCCTCACAGTTTACCTTTCCACCTACTTTTGTATAATCAGCAAATTTGGGCGGCACAGTGGCGCAGTGGTTAGCACCGCAGCCTCACAGCTCCAGCGACCCGGGTTCAATCCTGGGTACTGCCTGTGTGGAGTTTGCAAGTTCTCCTTGTGTCTGCGTGGGTTTCCTCCAGGTGCTCCGGTTTCCTCCCACATGCCAAAAGACTTGCAGGGTGATAGGTTAATTGGCCATTATAACTTGCCCCTAGGTAAATATAGGGACAGGTGGGGATGTGGTAGGAATATGGAATTAGTGTGGGATTAGTATAAATGGGTGGTTGATGGTCGGCACAGACTCGGTGGGCCGAAGGGCCTGTTTCAGTGCTGTATCTCTAAACTAAACTAAATTACTCTCTGTCTCTTCATCTAAGTCATTAATATAGATTGTAAATAGCTGAGGCCCCAGCACTGATCCCTGCCAACTTGAAAATGCCCTGTTTTTCCCAACTCTTTGCTTCCTGTTGGTTACCTAAGTCTCTATCCATGCTGATATATTATCCCCAAGTCCATGAACCCTTATCTTGCGTATTAACCTTTTGTGTGGCACCTTATCAAATGCCTTTTGGACATCCAAATATACTACCTCTATTGGTTCCCCTTTATCTACCCTACTAGTTACATCTAAAACTATATTGACTTTATCTGATCATACTATAATTGCCTAAGTGCATTGTTAAGACTTCCTTTATAACAGATTTCAGTATATTCCTGATGACTGATGTAAGGCTAACTGACCTGTAGTTCCCAGTTTTATCTCTCCTTCCTTTCTTGAATAGTGGTGTTACATTTGATAACTTCCAATCCACTGGGACTATTCTAGTATCTAGGGAATTTGGGAAAATAATAACCAGCGCATTCACTGTCTCTGCAACAACTTCTTTTAGAACCCTGGGAGGTGGGACATCAGATTCTGGGGATTTGTTGGATTTTAGTCTCTTAAATTTCTCCAATTCTTTTTCTCTGCTGATATCAATTACCTGAATTTCCTCACTCTTATTAGCCCCTGAGGTTACCCTCTATTTCTGGTATGTAACTTGTATCTTCGACTGTGAAGACAGGCACAAAATATTTGTTCACTGTCTCTTCCGTTACCTCATTTCCCATGATAATTTCTCCTGTCTCTGCCTCTAAGGGACTAACATGTATTTTAGCTACTCTTTTTTTTATATACATGTAAAAGCTATTACAATCTGTCTTAATATTTCTGGCTAGTTTACTTTCATATTCAATTTTTTCCCCCTTTTTATCAACTTTTTGGTGGTCCTTTGCTGGTTTCTAAAGCACTCCCAGTCCTTAGGCTTACTACTATTCTTTGCACCATTGTAAGCCTCTTCTTTAATATAAGACTAACCTTAACCACCTTAATAAGCCATGGATGGATCTTTATTTCTGAGTGTTTGTTTTTTAATGGAATGCACTTTAGTTGAACATTTCGAACTGTTTCTTGAAATGTTTCCCACTGTTTATTTACTGCCATACCTTTCAGTCTATTTACCCAATTAACCTTAGCCAGCTCTCCCCTCATGCCTAAATACTTGGTTTTTTTAAGTTTACGATTTGTATTTGGGACTGGAGTGTCACTTTCAATCTTAATATGGAATTCAATGGAATTATGATAACTTTTTCCCAGTGGATCTTTTACTATGAGATTACTAATTAAACCCTGCCTCATTGCACAAGACTGGATCTAAAATAGCTTTATCCTTAGTTGTTTTCACAATGTATTGTCCCAGGAAACTGTCATGAAAGCATTGTACAACTCATCTTCTCGACAGCCTTTGCCAATTTGATTGGTACAGTGAAGATTAAAGTCCTCCACAATTATTACATTGCCTTTGATACAAGCACCAATAATTTCTTGCTTAATGCTGTGTTCAACAGTATAACTACTGTTAAGGAGCCTATAAACTACTCACACCAGCATTTTCTGACCCTTGCTATTCCTAATCTCCACCCACACTGATTCTAATTCCTGATCTTCTGAGTCAAGACCCTTTCTCACTATTGTCCTTACTTCATCCTTTACTATCAGGCTACTCCTCCTCCTTTTACATTTTGTCTATCTTTGCAAAATATTGTATACCTGAGAATATTTATTTCCCAACCTTGGTCACCTTGTAACCATGTGTCTGTAATGATGATTAGATCTAAACCATTGATCTCTATTTGTACCACTAGTCTTAGAAACATAGAAAATAGGAGCAGGAGTAGGCCATCCGGCACCTTGAGCCTGCTCCACCATTATTTATGATCATGGCTGATCATCCAACTCAGTAACCTGTTCCCGCTTTCGCCCCATACCCTTTGATCCCTTTCGCCCCAAGAGCTATATCTAACTCCTTCTTGAAAAGATACAATGTTTTGGCCTCAACTGCTTTCTGTGGTAGCGAATTCCACAGGTTCACTAATCTCTGGGTGAAGAAATTTCTTCTCATCTCAGTCCTAAAAGGTTTACCCCATATCCTTAGACTATGACCCCTGGTTCTGGACGTCCCCACCATCGGGAACATCCTTCCTGCATCTACCCTGTCAAGTCCTGTTAGAAGTTTATAGGTTTCTATAAGATTCCCCCTCACTCTTCTGAATTCCAGCGAATATAATCCTAACCGACTCAATCTCTCCTCAGACATCAGTCCCGCCATCCCAGGAATCAGTCTGGTAAACCTTCGCTGCACTCCCTCTATAGCAAGAACATCCTTCCTCAGATAAGGAGACCAAAATTGCACACAATATTCCAGGTGTGGCCTCACCAAGGCCCTGTATAATTGCAACAAGACATCCCTGCTCCTGTACTCGAATCCTCTCGCTATGAAGGCCAACATACCATTTGCCTTTTTTACCACCAGTTGGACCTGCATGCTTACTGGTGTACAACAACACCCAGGTCTCATTGCATATTCCCCTCTCTCAGTTGATAGCCGTTCAGATAATAATCTGCCTTCCTCACATTTATCCACATTATACTGCATCTGCCATGCATTTGCCCACTCACTCAACTTGTCCAAATCACCCTGAAGCCTCTCTGCATCCTCCTCACAACTCACTCTCCCACCCAGTTTTGTGTCATCTGCAAATTTGGAGATATTACATTTAGTTCCTTCATCTAAATCATTAATATATATTGTGAATAGATGGGGTCCTACCACCGATCCCTGCGGTACCCCACTAGTCTCCATCGCAATACACTACCCCCAATCCCATGCGCTTTAATTTTACATGCTAATCACTTATGTGGGACTTTGTCGAAAGCCTTCTGAAAGTCCAAATAAACCACATCCACTGGCTCCCCCTCATCAACTCCACTAGTTACATCCTCAAAGAATTCTAGTAGATTTGTCAAGCATGATTTTCCTTTCATAAATCCATGCTGACTGTGTCCGATTCTACCACTGTTCTCCAAGTGCTCTGCTGCAAAATCTTTGCTAATGGACTTAAGAATTTTCCCCACTACCAATGTCAGGCTGACTGTCTATAATTCCCTGCTTTCTCTCTTCTTCTTTGGCCTCCTTATCTCGAGAGACAATGGGTAAGCGACTGGAGGTGGTCAGTGGTGTGTGGAGCAGCGCATGGAGTGGCTATAAAGGCCAATTCTCGAGTGACAGGCTCTTCCACAGGTGCTGCAGAAAAATTTGTTTGTCGGGGCTGTTACACAGTTGGCTCTCCCCTTGCGCTTTTGTCTTTTTCCTGCCAACTGCTAAATCTCTTCGACTCGCCACACTTTAGCCCCGCCTTTATGGCTGCCCACCAGCTCTGGCGAACGCTGGCAACTGACTCCCACGACTTGTGATCAATGTCACAGGACTTCATGTCGCGTTTGCAGACGTCTTTAAAGCGGAGACATGGACGGCCGGTGGGTCTGATACCAGTGGCGAGCTCGCTGTACAATGTGTCTTCTGGGATCCTGCCATCTTCCATGCGGCTCACATGGTCAAGCCATCTCAAGTGCTGCTGACTCAGTGGTGTGTATAAGCTGGGGATGTTGGCCGCCTCAAGGACTTCTGTGTTGGAGATACGGTCCTGCCACCTGATGCCAAGTATTCTCCGGAGGCAGCGAAGATGGAATGAATTGAGACGTCGCTCTTGGCTGACATACGTTGTCCAGGCCTCGCTGCCATAGAGCAAGGTACTGAGGACACAGGCTTGATACACTTGGACTTTTGTGTTCCGTGTCAGTGCGCCATTTTCCCACATTCTCTTGGCCAGTCTGGACATAGCAGTGGAAGCCTTTCCCATGCCCTTTCTCTCTACCTCCCTTTTTAAATAGCGGGCTTACATTAGCTACCCTCCAATCTGTAGGAACTGTTCCAGAGTCTACAAAATCTTGGAAAAAGACCACCAATGCATCCACTATTTCTAGGGCCACTTCCTTGAGTAGTTGGGATGCATACCATCAGGCCCTGGGGATTTATCAGCCTTCAATCCCATCAATTTCCCCAACACCATTTTTCTACTAATGCTGATTTCCTTCAGTTCTTCTCTGTCACTGAACCCTGTGTTCCCCAACATTTCTGGTATGATATTTGTGTCCTCCTTTGTGAAGACAGAACCAAAGTATGCATTTAGTTGGTCAGCCATTTATTTGTTCCCCATAATAAATTCCCCTGTTTCTGACTGTAAGGGACCTACATTTGTCTTCACTAATCTTTTTCTCTTCACATACCTAAAGAAACTTTTACAGTCAGTTTTTATGTTCCCCGCAAATTTGCTCTTGTACTCTATTTTCCCCTTCTTAATCAATCCCTTGGTCCTCCTTTGCTGAATTCTAAACTGCTCCCAATCCTCAGGTCTGTTGTTTTTTCTGGTGAATTTATATGCCTCTTCCTTGGATCTAATGCTATCTCTAATTTCTCTTATGGTTTGGCTAACTTTCCCATTATACTTTTGCGCCAGACAGGAATAAACAATTGTTGCAGTTCATTCATGCGCTCTTTGAATGTTTGCCATTGCCTTTCCACCGTCATCCCTTTAAGTAACATTTCCCAAACCATCATAGCCAACTCACGCCTCATACCTTCATAGTTTCCTTTACTAAGATTCAGGACCCTTGTCTCAGAATTAACTATGTCACTCTCCATTTTGATGAAGAATTCTATCATATTATGGTCGCTCATCCCCAAGGGGTCTCACACAACTGGATTATCAATTATTCCTCTCTCATTACACAATACCCAGTCTAGGTTGGCCTGTTCTCTAGTTGGTTCCCCAACGTATTTGTCCAGAAAACCATCCAGTATATACTCCAAGAATTCTTCCTCTACAGTATTGTGACAAATTTGATTTGCCCAATCTATATGCAGATTAAAGTCACCCATAATTACAGATGTTCCTTTATTGTATGTGTCTCTAATTTCCTGTTTAATGCCATTCCCAACATCACCACTACAGTCTGGGGGTCTATATACAACCCCCACTAAAGTTTTTTGCCCCTTAGTGTTTTGCAGTTCTACCCATACAGATTCCACATCATCAGAACTAATATCTTTCCTCACTATTGTGTTAATTTCCTCTTTAAACAGCAATGCAACTCCACCGCCTTTTGCTTTTTGTCTGTCCTTCCTAAATACTGAATACCCCAGGGTGTTCATTTCCCGGGTCACCTTGCAGCCATGTTTCTGTAATCCCGACTGTATCATACCCGTTTACATCAATTTGCGTAATTAATTCATCCACTTTATTGCGAATGCTCCACGTGTTAAGGCACAAAGCCTTAAGGCTTTTCTTTTTAACATAGCCTATCTTATTATAGGCTAACAAAATGTGCAGACAAGTGGCAGAGGAGTTTAATGCAGAAAAATGTGAGGCGATGCATTTTGACAGAAGGGATAGGGAGAAGCAGTATATATTTAATAACATAGTTCTGAAGAGTGTGGAGGATCAGAGGGATTTGGGGGATCATGTTCATAGATCCTTGAAGGTGGCAGGACCTATTGAGAGAGTAGTTAGAAAAGCAAGTGGGTTCTTGGGTTTCATAAATAGAGGTATTGAGTACAAAAGCAGGGAATTTATGCTGAACCTTTATAAAGCTCTGTTTAGTCCACAACTGAAGTATTATATCCAGTTCTGGTTGCCACACTTTAGGAAGGATGTGAACGTCCTTGAGAGGGTGCAGAGAAGATTTACCAGAATGGTTCCAAGGATGAGAGAATTTAGCAGCAAGTTTAGGTTGGAGAAGCTGGGTTTGTTTTCCATGAGGCAAAGGCAGTTAAGGGGAGATCTGGTAGCGGTGTACAAGATTATGACAGGTTTAGATAAGGTAGATAAAGAAAAGCTGTTCCCGTTAGCTAATGGTGCAAGGACAAGGGGTCACATATTTAAGGTTTTTGGCAAGAGATACAAGGGGAATGTGAGGGAGAACTTTTTTACCCAGTGAGTGGTAATAATCTGGAGCTTGCTGTCTACGAAGGTGATGGAAACAGAGATGATCAATAATTTCAAAAGGAAATTGGATCGGCATTTGAAGGAAATAAACGTGGAAGGCTGCAGAGATTAGGTTTTGTTCTCCCCAGGCATCGGCTTCCGTGACAGGGGAGGGGCGGGGGGAGGAGGTGCCTGAAGATGCCACCGGGAGAGGGCCGCCACGCACCCTGATGCCGGGAGGTTCCAGCCCGATATTACGGGCGATGGCGAGGCCTCGTGGCGGCCCCCCCCCCCCCGCCACTTGGCAATGGGACCCCAATTTGAATATTTAAATAGATTAAAATGAATTAATTATTGACATTCACGTCGCCGCCGGATGTCCCACTTCGATCTTTGGCCCAGTAGCCGGCACTCCGTGCCTTCAGATCCCCTGGGAGGGGGAGGAGGTATGTTTATCAGTGCGGGGAGGGAGTGGGCGGTGTGGAAATGGTGTCAAATTAATGTCATGGGTGTAGGGGATGGTGGGAAGGGTTGGAGTTTAAAGATTGTGCAGTTTGGCAGGGTGTGGGGGGGGGTGAAGGTCAGATCAACAAGATAAGTGTTTTGGGAGGGGAAGAGCAAATAATTAATTTAATTGTTATTGGTGTTTGGGAGAGGGGTAGAAGAAATGTCTTTCTTTATTTTTATTAACTTTACCTTTAAATCTTTAAATTTCGCAGTAGGGCTGACAGCTATTTAAAAATGGCATCAGTGCCTGTGCACAGGTAGCTGACGCTATTGCCGGGGATGGACAGCCCGCCCCCTCCACATGATCAGTGGGGTGGCCTGCCCCGGCTATTTAAATGAGCCACTGAACGGAAGATTGCAGCAGCTCTGTGACATGCGGCCTGTATGGGCGGGCCGCTATTTTTTTCACCTGCTGCCGAAATCGACGGCAGGCTCCGAAAACTCAGCACAGAGTGGTAGAACGGGACTGAGTAGATTGCTCGACGGGGAGCTGACATGGAATCGAGGGGCCGAATGGCCTCCTTCTGTGCCGTACTGACCCTATGACTTTATTAAAAAGATCTGTTCAATCCTCCCTGTAAACAATTTCTGCCCATTCTGAAGAACTGACACTCCCCAGCTGTAGCCATTGATTCTTAACAATATGCTCTGTTTTGACAGGGCACCAGCAAATGATCTGCATTAACCGCAAGCAAATTTTGGGGGTATTTGAGTTGACAAATATTTTACTCATGGTGACAGAGAAAGAGGAGGCTTTGCTTAGTACAAGGCATATTTCATTACATCGTGTGTGAACACAAATAATATGAAATGCCAGTTCCTGAAGAAAACATATTGGATAATAAACAGTTGGCAGTAAGCTACAAATCAATAATTCAAATCGAGTGGTTCTCATGATATCATAAACTATCAGGGCGAATCTCAAGTGGTTTATGATGAGCAGAATGCCAAAACTCACTATTTTTTATTCTCTATAATGTGCATTGAATCATTTTCCCCTTTATTTTGTCCATATTTGCCACAGCATTTTCGAAGCGGGAAAGGATAATAAATAGGATGGTGACATGAAAATATATGGCAGCAATATATGTGCCAGTGCCTGGGTTTTTCTTTTGATAATGTATTACCAAGAAATCATGGGGCTGATTTTCATCGTCAGGTGTAAAACACTTCTATTCTACATTGTACAGCTTAAAAGACTGGCCAGGATCTCAAGCAACAACAGCACACAAATATTTGTGTCCAACTTTATTTGCCTAGTGGGGCTGATTTTAATTTTAGATGCACAATGGGATGTCAAGAGTGGAGTGGTCCCAGCATCCACCCACTGTGACCACTGTGAGGACCAAGCCATTTTGAGGCTGGGGCTCATTCGCGTGATGAGGATGAGCTGCTGGTTCAAGTTGGCAGTCCAAACCAGCTCTCCAGTCGGTGAAGGCAGGATAGTAGCAGGCTTTATCGTGGGCCCTGTTGACAGTTGGAGCCCTAATGGAGGAGGAGGCCATATTGGAAGGGACCTCACATGACTGGCAGCAGGCCAGAGTATTTTTTTGATTCCTGGAGAAGCATGTCGTCTTAACATTTCTTGAATGCTGGTCAGGCCGCTCAATGCCTGTACAATTGGGCAGACCGTGGGCGGGATGCATACTCCATTCATTTGTTGCTCAAAATTGATCTACTTTGGGCCACAACCTGTATATTCCAAGGGCCTTCCACCTGAAGCAGTCATCATCTGCAGACCCTGCCCAAGGTGGCAGCAGCTGGAATGCTCGCATAACGTGGCAGTTAAGTGACCTGCTGCCATTTTCAGGTCACTGTGCTCCTGTTTCCACAAAGCTGAGGTACTTAAAATATGTCCCAGTTTTTCACAATACCAGGTGCAAACTCAGGTGGGCCTGTGCATGACACCATTGGTTGGTGTCAAAATTATGCTCAAATCAAATTTTTGGGCGCAGCACCGCGTTTCGTGGCTTAGCTGCCTCTGCTCAGATCAAGGTGGGTAAGACACAAAACTTGTCTACCCACCTCATTTCAATGATCTGCATAAGTTCCTGTGCCTCTCTTCCTCTCAGTGCTGTGGCAAGCTCTGCATAAATCAGGCAGCGCCAGCATCGTTGTTGCAGACCATGTGCTACAGGCAGCCTGCTCTTTCTTAAAGGCAGGCTGCCTCATTAGGGGCAGGTGGGAAAAAGATTGCTGCAAACTGAACATCAGATCGGACAGAGGGATGAAGACCGATGGATGCAGCGCTGGATGCATTGATGGTGCAGGTAAGCATGAGAAGAGATGCTATGGTCCCACAGAGACCCTCAAATACCATCCTCAGAGGAGATTGGGAGTAGGTGACCAGGAAGGTCTACTCCCGAGTCTGGACCCAAGAAACAGGCAGCAGTGCCACATGAGATTTAATGACCTCTCATGAGTGGGCTATATCTGTGAATGCATATTCATATGATATTTCCTACTCAACACAACACAAACCTGTCACGCTGCTCAATGCAGCACACCCCCATCATTAGCCCAGAAGCTCTCCCTGGCACTCAGGACTCCAGATGCTCCACCTCACCCTCACACACCTACCAATACTGCCAGCCTCACACCCATCTTTTGCTGCCTCCAGCAATTCAGCTATGGGAGGCACATCATCCAAACACAGTACTACATAATATTCTGCCCTCTCTTATAGGACATGATGACACACAATAGAAGAGAGTAGAACAGAACTGGTGAGGTCAGGGACACTTGCATTTCCTCAGCCCTACGGAAGAGATGGCTCTCAGCATCATGGGGCTGGCTGCGATGGGGACCGCAGCAATCAATTTCACTGAGAACATTGAGGATGACACTATGTTCCTGCCTTATGCCCCTTCTCAACTCCCAGCTCACCCTCATCCTGTTATCTGGCATGATGAACAAGATGTAGATGGTGTGACCATGGACCTTTTGCTTCCTGCCCTACCCTTCTTCCCTCACACCAACCTTCTCCTGCTGAGTTCCTGCTTTCAGATACCCAAGAACTGCCACCTGCCAGCGGCAGGAGCCCAGGAGCCCCAGGAGGAAGAAAGAGAGCAAAAGCATGGCAATGATGAGGAGGTCCCATCAAACTGACTCTCGCAGCCTCCAGCTCAGGCACTGGCACTGTATTTACCTTGAAGGGTAGCACAGAGTTGGGATCAGCACACGGTGAGTCACTGGGTACGAGTGGGCTGCCACCAGGCCAGGATAAAAGAATTGTTTGTTTCTGGCCCACTGGAGGGCAAGGCGGAAGACAAGTCATAGAGTCATAGAGTTATACAGCACAGAAACAGGCCCTTCGGCCCATCGTGTCTGTGCCGGCCATCAAGCACCAATCTATTCTAATCCTATTTTCCTGCACTTGGCCCATAGCTTTGTATGCTATGGCGTTTCAAGTGCTCATCTAAATACTTCTTAAATGTTGTGAGGCTTCCTGCCTCGACCACCCAGTACTGCATCAGAGGACACAAATGAGGACTTCGGCGGGGCAGCATACAGGAGAGCAGTGATGGACGTGCACACTGAGATGCTGGGTACATCGGCTGGTCTGCCAGACAGTCTCCCGTCACTCTCAAAGATGATGGAGGGGTCCAGCTCCAATCTGGCAGAGGGCATGTGCAGAGCTTACCCTCTCTGCAGCCTCTGCTCCATCTCCCTGTCCTGCTGCACTGGCACTGCTCCTCTCATAGTTGTTTCAGCCTCTGTGCCGGATTTAATGGAGCCAGCGGGGCTCCCGGTGCCAGGTCGAGAAGGCGGTGGGAATCCCACTTCAGCCACTCAGAGCCCCCCACCCCACCCCCTGGCTCCATTTAACGGCGCCCGGAAAAGCAACAGCCCAGCGCCAAGATCCTCGTCGCTTTAAAGATGGGGATCCAGCCTCCAAGAACTGCTGGCCAATCAGGGGACCAGCAGCTCAGTAGTATAGGCAGCACCACCAGGAGTAATGTCCACTGTCAGTACTACAGGAGGCCTTGGAACCAGCCTCAGCACTGGAGACCTGGACCCAAGGTAAGTGAGGCGTGGTTGCTGGGGCCAATCTGGCAGTCCCCAACGATGGGGGGAGAGAGGCTGGGCATTGAGTGCAGGGGGACAGGGGTTCAGGGAGGTGGGTTGTTTTCCGCTGGGAGCCCTCCGTGTGCCACAGTTTGCCTACAGAGCTGGGCCCCCTCCAAGCCTGCAGGGAGGACGCCTCACTCTGCATCAAGCCAGCAGTGGGGCAAGTGGCCCTTAAGTGGCTGATAATAAGTCTCTTAAGGGCCTCATTTGGCCTTTGCGTGGGAAGGTCATCGTCGCCTTATCCCACCCCCGAGGGGAAGGTGATGGGCCCTCCACATTCCCTGTCTCCCGTCGCAATTCTATGGGCGCCCCCCCCACCTCCTAGCCCGTTTTCAGGGGGCTCATTCAATCCAGCCCTCTGAGTGCACAGTTCACCTACTCCTCTGCCATTC
Source organism: Heterodontus francisci (assembly GCF_036365525.1). Taxonomy (NCBI): domain Eukaryota; kingdom Metazoa; phylum Chordata; class Chondrichthyes; order Heterodontiformes; family Heterodontidae; genus Heterodontus; species Heterodontus francisci. The sequence continues at coordinate 41,239,196 of NC_090382.1, forward strand.
CTGTGAGGGTGCCTCAACACTCTCTGGCACCTCTGAAAACAATGCAGCGGACTTTCAGACACTTTCCAATTGAAAAAGTTCCAAATACCTAACTTAATTGCAATCAGGGTATCTGGCCCTTTAAATAACACTACCATCTTGCTATTTCGTGCTTTTTTCAAGAGTGGATAAAGCAGGCATTGCCAGGACCTGGGTTGTCAAAATTTGGGATCCTGGTGTCCCATCAGCCGGTTAGGCTGTGTGCTCTCAGGATAGCACCAATTCAACCTGTTCGGGCTTACGCTGGGGCTGCAGCGATATGCACGCATATCATAAGAATGCCATGCAGGTTATGCAGGTAGTTTTCCACAGCGCTACTTGTTTCTAGGGAAGCAAGATCGGCCTGCATAGTGCTGCTAGAAGTGGTGCTACAGAAATGAATTTCATGCCCAAATGTTGGGTATATTTAAAGGGGAAGAGAACAAAATATTAGAAAGCTTCGTAAGATTATTATAAAATATTTCAACACACCAACAACCTTTGCCAAAAGTGAAAGAAGAGGAGATTAAGAAAAAGCAGGATGAATAAAAAGGGATCAACGAGTGCGGGCATAAATCTGCAGACAAGTGATGGTACAGCCCAACATTCAGCATTCTTTATGATGGCCACTGAAGTTGAGCTGATGCCAAATGATATGTGTGCAAGGAGGGTTTTCCTGTGTCACCTACTGCACCATCCCATAGGTCAGCACTGCAGCATGTCTACAGGGAAGTGCAGCCCAGTTTCAGGCAAAACTTGACCATTATTGTATCTGCAAATGAGCACGATCCATGCCGGTAGTTGCTAGTGTCCTGGTAGCAGCTGGCAGAGATACATCTTCCTTTCGGCTAATCCAGACTCAGTGGGTAGGTTATCACAGTCATTACATGGCCGTTGTACCAGGCCCAGAAGAAGTGATTGGTGGCTAATGCTTGGTAAGTGCATCCAAGCAGACGTAGCACCAACTTTCTGGCCATTTTTATGAATCATATTTTAAATCCAAAATCCCAATAAAGAACTGTACTGTTTGGCAAACTTGTGGGAGTGGCTTAGGGAATAGGATTGACTGGCAGGAGTTTAGAGCCAGGCTAACCTGACTAAGGTGCATTCATATGCAAACAGACATTTCACACTGACAGGTTGGGTGAAAGGGAACCCAGGCTGATTGACGCCATCACCATCTAACATGATTACTGGGAACAATACCCCGAGAGTCACGATTCAGCCCCAACTGAAACTGGTAGAAGGCAGGAGATGGCCAGACCATTGTCTTCCATGGTTCCTCATCAACAGACCTCGACTCAAACTGGAACTTGGATACTGCGCGGTGTTACAGAACCAGGAGTGAGACGTACAGGAAGAATCTGCAAGCAAGACAACGGGCAATCGGGGTGAGCATATTGCCTGTGCCTACACATTCACAAGACCACTTAGCCTTGTGAGGGAGTGATTGTAAGTCCTAACCAAACTTTAGAGGGGTTTAGTGCTGGGGGTCCTGTGTTAGTTTATTTCATGGGAGGGTTCTTTTATTAGGCCATGGTAATTTAGCACAGTAGGGCTTGTAGGACAAGCCAGGGTTGTACTGTTTCGTACTGTTTACGAGTGTTATTGTTAATCTTATTAAACACAATACGGTTGAGCTGAAAAATGTGGGTCCGAGTCTGATCTGTCCATATAGTCCCTATCGTCCCGTCGAGAACTTGTAGTAAGAGGTGTGTTTTTGGTACGCTGGAGAAAACCACTTACACAGCCATTGTTGGCTCCAGATCATCCTGGTCACCCTGGTACACATTCTCTCATGTAAAAATTGACATGCTGTCATTTGGAGGCTTCCGAAAAACCCACCAACATAATAGCGAAGTATTCGGTATTCACATATCATTGTCATGCCATAGGGAAGTCTACTTGAACAGGTATCATGGGATGGAAAATATTCAACAACAATACCTGCTAAAGTGAGTTTTGTTAAAGTTCTCTGCAGATATTGGGTGCCAGTGAGGGTGGGAAGGTACAGAAAGCCCCTTCAACAATGAAAACATCTTGCATTTATATAGCACCATTAGCAAAGCAAAATGTCCCAAGATTCTTTACAGGAGCACATATAGAATTTGACATTGAGCCATGTAAGGAGGTATTAGAATGGGTGACTGAAAGATTGGTCAAAGAGGTAGGTTTTAAGGAGCATCTTAAAAGTAGGAGAAGTGGAAGGATTTAGGGAGGGAATTCCAGAGCTTCGGACCTGAAGGCATGACAGCCAATGATGGAGTGATTAAAATTGGGGATGCTCAAGAGGAGATGGGCAGAGATCTCAGAGGGTTGTCGGGCTGGAGGAGGTTTCATAGAGAGGGAGGAGGGCGAGACTATAGTGAGCACTTACGTGACGGGCATCCTCCTGCTGGTTTCCTTTTCCGCTGAGCATATCAGTTCAAATGATTCCTAATCTCTGCTACCTATAAAAGGAGGTAAGGGCAAATTAAATGCTTAATTGCACCTGACACTAAACTTCATTAAAGCCAAGGTGCCAGTTGGAGACAAAAAGAAATTACAAGTGTTTAAAAGGCCTAAAGCACTTGCCATGTAAGTGTATGGGTTGTTTAAATGCATTTCTGCTGCAGATCCACACAAGGCCTTGTCCCGAATCAGAGATTAAAATCCAGAATCTGACACAGAGCCTGCTCATGACCCTTTTGGTTATGCTAATGCTGGTCCTGGGAGAGTTGGCCAACTAAATTGAGGCCTGCCTGAGGATTGCAATGGGCGGCCCTCTGACAATACATCAGCCATTCTCTTTTGATCTTCCCTTCTGCTTTCACCCCATTCACATCAAAAAATTGGGACAGTAGGGAGACAAAAATTACGTCTGTTAAGTATTCTTATACTTTTTAGATAACAACTCCAAACTTCAGACAGGATGGGAGATGGAACAAGGGCTGGTTACTCGTGCTCATTTTATACAATAAAAAGAAGCTTAACTTCTGGTGGTGGTCACTGCTTAGGCCACAGCAGCTGCTGAAAAATACTGAGCTGAGCAAATAAGCACAGCTAACAATGTTAGGAGAGGTTTCTTAATGGGTTAGGCCTCTCAGTTAAATATTTAAGGGACCTAATGCCTGTTTTAGGCAGTCACCAAGGACACCTGAGAAAGATCGCGACCCAAAGTCGTTTCAGGCATCCTTGGGGGCACAGGATGTTGGTCCTCGAGATTGATCCTTGTTGCTCTCGTTTTACACAAAAAGATCTAATTTTTATCCCAAGGTACCTTTAATTTGGCACCTACTGCTCAAAACGTAGTGGTCCAAATAACACGTAGGTCAACTAATCTACTGCAAATGATGCTTTGGAATATCAAATCAGTTTTGTGTCCTGATTCCAACTCTATGTTCAAAATATGCATATTTACATAACTCAGCAAAGCAAATTTCAATCTAATTTTGTTAAATTTTCTGTGACATTCTGCGTATCCTGACTTTAAAGTATTTAGATTATTATTTTATCTTCCTGATGAATTCTTTTCCTTTTTGAGAGTTACTAGTTTTATTGAATTTTTAATAAAATCAAAGTTCTTGCTAATTTTACTGTTCATTTTAATATGACTGATAAGGAGAAAAAAAATCCACATCTGCTTTCCAGCATACAGTTCCGCGTGCAACTCACCACGCCAGTCACACCCCCTCCCCCGCCTCCACTTCTGCTGTTGGCCACTGAGACTGTCAAACCCCCAAGCAATCTATGTTAAGCAGGCAGCACATACATTTTATTTCTTAGTGGTTTAATAGAAGCATGATTATTTAATTACAGATTTCTTCCATGTACAGAACAAATGCTGATGGAATTTACAGTCTCCATTGTTGCGCGAAATACCTCAAGTCTGGTGACAGTTGCAGAGAAAAGCTCATTCATCAACAGAAGCAATTCAACCTCAGAACAGGCCATTTGGTCCCTCCAGTCTCTTCCACCATTTGAATAGATCATGGCTATTCTGTCCCTCAACTCTTTCAAATTATTCACTGGGGAGTGGGGAAATTGGGGTGTGGGGGGGTTGGCTGAAAAATATTATGAAGTGGCAAAAAAATCACTTTTCAAAATAGATTTCAGATCCTAACCGTTAACAAATACAAAGGCTGATAGACTCCTGCTCTGCAGACTCCTGCTCTGCACCAGAAGGGGACCTATGATCATCCACAAGCTTAATGATCCTCAGTGCCTCTGAAGCATAGCGAAGGGCTGTGTCCCTTATTGTTGAATTTAAAGGTTTTTTTTTATTTCCTTTAGCCATTCTGCATTACAACAGTGACTACACTTCAAAAAAAGTACTTCATTGGCTGTAAAGCACTTTTAAACGTCCAGTGGTTGTGAAAGGTGCCATAAAAATGCAAGTCTTCATATTTTAAATGCTAAGTATCACAATATATGAGCCCTTGCAATAGTAACATTACCTTACGTGCCTTTACAAGGCCTGAATGTAACAAAAGTAGGATCCTGTAGCTTGCACAGAACATGACAATATTGAACATGCTTTTCTTTTCTTTTTTTCTTTTTGGGCCTCCTTATCTCGAGAGACAATGGATATGCGCCTGGAGGTGGTCAGTGGTTTGTGAAGCAGCGCCTGGAGTGGCTATAAAGGCCAATTCGAGAGTGACAGGCTCTTCCACAGGTGCTGCAGAGAAATTTGTTTGTCGGGGCTGTTGCACAGTTGGCTCTCCCCTTGCGCCTCTGTCTTTTTTCCTGCCAACTACTAAGTCTCTTCGACTCGCCACATTTTAGCCCTGTCTTTATGGCTGCCCGCCAGCTCTGGCGAACGCTGGCAACTGACTCCCACGACTTGTGATCAATGTCACATGATTTCATGTCGCGTTTGCAGACGTCTTTAAAGCAGAGACGTGGACGGCCGGTAGGTCTGATACCAGTGGCGAGCTCGCTGTACAATGTGTCTTTGGGGATCCTGCCATCTTCCATGCAGCTCACATGGCCAAGCCATCTCAAGCGCCGCTGACTCAGTAGTGTGTACAAGCTGGGGATGTTGGCCGCCTCGAGGACTTCTGTGTTGGAGATACGGTCCTGCCACCTGATGCCAAGTATTCTCCGGAGGCAGCGAAGATGGAATGAATTGAGACGTCGCTCTTGGCTGGCATACGTTGTCCAGGCCTCACTGCCATAGAGCAAGGTACTGAGGACACAGGCCTGATACACTCGGACTTTTGTGTTCCGTGTCAGTGCGCCATTTTCCCACACTCTCTTGGCCAGTCTGGACATAGCAGTGGAAGCCTTACCCATGCGCTTGTTGATTTCTGCATCTAGAGACAGGTTACTGGTGATAGTTGAGCCTAGGTAGGTGAACTCTTGAACCACTTCCAGAGCGTGGTTGCCAATTTTGATGGATGGAGCATTTCTGACGTCCTGCCCCATGATGTTCGTTTTCTTGAGGCTGATGGTTAAGCCAAATTCATTGCAGGCAGCCGCAAACCTGTTGATGAGACTCTGCAGGCACTCTTCAGTGTGATAAAAGCAAAATACTGCGGATGCTGGAAATCTGAAATAAAAACAAGAAATGCTGGAACCACTCAGCAGGTCTGGCAGCATCCGATGAAGGGTCACTGACCCGAAACGTTAACTCTGCTTCTCTTTCCACAGATGCTGCCAGACTCTTCAGTGTGAGATGTTAAAGCAGCATCGTCAGCAAAGAGGAGTTCCCTGATGAGGACTTTCCGTACTTTGGACTTCGCTCTTACATGGGCAAGGTTGAACAACCTGCCCCCTGATCTTGTGTGGAGGAAAATTTCTTCTTCAGAGGACTTGAACGCATGTGAAAGCAGCAGGGAGAAGAAAATCCCAAAAAGTGTGGGTGCGAGAACACAGCCCTGTTTCACGCCACTCAGGATAGGAAAGGGCTCTGATGAGGAGCCATCATGTTGAATTGTGCCTTTCATATTGTCATGGAATGAGGTGATGATACTTAGTAGCTTTGGTGGGCATCCGATCTTTTCTAGTAGTCTGAAGAGACCACGTCTGCTGACGAGGTCAAGGGCTTTGGTGAGATCAATGAAAGCAATGTAGAGGGGCATCTGTTGTTCACGGCATTTCTCCTGTATCTGACGAAGGGAGAACCGCATGTCAACGGTCGATCTCTCTGCACGAAAGCCACACTGTGCCTCAGGGTAGACGCGCTCGGCCAGCTTCTGGAGCCTGTTCAGAGCGACTCGAGCAAAGACTTTCCCCACTATGCTGAGCAGGGAGATTCCACGGTAGTTGTTGCAGTCACCGCGGTCACCTTTGTTTTTATAGAGGGTGATGATGCAGACTGGTTTCAATCTCATAATGAAGAGCTGGAACCTGTCATAGCCGCTAAGCGCATTGCACTGTTGAACTACAAGAAAGCCCCCAGCGATTTAACATCCGCAGCACTTACATCAGCCAGAAGCACAGCACAAAGAACAGCCAGGCGCTGCACAAACGACTACTGGCAACACCTATGCAGTCATATTCAGCTGGCTTCAGACACCGGAAACATCAGAGGAATGTATGATGGCATGAAGAGAGCTCTTGGGCCAACCATCAAGAAGATCGCCCCACTCAAATCTAAATCAGGGGACATAATCACTGACCAACACAAACAAATGGACCGCTGGGTTGAGCACTACCTAGAACTGTACTCCAGGGAGAATGCTGTCACTGAGACTGCCCTCAATGCAGCCCAGCCTCTACCGGTCATGGATGAGCTGGATATACAGCCAACCAAATCGGAACTCAGTGATGCCATTGATTCTCTAGCCAGCGGAAAAGCCCCTGGGAAGGGCAGTATTACCCCTGAAATAATCAAGAGTGCCAAGCCTGCTATACTCTCAGCACTACATGAACTGCTATGCCTGTGCTGGGACAAGGGAGCAGTACCTCAGGACATGCGCGATGCCAATATCATCACCCTCTATTGAACATACATATTAGGTTTTAGGTATATCTTTTTTCTAGTCAATGATTTGAATGCAAAAATTGATGGGAGCACAAAGCATAGACACATTATTCCTTGTTCTCACAATCCTCTAACTTGTTTGCTGTATACACTCCAGGCACTCTTCTTTGTGGTCATTTTCCTCAGACTGGTGTATTTTCACTCTGCGAATTCGCTGAAGAACTTTGTTTAGTCTCTTATAACTTTTAACCAATGCTGTAAACAAGCCATTCATGCTAGAGCTCTTGGTTAGTAACAAAGTATCACTAGCCTGTGAAGTGATATCTGCACCATGGACCTTTGCCACATCACTCCCAGGTTGCTTTCCTTTCTGCATGAGATGAGCTGCATGGCCTGTTGCTGTTTTTGTGGCAATCTTGTCTTGTGAGCAATCAGTGTTGAAAGCCACTTGAGAAGCACCATCAGGTGATCCACTATGGACCTGTCAACATCCCTCTGATAGTGTGACAAGAGGCATGAGCTTTCAGCCAACTGGCTCCAGTGATTCAAGCTTCACTTTATCTTTCTATTTTCCTTTCATTTAATACAAATTCTGGAAAGCTTAATGTGGTGGAACTGACAATCCTAGCACAGAAAACTGATGGGAATATGTTTTCCTCAGAGAAAGATTGAAGAGAAACTATTTTGTAATAAGCATCACTGAAAAAAATAAATCCCAAATACTCTGTTCAGTAAACTGCTCCTGCAATTCTTTTCAGATTTCAAAACTAATTCTCATTTGATGGAATCTGCAAATGCACACATTGGTACTACATGATTGCAGGTTGCAGCTGGTGTGGCACCAAGGCCAGCAGCAAAATAGCTGAAGGCTCCTGAGATGTGGAACAAAAGTGCACTTAGTTTTGTTCAGAAAATGTCAATTTTAAGTAAGAAGCAAGAGAACGTGTCGCATAATAGACTAGTAGGTTCGTCTATGTCAAAATTAGGGAAATCGTTGGGGATACTTTTCAATTTCACTGTCCGGGTGGTAATTTAGTGGAGCAGATCACTCCCCAAGGGGCCAATCATTCAGGACTGAGATGAGGAGAAATTACTACACTCAAAGGGTTGTGAATCTTTAGAATTCTCCCAGAAGGCTGTGGATGCTCCATCATTGAATACATTTAAGGCTGGGATAGATACATTTTTGGCCTCGCAGGGAATCAACGGATATGGGGAGTACACAGGAAAGTGGAATTGAAGCCTAAGATCAGCCATGATCTTATTGAATGGTGAAGCAGGTTTGATGGGCCTTATGGTCTACTTCTGCTCCTAATTCTTGTGTTCTTGTGTTGTTCTAGGATCCGCCTGGTTTTCATCTCATCGTTTTCAAAAGGGTGAAAATCAGATGGGTTATACAATGGGTGGGAGATCTGCTCTGACAGGTCACCTCCCAGGCAGAAAAGGCACAAATGAAGGTACATTGCTTACCAGCAGTCAGTGTTTAGCCTGCCAACATCTGTCCCCCTTTGAAGTCTTTTGGGGTTTTTTGGGCATTTACAATGTGGTAGAGTGTTGGAATACCAATTGCATAAGAGGACAGAATAAGCTATCAAATGTTTTACTGCTACCTCAAGTTATCTGGGGCTTAGTTTTCTGGTTATTGGTCCCTAAAAAGAAAATATGAAAAGAAAGTTTCCCACAATCTTTTAGATGCACAACAGAGAGCTGTATCCTGGAAAATTAAGACATTCTTAGAGTTCAAAAGTCTTCAAATCAGACTGTACAATATTATCATAGAATTGCTTAATGCATGAACATCTGAAATGAATATGTCCTCTGACTTAATGAGGGTATTAAACCATCTATGTTAAATAACTTAATATCACCATTTAAGTAGTAGGCAATGGAGTTTAATACAAGCATATTAAGAGTTCATACTCCAACATTGACGCAGTGTACTTTCAAGGCTGCAGTGTAATCACATAGCAATAACAGATTTAATTCAGATGGAGAGCATTTGTCTTGAAATTGCTCATTGGATTCAGTGCAGATCACACTGATCCAGGTTGAACATGATGAATGTACAGTTTACATTGCAGATATACTTAAAAGAGAGGATCGCTGCAAACTTTGGTCGCGTACCGCTGGTATTTTCAGCGCTACGGATGCCATTTTGAATCCAGAATGGCGTCCTCACCAAGCGCGCATGCTTCTGTTGCACACACTATTTTGCTGAAGGCATTAGCGTGGGCAAAAGGAGCGTGCACCGAAAGTATGCAGATCTTGATGTCAGTGAGCATGTAATATTGATCTGACGTCAGAGGTGCCAATTTCAGCCTGAATGCTGCAAGCTATGCCCTCTTAACCTGACACAGCTGTTCACTCATTCAGCAGCAGAAAGGAGCCCCCACCAGTTCTACTTACCAGGATCATCAACTGCTTTTAGGTTAGTTGCTGATAAATTTCTATTTGGTTCTGATTTCAGGGATTCCGCTCAGACCACTTGCTCTGAGACATGGGTGTAGTAGTTTCTACTCCCCTTGGCCAGCAACATGACAGGGAGAAGTGTGAGGTGCTGCATTCCACTCATGCAATGTCCAGCTGGTGTGCGACCATACTCATTACATCATTCAGATCAATGCCTGGTATCCTATCAACAGTCATGAAACACTCATTCTGTTGCATTATTATCTGCATTTGAGCCAAAGCATGACATGGCTCATGACTGCTGTACAACCCATGCACACATGGGCAGTATGCATACAACAAAGTCTCGCCATCAGGAGGAAACACGACCTTGTCATCAGGTATACAGCAAGCAGTTGACAAGAAGAAAGAGAAGGAGGAGGAAGTGAGGAGGCAACCAACACATCCCCTTTCTGGCTGGGCTGTCCATGATCAGATCATCCGATGGTGGTACCTGTCATCGCAAACCTAATTTCCCAACACCTTACCATCTATCTGTCACTGACCATCACAGCACAACAAAGCAAACATTCCAAACCAACTTTATAAATCAAACCATCCAATATTCCATACAAAAGTCGATTGATCACCCTTCTGCATTCCCTTAGTACCTGTTTACCGGGTGACTTTGCCTGTCCTAGTGTTCCTAGTGGCTACAGCATGACTGGTGGAAGGCTGCTGACTTTCAGTGGTGTAGACTGCAGATGGCCTTGCAGGACGAGCTCATGCAGCTCTGGCCTTGGAAGGACCGCTGAGGACTATACCACCTCAGCAACAGCAGGATCAGTCTGGACTGGCTAACAGGCAACAGCAAGGGAATTGGTGGAGTGGCAGAGGTCAGAGGATGATTGCTGTCTTTCTGAGACAGAACAGCAGGTTTATGCTTCACAGTGCCACTGCCACTCCTCCAGCATGGCAATCCTGGAAATGTGCTGGAAGACAGATTGCTGGACTGCTATGGCACTCTACAAAACCTTTCGCACACAGTAATCCACAGCCATGATGGCAGCAGTCTGAGCTTCTACTGCAGCACCCAGATGTTGTGTGGCTTCGGCTTGTGCTACAATGGAAGCTGAGACATTGGTCATCAGATGCCGCATCATGGTTGGGTCCGCAAGTGTGCTAATGGAGTTGGCCACCCGTTCTACGCTGAAAAGGATTGGCTCCAAGCTCTGCACAAAGCCCTGTGTCAATTCGGTGCTAGGTTCCTCTGTAATCCTTGACAGGAGCCACAAACTTTCTGGCAGGCCTGCCAATGTTCGAAACATTTCATTGTGCATACCATCATTGTTTTTCTGTAGGCTGTCTCATTGAAGTCCTCATCTTGAGTCCTCCGCAGCTGCATGTGTGCGACCTCACCCTTCGTTGAGCTGGATCCTGCACTACC